>NC_072837.1:15535576-15857692 GCF_027744805.1 Dunckerocampus dactyliophorus | reverse complement strand
CAACATGCACACTCAAACACATTGATATACAGCACAGTACATACACTGGAACATCTAAGGTAGTATAAAGTATTAATGCGCCATGTTGGTTTGAACAGATTGTTTCTGTTTTTATCTTTTATTATCATCAACACAGCTCTACTTCTTTTTACACTTGTATGACCACTGCACGAATGCTTCTTCCCAAAATAAAAAAAACCCAACAGTCGCTATGTTTACAAGCGCACGATATTCCTGAATGTACCACAATCTCGTGAATACTCTTAGGTAGACACCTTTTTCACATTGGCAAGTCCAATTCAAGGTAATTTCAGGTTATTGGCATGTGCCCGCGTCGACCCAAACATTAGGACATAAAAACACAAGGAACCCGACCGGACTATTGAGTCGTTAATGCATCTGCTCACTGCTCAGTTTGCAAAGGATTGTGGGATTTGTTTGGGTCTGGCATGGCGGCGAAAGGAGGCGATAAAGGTTTACATTTCTGTTGTGAAGAGGAAACAAATATAATGATAGATATCCTTTAAGACTTCCGTGTTACGACTTAATACTAGGGTTGGGCGATACGGACCTTAGCATGTATCAATATTTTTGGGATGTATCACGATTTCACGACATAATCAAATTCAGCGGAGTTTTGTATAAAAAGCTACAAACCTTAACCCATATAATTAAATACACGGAAATTGTAAAGCACATTTATTGATTTATTGGTAACAAACTGCGTTTAGTGCCTACCAAACTAGATCGGTGCAAAGTATTCAGAATTCAAGCATACAGTTTAGTAGCAACTGCAAATTTCAAAACAGTAATACAGCTAAATAGTGTCCTTTTCGAGCAAGTGAAAAGGCGTCGTGTCATCGGCTAAATAATATGACTGCATCAGTCAGTTCATGCCGTTGTTTACTTTTCTTGTCGTAAGGAAGGCCATGAGCAAATGTTTTTTGTATTTTCGACTGGGTGAGTGCTCGCCAGCTGGCTCTCCCACGCTTCAGGACAGCTCTTCGTGTTTCTGCTTGAGACGGTAGAACAAATTTGGCGTGTTCCTACCTGCCGTCACCGTTGCTTTGCTAACTTTGCATATTATGGTCTCTTGCATGCTCTATCGCAGGGGTCGGGAACCTTTTTGGCCAAGAGAGCCATGAAAGCCACATATTTTAAAATGCCTTTCCGTGAGAGCCATATCATATTTTTTAACACCGAATACAACCAAATGTGTGCATATTTAAGGAAGACTAACAATTTTAGAATATAATAAGTCTCTGAATGTCTTCTTTGTAATAATGTTGTTATGTTGAAGCTGACCAATAATAAATAAATTACTTTTTACCATTAATGCGACTTCTGGTGCTGCATGGTTTTGCGCCCTTTTTCATCAAAAGGGTTGTCTCTGCACAATTAGCTAGCTGACTATAAGATCAAAGGAGGGACAACCCCAATAATAATCAAGTTTTAGTGTCTGACATGGAAAACATGGGAAGGACAGCTGGAAAAAAATGGATGCATATTTTGCGTGTTGTTTTTAACACTGTGATTTCTGTCATGTTTTACTTGAAAATGTCAGGAAAACAAATTTAAATAAACACATTTTATGGTGTTAAGAAATGTCTGAGAGCCAGATGCAGTCATCAAAAGAGCCACATCTGGCTCCCGAGCCGTAGGTTCCCTACCCCTGCTCTATCGAAACCAAACGAATTCCATATTACAGCGGTACCTCCCCGTCTTCGCTTCTCCTCCGCCTTTAGCTATGATCAAATACAGTGTGCCACGGTGCCCTGTCGCAGGAAATACACGTAATCAACTATCATTTATACCGGTGTTAGTCATTTTCTTATCATTGGAAGAATTTATACCGGTATATAAAAATTATCGGCCAACCCTACTTAAAACTTAATATTATTATTATGTGCAATAGCCGATCAGTCGGTGTGTGCTCCGCCTCTCGCCCAAAGTCAGCTGGGATAGGCTCCAGCATACCACCGTGACCCTAGGTGAGGATAAGCAGCATAGAAAATGTATGGATGGTTGTGCATTAGCTGAACAGTAAGATTTTTCTCTGTATGTAACTGAAAAAATGTAAATAAGCCGGTTTTGTCCGTAAGAAATTTGCAATTTTCAGAGATGTTTTGATATCTTATTTTTCACTGCTTCTCTTTTTCTCTATTATTTTATTGCATTGCTTCAGTGTGAATTTGAATAAACTCCAACGTTGTATTGTATTTTACATTGGAAGCTTAGGTTAGCTTCAGTGTATATAGAGATGGTTTCACTGTGTGAAAATACAGACAGCCGTCAGATAAGTTAGTTGCATACACAAGCATTTTCAGCAACTGTACAGCAGAGGGCGCTAAAGTCAAAGCAAATGTCTGACCCACAGACGGCTATTCTAAAAATGGGCTTCTCGTCAATTTCTGCGTCTGGTCACCGACCTGTCATCGTGTATAAACCGCACCCCGATTTTTTGCTTCTTACCAGTGGAAAAAAAGTGCGGTTTATACACGGTGCTTTAGGGTAATTGTTTTGATCAGCATATGAGGCAAAACCACCAAGGCAACAAAATGTGTTTTGGCGTGGAAAAAAAACATTACCAACAATATTGGGAATATGCTGATCACCGTGCATTGCTTGCGGACGCAAACACGTCAACATATTGCGTGCAAGTAAACGTCATAGACATTAGTTCAATGGTAACATCTTCCATCATCTCCTCCCTCAGGGGTGTGCAAATGGCTTTCCGGCGAGGGCCACTTAGTGAAAATGAAAGGATGGAACTTTGCCACTTTGATATTTTGTAAAGCAACACATGCAGATATGCTAAGAAGTTATATATGTTTCAAGAAAAAACTGTATCTCAGCTTTGCAATGAAAAAAATTATTAGGATCACCTTTGGTCTTTGCTCGTTTTTAATGATTTTTACAGTTTCATCTTAAATAAGCGTCATATATTTTCTTCTTGTCGTATTATGACTTTATTCCCGTTATATCTTGACTTTATGCCCATGTTATAACTTTTTCTCCAAAAGACTTTTCCAAAAAGTACAATTTGTTTGTTTCTTATATTATAGCCTTTAAAAAATATTTATTTTTTTCTTCAATATTTCAAATATTTTTCTTCATAATATTACAAATTTACTCTCGTAAAATTGCAACTTTTTTTGTCAGAATGCAATTTTTGACTTTATCTGCTCAATTTTCTTCTTGTAATCATGACTTTGTTCCCATAATATTTTTACTTGATTCTTGTAACATTACAACTTTTTTTGGCAACCTAATTTTCCAAAAATTACATTATTTGTTGTTTTGTTTGTTTCTCATCATATTACGACTTATAAAAACAATATATATTTTTTTAATATTTCAACTTTATGCTACAAAAATGACGTTATTTCATCATATGATGAAATTATTCTTTATTATTCTATTATTATGACTTTTTCTTGTTAGATTACATTTTAGATTACATTACATTTAAATTTTAGATTACATTTTTTTTGTAGTTTTCTTGTTAAATTACATACATTTGTTCATCGCCGCGGGCCAATTATAAAATAGCCGCGGGCGGCAAATGGCCCCCAGCCACACTTTGGACACCCCTGCCCTCTAGGTGTGTATTGCTAGCAGATATCATACTCCAGATGCTAACGTGTTGACGTACTATGTACTGTAGCTGGCGCGACACGAGGCCTGCATGGCAGAGATCCCGGAGAAGCCAGCAAGGCGGCTCTCGACCTCCTCTGGTGTCGCAGTGGAAAGCGTTTGAGCACGTCTCGCTAGTTGACACGTGGCGAGGAGCTGTAATTAGCAGCCTCACTGGCTTTAATTAGCGGGCTTAAACGGCGCGGAAGCTGTCGTGGGCTGTCTATCTGATACAAGAGTGAGCTTAAGCAAACGTTTCTTCCCATAAATTTGTTGTGCGTCTGTATTTGCAGATGAGCAAGGTCTATCTGTGTGAATGTTTTCCACCCTGCCAGGTGGTGGTACCTGTCGCAGGTGCCGGTACTGAACCTTATACTGTGCCAGTACTGTACATCATCCATGGGAGGTTACGAGCGGGATAAGCATATAGTACGGGCGTTAACTGCTAATTAGGCCCCGCTACGCCCCTCCGACACATGACTGCGAGCGGCGCATGAAATCAGCAGCTATTCAGCTCGCGTGATGCAACCCAGTGAAGACCTTCCGTGATGGAAGAGAGTCTGTCACGCTGCATGAACATCAGGATGCATTTGCATGTGTGCAGCAAATCTCTCCGTAATTCCCCTCTCTTTGTGCTTTTCACTCATCACTCCCAGCCTTCTTGGTTCATGACTGTGTTTCAGCTGCAGGTGGCGCTATAGTCTCCGTCCCCGGGGTCATTTTAGCCAATCAGAGGCCTGAAGAAAGCCATTTCAGGAAAAGACGCCGTGGCAAGAAGTCAGAGTGAAGGAAAAGTACGCTTGTTATAATAAGATTGTGGCTCCAACATGGACGTGCATAGAATGTCAAACGTGCGGCCTCAGCAGAGAAAGCCTTAATCAATCGCTAGCAAACGAGCTTCGAAGCGCTAATTGAGAGCATGAATGCAAATGCAACAAAGGGGGAAACATTCCTGTGTGTTACGGGCGTCATGGTCGGCATCCCTATGTGCTGCCTCTAATTGGATTAACAGCTCAGAATTCTGCAGGTTGACCGCGGCTATTAGGACCCGCTGGCCCGAGCTATTTCAGACACGCTAATTGGCTCTGCGCTAAAAGGTGCGACACGGTTCCGGGGCAGCAACACCAACCATGTAAGTACAGTACATCTACGCGAGCTCTGCTTAGAAGGAAGGAAGGAAGGAAGGAAGGAGGAGATGATCTTTCAGCTTTGTTGTGTTTTTAGAAGCTTGGATCTACCAGACACAACTAAGATTCACAGTCCTATCTATCGAAATCACCCATTTCACAGAAAATAGACGTTGCAAATAAAAACCATACCAGTACCAATACTGGATAGCAATAAAGTAACCATCCATAGCATCCATTCAGTACAGTAAACATTGGGGAACAACATTCTGACAAACCAGCAATGTTGTTGATCTCAAGCATCATTTCCACCAAGCAGCACGGTTGGGGCCAGTTTGGCACCCTTTCGGTGTTGCCACTGGAAAAAAATATCCTAAATATCCGATACTTTCCAACAAGGGTTGAGTATGCTGTCAACGGTTCCGCATTACAATGAGACGTAACGGGAAGAAAACACAGCATGTTAAAAACTATCACTGTGTTCCGTCTGTCTCTTCTTAAACCATCAACAGTAATCCCTCGTTTATGGCGGTTAATTGGTTGCAGACCCGACCGCGATAAGTGAATTTCAGCGAAAGTAGGACTCAATATCAATAAATGAAATATTTTCGTAATTATGGCATAGAAAACCTGTTTACAATCTTCGAAATAGTTAGTTTGAAACATTATTAGAGCCCTCAAGACATGAAATAACACCCTTATGGTCACTTTTATATTTCTATTAACCAATATAGTAGATATAATCAGAGAAAATAAGACATATTAAACATAGATAACAGACTGACACGTTAGAAGTTGCTAGTTTTTCTCTGGACAGCGTACTTCCTTGTGGTGATAAATAGCTTTACTCTCATCATACCCAACAGTAGACAGAATAAGAGTAAATAAGCCATGTGAGACGTAAATACACGAGCAGTGTCACAGTAACTGTGTCCCCCAGGGCAGGGGGTTTCGTACATTATAGTGATCGAATTTATCTTATTTATTATGTATTGTGTAAAACTAACACATGAATAAAATCAAATTAAAAGCACAAAATGAATGCCGACCCACCATCCACCAGTTAAAGTTCCAGCCAAGTTTTTCCAGAGAGATTATTACATGGCTGTTTGATGTGTGTGGTACTAAAAGCAGTGCGCTAGCATGAATTCACTTGAGACAAATGTGCACATTAGCACTCAATAAGTCATCAAAACTTACCTTTATCATTCCCACATAGTATCAGCATTTGACACCAAATATGAGGTGAAAGAAAAATGGTAAAAATACAGTAGTAGTCTATCTGTGCGGCATGAGAGAAAGTTAGCACACGCACAATGGACATGTGTCAAGTGAGACGGATGTAACAGAGAGAATCCGGCCACTTTTCAAAATAAAACATAAAAAAAAGAAATAATGGAAATTATTTTTTCTTTCTGTGCGGCCCGGTACCAAATGACCCATGGCCCAGTACCGGGCCATGGCCCGGGGGTTGGGGACTACTGCCCTAAGGAACCTTAGTAACAAGTCTAGTGCCTCACCGAACACCTAGTGGCCAATGTAGAGTACTACAGTCACAATTACAATGCTTCTTCTGCCTAGTATTTGTATTTTACTTCATTTACTTAGTTCATTGAATATGAATATTCATTTGAATATTCATGAATTTAGGCCAAGAATAAGTACAATGTGCTTAAATATGCTTTTTTTTTTAACTAATCATAGGCCATATTCAACCACAAAAAAGTCATAATTTATTAATTCATTTCTGAAAAAACGCCACATTGCGAGGGATGACTGCACTGTCTGGTGGCTTTCCTAAGAAACGACAATGCACTCAGAACAGGAGCAGTGTTTCCCACCCGCCACAAATAAACCATTTGGACCGTCACAAATAGATTTGGCGCTACCTGTTCACCCTTGCTCATAAACACATGATCATGTGACTGTCTGTGTAACTTAACACACCTCATACGCCTCTCATACTCTTTTTCAAAAGAAGCAACTAGCGACATATCGCGAGAGACTAAAAGGGAGGGGCCGGGAAAAGGGTGAGATGTCTCCTGGGATTTAAGTGGTGCTCAAGGTATGGATTAGTGATTGAGCGATAATCATTACTACGACCACATTACAATGTTCCCTTATTTATCGTGGGGAATAGGTTCCTGAAATAGCCCGCAATAAGTGAAATCTGCGAATTAGCTAACTTTTTTTTACAATGATTATATATGTTTTAAGGCTGTAAAACCCCTCACCATACATGCGTATTTTTTGTCCTGTGATCGTGCCTTTTCGTCCTGGTGCCGCTGCGCTGTACTGTAGCATGTTTGCATCATTGTTAAAACACATTGTCCTTAGAACCCAAGATTCATTTACAAGCTAGCAAGCAAGCTAGCGATGACACAGGAGACACGCAGGGCGGAACGAGGGAGATTGATTGACAATGGTCTAGAGCCAATCAGGACGCAGAAAGCAATGGGCAATGTGCAGACAGACGAGCGAGGGAAGAGAGACACTCAACTTCACACAATGCAATTGTTCTTAAAGGGCCAGGCTCGGCCTGTAACAGCGTTCGAATGATGTAATGATATAAAAAAAGCACCAAAAAAATTCAGCGAAACAGCAAATCTGCGAAAGGTGAAGTGCGATAGAGCGAGGGAGCACTGTACTACCATCAGGAGAACCACAATATAGAGTGGAGGGAGCCATCTGCTGTCGCCCAGAAAAGTGCACTATATTTGGATACACGCTCCGAGCAACCGGTGTGCCGCTACGGAGGTTCAGGAGAACCAGAGTATAGAGCGGGAGGAGCCACCTGCTCTGGTCCAGCAAGGTGCACTGTATTCGGGCACACACTCCGAGCAGCCCGTGTGACTCTCTGGCAAACCTTTTACACTTTTCAAACGCTGCGGCGCTGGCGTTTCAGGTGGCTGATAAAGTTTTTTGTGTGCTCGATGGGTTTTTGTTCCCCTAATTGCGGAGAATTTGGTACAACTTACACGTAAAGTGTCTTCTTCGGAAAATGAACGTTTGTTTACAAGTGAACTCAGAGGAAGTTATGACAGGCAGGATAAAAAAGGAGCACTTGATTTGCTCACAACTTCAAGTTAATTCATGCTAGCACAGTGCCTATTACAAAACAACAAAACCTCCAGGCTCTGCTGGAGGATGGTGGTCTGCATTCATTTTGTGCTTTCAATTTGATGTTGTTCCTGTCTTAGTTTTAGTTTTACACAATACATGATCCATCCATCCATTTTCTATCCTGCATATCTTCACTAGCGTCGCGGGTATGCTGGAGCCTATCCCAGCTGACTTTGGGTGAGAGGCGGGGTACACCCTGGACTGGTTGCAAGCCAATCGCAGACAATACATGATAAATAAGATAAACTAGATCATAGGGTAGAACACAGCAGTCTTCTTTGGCGGATTTATTCAACTGTGGTGCAGCCAAGGACCGTCCACCACCACCCCTGAAAACACCGGCCCCTGTCGGCCAGCGAACCACTCAGAGCCACGGTTTGTACTTTTGGGTTGCCGCTATTTTTTATGTTTTGTTAATTGTGATGATGTCATGATGTTTAGGAATGGAACGGAGCCACTGAAACAAGTTTCGTTGTTTATTGTGTGCAATGACAATAAACATCTACAGTCATCCCTTGTTTATGTGGTTAATAGGCTCCAGGCCTGACCACGATCATTTCCACAAAGTAGGCTTCAATAAATAAATAAATAATAAATATTAAATCATAAATGAATAATAAATAGAATACTTTCGTAGTTAAAGCACAGAAAACCTGTTTACGACTTTCTAAATACAAGTTTTAGCACTATCAGAGCCCTGTTCTTATTAGAGACATGAAATAACACCCCGATTTTTTTCACCACATTGTGCAACACTTATGCGCAGGCTACGGGATCACTGCAGAAACGGCTGCCCGTTAAGCTTTAGAATGCTAACGAGCTAACTAGTTACCCTCCCATTTATTTATTCTAAACTTACAAAACTGTTTCAAACGGAGTGGGGGAAAAGGACAAAGTAAGAAGCCAAAAACTTACCACTTCCACACAGAACGGGAGGAGAACTTTTTTTCACTCTGTCATGTTGGACATGCCATGACTGACTTCATGCAGTGTGACGGTAATTTCATCTAATGTCATGTTTCTTACTGACGCCTAGTGACCAGTGTAGAAGACTACATTGAATTTGTCTTTCGATATTTTTAGACTTATACTAGGCCATAGTCAACCATGACACAGTGATCATTTATTAATCAAGTAATTTTTGAAAAACTGTAATAGAGTGAGGGAACGCCAGTGTGGCAACGGACGAATGCATCTACCTTTATCTCTCTAGGACAGCCGTTCTTACCTCCAGGTGTGCACAAACGACAGTTAAATGTTAAATTAAAAAATAATAGATAGAAAAAGTTGTCAGTTTTGGGTATCGGCTTGAAAAAAAATGATTGTTAATGCCTAGAAAAAACATTCTCAACATGTCAAAGTTGTGGGATTTTGAACAGAGAGACTCCGACATGAAAGCGGGTACTGCTCTTCTCAACGAGCAGCAGGTGCAGCTGTGGGCCCCTCCCCCATCTCAAAGCACTCTCAGGGGGCTTCGTCTTGTTTGTGACATATTAAAAAAAAAACACTACAAAGAAGGAAAATAAGAAAGGTAATTTGTAGTTCCAAACATATTTGTTGTGCTTTTCATGTTTTCTACGCACTTTTTGTCTCCTACAGCGTCCATTACCTGCACATGCACATGCTCATGCATCGTGGCCGATTATGCAAATCTGATGACATCACTACTCTACAGTGGCTTAAGTGAAGTTTCTTTCCAAGCCTGGCGGTGTCTGCCAGGATTCCTTCTGCCGGCGTGGAAATAAATGTCAGCTAACAGAACCGAGTCAAAGGTCCACCAATCTGCCTGGGGAAGTCCAGAGAGTGTTTGCCAGCACAAACTAAATGCACACAACCACAATGCCAATCATTAACCACCATTCAAAGGTTGAAGTGTTGTTGACCTTGTTTCTTCTGCTTGTTTTGCCCAAGCTGCACTGCAACAGAACCCTCCTAGTCGTGGTCTCAGGAGGGGACACACTCGAGACGAACAAATGTGCTTATTTCTGGTGTGGTCTAACAGCTAACAAGCACCAATAATCAGTCAAACATGCACAGTTTGCACAGTGAATCCTTTCAACACAATTTATCAGAGGCACAAACACTCCATGTTTGAACAGCGACCTGCCAAATTCAAAGTTCATTTTATGTGCAGGAACATGTGACGTGTTGTTGGCCAGGTCATACATGGTCTCCACGTAAAACGTCTTCACCTTTGTAGCTGATTGACGTGTTGTAAAGACAAGCCCATGTGTGATCATTAGAGATTCACTTTGATCAAGATGGGGGGGAAAAAAAATAACAACAAAACAAACCATCCTGGTGTTGCATCATCAAAAGCACACAACGTGCCAGACGCTGCCTGGCGGGAAACTTAACCACAAAAAAAAAATAGGCAAGATAGGATGCTGAGATAAATAAAATGTCAAATCAATACAAGCAAAGCAAAAGTTCATTTCAGACGTCAGGTACTTGCCAATGAAGTTATGAATGTCGAAAAACTCATCTCAGCAGACAAACGTGAAACTTGAAATCTCAAAGAATACAGTGGCCGATTTCTTTTTTTTTTTTTGCATGTTTGTCACACTTAAATGTCTCAGACCATCAAACAAGTTTAAATATTACTCAATATTGAAGACAATAACATCCCCCACAGCACTGTAGTCCATCAACAGAGACTTGCACCTAAAAAAAATCAGATCGCTCGGCGTTATATTTGTCTCTTGCCATTTCCCTGCGTACCGTCGCCTGTCCATTCTTGTGTATGTGACGAAGGCGCTCGCATCTACTTCAGTGACGGAGCGCCGCGGCCACCTTCTTTACGTGTGTGTTCCACAGCGGAAGAAGATGCGAGCGTCTTCGTCACATACACAAGAATGGACAGGTGACAGTGCGCAGGGATACGGTGGAAAACGCAGAGCAATATGTGAGATCTGATTTTTTTCGAGGAGGCATTTTTGTGATGCAAATGTGTTACTCTTCTGAACGCATATTGGTTTGAGAAGCCAAGCACCTTACTTGTGTAACCCCAGCGACTACCTGGAAGTACGTTCTTCATCACTGAAATCAGAACTGCACTTAGGGGACCAAATGGGGTAAGTCGCTGTCGATGTACTACATTGATGATGGGGATGTCATACAACTTCATCCCAACTATCCCTTCTTAGCCATTGCTAAAGCTTTGGGACTCCAGCAAACCACAGTGAGAGACCTCTGAGAAAATATTCTGTGGTCTGACAAGACAAAAGTTGAACTTTTTGGAAGGTGTGTGTCCCATTACATCTGGCGTAAAAGTAATGCTGCATTTCAGAAAAGGAACAAGTAAAAGTGACTTATTACTTTATTTATTCTCGTTCCAGGACTCGTGCTCACGAGACTTTTTTTTTTATGAACAAGAACTCTTGTCACGTTTTAATCTCGCAGGATTTTGTGACACCCCAACAAATGTTTACATCTTTTCGCTAAACTATGATACTTAAAACTCGACAGTTATACAATGGACAGCCTTGGATTTATTCTCCTTGCATTATTTAGGAAACATCGGAAACAAAGAAACGAAAGGTTCCTGCAATAAAGCGTGTTTGAGTTCCGAGGTTCCGCTGCGCTGGATGGCTCTAACAATTGGATTTATGCGAGATTTAGCTGCCAGTATTTAAAAGGCTTGTCATCTCTGTTTGGCTCTTATTCATCCAGCTCCCTTTTTTTCCTGTCCTCGTGCTGTCAGCTCCCATCACAAATGGCCTCTAATTCGTAGGGAACCACCGCGGCGTGTTGGCCACATGAAAAGCCTTCTTCCTGGGCACGATGCAGACGCAATAGTGAGAGTTGTGCAGCACCTGTGTGCATTACCCGCCGCTATCCTGTATAATTACACGTACAAAAGCACCAACATAATGGCCAGTAACCCAGGTGGCACAAATCTACGTCTGCAGCCTAATGGCGGGGAAATGAATCCTTGTCTCGCCGGTGCAGACTTGCGCTTGGCGAAAAAGCAGCAGAAGCACAATTTGCCCGATTGACAAGTGCACTCGTACGACATGAAGAGGGGACGTGAAGCAGAGCGTGAGGAGGCGGAAATAAAAGCTCTATTAGCACCGGGGAGGGGAAACAACACTCTCTGCACTAAGTACTAGAAATAATCTGTTCCAGGGTCAAACTGGCAAGATTTTAACATTCATTACCGTCATACAAGACGACAAGGACACGCTGTTAATAGTCAATGTTAACATTCATCAGAAGTGACAGGCGGCTGTGTTTTTAATGCGTGTTCATAAGTTTGCATCACTGGAAAGTTCCAGCTGTCCAATGCTAATACTGTCTTACAAGTGTAAAAATAAGCCTACCACAGTTAATGCCAAAATATCCATCCATCCATTTTCTAAACCGCTGGTCCTCACTAGGGTTGCGGGTATGCTGGAACCTATCCCAGCTGTCGTGGGGCAAGAGGCAGGGCACACTCTGGACTGGTCGCCAGCCAATGGCAGGGCACGTATAGACAAACAACAAGCATTTCATGTAAAGCCTGACCGATATCAGCGGGCTGATTATGATGCATCACCAATTAATCAATATCGGTGAAAATGTAGCTGATATGTAGCTGATAAAACCTTTTTTTGCTGTGCTGCCATTCAGTCAATCCCTCTCTGTGTCTCTGTGCTGCTCCCTGCGTGAGTACCTGGCCCCTCCCCCTGACAACAGAGCGGCGATCTTGATTCTGCCGCTCTCGCTCTCTCAGTCACTCAGTCTGCCGTATGAAAAGACTGGATTTTTTGACACCACGGTAAGCTGTGACTTTGTAAAACAATATAACACTAGCGTTAAGTGCCACGCTGTCGGGGCCCGTCAAGGAGAGCGTATTACAGCGCTTTAATGGCATATAAGTTCCATCTCTGTAAGATAACTATAGATGCAAGTGTTATCTAAGCATTATCTAAGACTTTATACCACGTTTTAAAGTGAAGTAAAGATACTGTATATGCAGATGTAAACAGCGTCCAATTTCACGCCATACTTCCATGCAGGGTGTCCAGGGGCTCATACATTCACCAGTTAATGTTTTCATGTAAATCACTTTGAAAATGTTCCAAGTAATATATTTAGTTGTCATTTGATATATTGCATGTTTTGAAAGCAGCTACATTGTAACATAAAATGGAGTTCAGTAGTTCAGTCCCTTCTATTAAGTCTAGTAAAGGGATGCATGTTTTCATCATTTCTTATTTTCTCTGTAGTCAACTTTTTTTTTCCAGTTTTTAATGTTTGCTTCAGCATGTGGTTCTCAGCTGTTTGCAAATACTCAGTGGCTGCAGATGGATCTTTTCAATAGCTAGTAAATATGACTAATTGATATTGCTAACACGTTTTTCTCAATATCCATCTTATCCATCCATCAATTTTCTTTGCGCTCAGCCTTTTATAAGCACATGATGTGTTAGTTGCAAAACACCTGACATTAGCCTAAGTATTATCACTTCCAGCCCAATGCAGCCTGTGACGTGTGCAAGATATCCGGGGCTCCAGCACTCGCAAAACAAAGAACACTACAAATGTGTGGCAACACCTAAAAGTAAATCACCAAGAGGCATGTCCTTATGTTGACAGTCTTACTAATTGAACTTCCTTATTTTAATTTGGTAGTCCTCTGCTTCTTTGCGTTGAATCATATTTTGGGTACGTTCGTGTAGCGTATACATCATGTCTATATCAATGCTCTTTTTTCATACATTGGCCGGTATATCCGATATGGCTTTTTTCCGGCCCCCAATATCGGTATCGGCATCAGTCCCAAAAATCCCATATCGGTCGGGCTCTGCTTTCATGCCAAGACATGAAAACAACAAAACACTCAAGTCAAAATGGCTGTGTTCACACTGCAGGGAACGACGTCCAATTCCGATTTAACCCCCAAAAATGTGACTTGTATGTGCGTAACGTGAACGGAATGCAGAAAACACAACGTCATGTGCTGCGCTGTGTGTTTGCAGAAGTAAACATGACCGCTCGTTATAGTCGGGGCGCATTCGTGGCAATTTGGAGGATTTGGTGCAAATCCTGATGTGAGACATGAACACGTCTTTCGCTTTTCTGTGTGTTCTAAAGATATAAAAACAGATAAAAAGACAGAGCTAGAATGCACATAATGGGAAACACGTATTCCGCCTAAAAGCCTTCTGAACAAAACTGCAAAAAGTGCCAACAACGCCCCATTTGCATATACCGTGACGTGCATATTAACCAAGCTACAGCAACATTGTTAATATTTTTATCACCATTGTTACACCCATCAAACTACATTACTGGCGTACTGACACCTTGCCACACCACTCCAGCTAGCTACTAGCCAGCTAGTGAATAACTCCACCACACACTCGCCCACAGAGCGTCACAACGCGCTCACAGTGTCTCGGGCCACTACCGAAGGGTAAACCTACATATTGAAGCTGCTGCTGTGTTTTATTTCTAAGTTTGGAAAAGTCAATGCTAGTTGTCGGGGTTTGTTTCTGTGTTGCTCCGTGATAGGGGCCTTTGTAGGTGGAATAGATGTGTCCCATTACATGCAGCAATGAGCTGTCTCTTTTTTATCTCTTTTTATATCTTTAGAACACACAGAAAAGAGAAAGACGTGTGTTCATGTCTCACATAAGGACTGTGGATGAGGGGCAAAGATTAAAAAGCACAGATATCGGCTATGGCAGTTTGTGGCATGACGTCTGCTCCGAGGAGCGTGTGGGTGGATGTGGGAGGGACACACAGAAGCAATCACTTCCGAAACATCTTGTTTTCAAACTGTTTTCTTCTCTACCAATTTGAAGTGGTGTGGTGCTGTGGTGGTGGGCTGCATGGGACTGCCGCCGCTGTGTCGTGCCGTTGTTTTTATTTTTTTATTATGACAAATATTTTTTTATGACTTATTTATTTCTTAACTTATTTATTTAACGTTTTTCAACAACCAGCAGAACATGAACAGAGAACATTGCAAAACTGTTAATTTAATGGCAAGTTGCTGAGAGCACTGAAAGTGAGTTTAAAATGTCGAGCCTCTTTTCGTGACCTGACCTATTTAGTCCAATAGTACTATGTGCCAATTACTACAAAAGTACAACATTTTGCACCGTTTGACACAAACCTAAATTTGATCTATTTGTGTTTTATGTGACTGCCAACATTTAATTGTAGTTTATCTACAAAGCACATCTCCACTCATTTGTCATTAAATACAGGTGTCACGTTTGAATAGAACACTTGTAAAAATACTAACAGGTGAAGCAAATATTCTTTGGTGAACTACTCAATATCAGCTGGTGAGCTACCGCTAGCATATGAGCTTCCTGTTGGAGACCGCTGTGATGGCGTCACTATCTTAAAGCTGTACACACTGCGTGTTTATGTTGAACGACTTAGACACACAACGTGTGTTTTGAAGACAAGCTTCTAATGATAACAAGAGCGCAAGATTGTTAAGCGACGCTTTAAAAAGTCAGTTAGCATGAACGTCATAGCTATTTCTAGCTCGCCCGTGATCGAGCTAGCTACCGCCAGAGAGGCAGTGCAAATGGGTAAATGAGATTGAAACGTGAGCGATCACACACGCAGGAATAGATCGGCTTCACATGTGACAAGCTGGCCTCAATTGACTACACATTTTACAGACTACTGTTGATTTGCACGATAATAATGAACACAGTGAACGTCAACACAATCCGCTAGTGCTGCGTTGTGCTGCGATATGAGCAAGTGCCGACACAGCAGAGATGCAATTCCGGTGCATGTCAAAATAAAGCGCAGTGAAATATTTGTAAGATATTTTAAATGTTTTCAAACTAATTGTGGTCAAATGTGCGTAAATAATAATCTATATATGTATCTCTATAGCATATGCAGTATGTACATTCATACAATATATTACTTAACATTGTTTTCAAGGAAAATTTTAAGGTGTGGTGGCTTTTATCTTGTAGTGGAAGGCCGCCACGATGGATTACATGTAGCAGAAACCCTGAAGCATACATCCATACATCCATCTTGTTTTCACCACTGACCGTTTTTTGGCTTCTTCGTCCCCCTTTTATTTTGTTGACGAATTGTGACGTTGGTTGCCTTCCGATGACGTATTGGTCGGATATACAAGATCCGTAGCACTAGCATCGGATAGATATTGGATTTATATCTACATATGAAAGAGGCCTGAGTCGCATTTGAAAAAATGTGAATTGTACTGTTCACGCTGACATAAAAAAAAAAAAAAATCAGATCCAGGTCACATATGAGCAAAAAAAATCTGAACTGACCTCCAGTGCGAACGTAGCAAATGTGTGTACGCCAAAAGGGTGAATATGCGATTTATAGTTTTTACCTCTTCATACTCAAACGTTAGGCTCACTTCTTTTTACACTTGAATTGGCTTAAGACATTTCGTTTACACTGCAAACAGTTGCACTCTGGAAGTGATGTTATTTCCTCTGAGAAAATGGTGCAAATTTGAGACGAGGAGATGAGATAGAACTGATAGAACGGATAGAACTGATGTGGCAATTGTGATGAATTTCAATACTTATGTGACAGAACATCGACCCACATTATGACACATTATTAATACTTGTGGGTTGTACAAAGTAAACAAATGGGAAAGAAGAACAAAGAGTATCTTTGTCCCAACGATTCAAATGAATGTAACAAGAGAAGACGGGAGAGACCACTGGTAGGTGACAGCTATTGTTGCTCCTGAGTTACAAACTGCATAGTAATGAGTAATAATTTGATGCTATCCCTCTCTGATTCCAAGGTTATCAACCTAACCTGTGCTCCTGTACATAGTTGAGGTGTAAAATAAAACTCGAGAAAATCTGCTGAAGTTGGCTTGATAAAGCGTCCTCTGCAATCTTCTCGGCCTTCTGAAGTTAAGGCTGGTGAAAGTCCTAAAGAACTTGACACGCACTAATTATGTATGTGGGGTGGACTTGTGGCCCGCGGCACACAAGCAAATGTTGCTGGACAATACTTGGTCTACAAATTATTGTCGATAAACGATATTATTGTCAACGTTTTTTTAGACCATCTTTCCGTGAATGTAATGGTAACATATGGCATAATAATGCAAGTACACAACGTCAAAAGCAATAAACTTTCATTTCTCAGGATTATTTAACATTGTAATTGGAGTGTCAAGAGCTAAATAAAATTAAACAAAAAACAAACAAGAAAGACAAAAACACCCCAATGAAATGAAGTGTCTCTTTTAGCAAAAATTGCATTTCAGTAAAAATCCTAATCACAATAGTTCTGATTTTGAATTAGTGTCACTTTCACTATTGTCTGAATATTGAAAAAAAAGAGACAAATAACCCGGAAATACTCTCAAGTTCACATTGTGTATCAACGCAGACGTCAAGTCCTTCCAAGTCATGAGCAATGTTTCGTGTTTAGCAAATAAAATTGTTTATCAACATAATAGAACGTTAATGGACGCAATCAATGAGGAAGGTTAAAAGGAAAATATGTTGTCATGCTAGAAAAATAACCATCACGTTAGTTAGTTAGAATACTTTGAATGGGAAACTCTCCAGTATTTTCAAGTCACCAGACTGCAGTCAGAGTCAAGCCCCAAGTCATTGAAGGATCAAGGCGGATCAAAAACTAAATTTGGGTCCACACCTGGGTCTATTATGCTGCCAATGTGGGCTCTCTCATAATGATTGGACTGAGATCTACCGGCCTGTGGTCATTGAAGCTCGTCGGTGGGCTTCTCTTGGGGGCAGGGGTCATGGTTGTGGACTTGAAGCCGGTTGAAGATGGAGGTGAGAACCACAAGCCCTGAGGGCACGTCCGGGTATGTTATTGATCCTCCTCAGGGGTTTATGCACCTCGGCTGGTGAGAGGAGGGTTGGGTGGTCCGTGTGTGTCTCCTTTCTGTGCTCATAATGGAGGTCTCAAAGCGGGAGTAGAAGTGTGCCTTGAAGCTCTTTGGAGGGGTTGTGGCATTTCAAGAACATCTGGGCTTTAAAGTTGACAGGCACGACTTTGATCAATGACTCTGATGAGTGCATCACACATTTAAAGTTAGCTTGTGTTTGCCAGAAGGATTTCTAACGTCCAATATGAAGACAGAAACCATTAGTCTAAGGACCAGTGAGCCGTGATAGCCGGACCAGCACATTTCCGCTGTGGAGACTTGAGTGCAGCGTGGGTGGGAGTGGAGGAGGTGGGGAGGGGGGTTCCCACAGCGCAGTCAACATTGTATAAACCAACAGGAGGTTCAGCCTGCAACAGCGCTGAACTTTTGTGCTTACAACACTTCCTTTTAGACCCGCTGTTTGGCTTCAAAACAGAAAAACTCAACACTGGTGCATTCTTCCACCTCGTTTCCTCACATCTTCACCCCCATCGTGAGACGAAGGACTGCATTGTCCCCCCTGCCTGCCTCGGGTATCGACCTTGAGGAATCAGCGGCCTTATTTCGGGTCAGTGTTGCGTTGTTGTGCGGTTACAGACAGGAAAGTGTGCTGCCGTGACAGCTGCAGCTGCTGCACCAAACCCATGAGACACCCGGTGCAAAAAAAGAAGAAGAAAAAAACAGTTTTTAACGCTTTTAACTGTCATTCAAGTATAAAAGAGAAGCAAGCCACAACGCACAATATTAAAAATAAAATAAAACAGTATTTTAACTTTCTTCATTATCATGCAAGTGTAAAAAGAAGCAAGTCACGACCTACAACAATAAAAATAAAACAGTTTTTAACGTTCTTAACTTTCATGCAAGTGTAAAAAGAAACTAGCCACTAGCCTCAAAAATATAAAAAACAACAAAGCACTGTTTAAATGCGATTAACTGTCATTCAAGTGTAAAAAAGAAGCAAGCCACGACCCAAAACAATATTAAAAATAAAATAACAGTATTTTAACTTTCTTAACTATCATGCAAGTGTAAAAAGAAGCAAGTCAGGACCTACAACAATAAAAATAAAACAGTTTTTAACGTTCTTAACTTTCATGCAAGTCTAATAAGACGCTAGCCACTAGCCTCAAAAATATAAAAAACAACATAGCATTGTTTTAATGCGATTAACTGTCATGCAAGTGTAAAAAGAAGCTAGCGACTAGCCTCAAAAGTATCAAAAACAACATAGCACTGTTTTAATGCGATTAACTGTCATGCAAGTGTAAAAAGAAGCTAGCCACGACCCACAACAATGTAATAATATAACACTGTTAATGCTCTTATCTGTCATGCAAGTGTAAAAAGAATCTGGCCACTACCCACAACAAAATAAAAAATAAATTAAAAAAAACATAAAACATTGTTATAATACTCTTAACTTGTCATGCAAGTGTAAAAAGAAGCTGGCTGCGACCCACATCAATATTAACAGGCAAAAACAACAAACCTTTCAAGATGAAAAAACAAAGGTGATTTGTGTCGCCTCACGCGTTCAGAAGTGCAAAAAGAAGCTAACTGCTGCTACAGGACCAAAAAAACTCCAATAATTCAATCCTTTGAATGATTTGCTGAGGTCCCGAGATGTCAAGTTGAGTGCTACTGGTATATTTTTCCAAAGAAAACAGTCGAGAGAACGCAAACAGTACTGTGTCTAGTACTCCATATAGTTTTTTGGTTTGTGACCTCATCCAAGAGTAAAATAGGAGATAGGTTGTTGGGTTTTAGCTGCTTGTCGCACAAGTAATTTGTCATACATGTTAGCGGCAGAAACAAAAATCTACTTTGCCAATTTCTACGTTGTTTTGTGATGGGGGTGTGCCCTGGTCCATGAGGGTCACTGATCCAGGAATCTCCTGATTTATCACCCGTTAACTCCGACCCACTGGAGTCGGCGCGTGTAAGTGTTTGCTTCTAATGTGTCAGCTACTGTGCAAACTGCATTAGTGCCACCTGCAGGAATGGAGTGGAACTGCAGCTCCAGCCTTGATAGAAGCGTGTGCTCTACTGAGGGCTCTGGTTGTACATGTTTTGTCTTCATGCACAAATGACTGCAATCTGTGGTTATAGCCTCCCTTAAGACGAGGTCCGTAACTACAATATGACCCCGCCAACCCATGGGGGGCTTTGCAATGCTAATGGTATTAATGACTTCATGCTAACACTTCACTGGAAATATGAAATAAGTAGAAGACGATAAAAGTGAAATGATGCACCTTTTTTTCCCTGCTGCTTGGACACTTAATGTGGGACAAAGACTGACGCTATTAAGTACAAGCACACATCATCTTTGTCCTTGTATGACATCTCAGGATCGTTTTGCTTGCGAGGGAACCACGTTTCTGGAGATCACAATCCGCCATAATCCACACTCAGCAGACAAAGTCTTTGCAAACAATCATACACTCTAACCAGCCAATCCCGCCTGGGGTGAGGGGCACAAAGCGATTCGAATCCCAGGAGCCCGATTGGCGTTTAACGGCGCTGATAGCGGCGTGGGCACGGTGAGCCTACCTGCGAAGCAACATTACACTCTGATCAATATTAGCTGATGGCTGTCTGGGGGAGGAGGGAGCACGGGATGATGAAATAGAGGAACGTTCAAAAAATCTATACCTTGCAATGACTGCTTAGTTAAAAAAACTGTTTCTGGTAGTAAAACAACACTCCGTCGGGAACGCAATTATTGCAGAGAACGATGTTTCAATAAAACCTGAACACAGATGTCTGGGTGGTATCCAGAAAAGAAGCCAGAGCGGCTGTTATGAATGTTTTCTAATTAAACATGACTCATCAGGCTGCAATGTAGGAGCACGGAGAATGAGTCTGGTTCGGGTAATTCAGTCTGTACTCTGAATCGTGCTTATCCTTGGCCTCATCCTTTCTCCGTTCATCTATCAGTGACTTGGATATCAAGCAGCAGCCACGACTTCAAGCGACGGAGGCATGGAGGCGTAGATATCCAAACAGGAAGACGTTTTGGAACTACAGCCGTCCTCGATATACTGGGGTTCGAATATAGCTCACTCACTATATTGCGTTTTTTTTTTTCCAAAAAAATAATTAACAAATGGTCACTGTGGCATGGTTGACTATGGCCAAGTCAAAAAATATTGAAAGACAACTACTGTATTATTGTGGTCACTAGGCATCAGTAATGTTAGGAGACATGATGTTAGCTTACATTACCTTTCACACTGCATGGAGACTGGCTACTGAACCAGCAAAACCCGGCAGACATGCCATGGCTGACAAAAAAAAAAAAAGGTTCTCCTCTCATTCTGTGTGGAAGTGGTTTTAAGTTTTTGGCTTCCTTGTCCTTCTTCCCCATTCCATTTGAAACACTTAAGTTTAGAATGGGCTAACGGCTAACTAACTAATTGGCTCGGTAGCTTGCTATGCTAGCGGCAGCCGTCTGTTATGTCCCTGCAGAGATCCCATAGCCTGCACGATGTGATGTAAACAAAAAAATAACAGGAGTGTAAAAGTGAATATAGGGGTGTTATTTTATGTCTGAATGGCTCTAATAATGTTAAAACCCCTATTAAGAGAGTCACAAACAGGTTTTCAATGCTCTAACTACGAAAATATTCAGCTTCTTAATATTGAACCCTGCTTCGCGGAAATTCAGCCATCGCGGTCGAGTCAGGAACCAATTATCTGCCATAAACGAGGGACGACTGCACTGTAAAAAAAAAAAAAAAAAAGAAGCTAGGTATAAAGTGAATAGAGCAAAGTTCACCATTACTGTCCAGGGCTTCATTTCCGATACAAATATCAACCAATACCAATATCAACCGATATCGATAGAGACAGCAGCTCTTCCCTCAAACGGCATGTAACAAATACTTGAAGCACTGTTTGGGCAAAATAAGACGAATGCCGCAATATGCAAGAGAAAAAGTGCCATAGTTATTTGAAATGTTTTGTCTCAACACAATAGTCATGAAAACAAAATGTGAGCAAAAGTCAAATAAAATATGTTCTATCAACAAGTGCAGTAAGACAGGTTAGTCTTAATAAATTCACAAATAAGAATCCAATGAAATAATGCTGGCAGCCAGGACTGTCACCATAATCAATTTTGCTGGAGGATAATTGACCTACAAATTATTGCCCATAAACGATTTTATTGTCAACATTATTTTGAGACCATTTTTTCATTAATTTAATAATAAAATATGGCATAGTAGTGCAAGTCTACAATATCAAAAGCAATAGGGCTTAAATTTCTCAAGAGTATTTAACGTTGTAATTGGAATGTCAAGAGCTTTTAAATAAAATGATTTAAACAACGTAATAAACAAACAAACCAAAAAAAAGACCAAAAAAACCCCAATGGAAATAAAATGGACTGTCTCGTTTAGCAAAAATTGCACACAATATTTCTGACTTTGAATCAGTGTCACTTTCGCTATTGTCTGCATATTGCCAAAAAAATGGACAAATAGCCCGAAAATACTGAAGTTATACTGAAGTTGCAGACGTCAGCTCATTTGCATATACACTTCCTGGATTCATATACACTTACTGGATTCACTTTTAGCAAGATTGTGTGCGGAATACGCTGTTTACTTTGAATGGGGTGTAACGCTTAGTCGGAGTTAGGTCAAAGTACATGATGGAGGCAGGTCGGCCTGCCACGATAATCGAACGATAGAAAAAAAACGAGATTGATAATTTTGACGCCTTGATAAATTGACATGGGCGACATGTACGTATGCCTGTTCCATTTCCTCGTTTTGCTGTAGCACACAGGCTGGATGACAAGAGGGTGCTTGTGTCTGAGCGCATTGGTTGTATAGTCAAATTAAGGGAAAGAGTGAGCCTCCTGTCAGCTATTCAGCATCTTTGTCACAGTACGTGGAGGCGGGGGCTAGCTCCGTAGTGACTGAATACACGAAGTGCTAGCTAGCAGTTAGCAAGCAAACGCTAATATGAATGAAAGCACAAAAGCGATAGTTTCTAAGTCGAATGCCAGTTCCAGAGTAGATGTGCTATGGGGCATTCGTCCCACCGGTTGGCGCTTGCAGGGCCGTTTGATCGGCGAGGCGAATGTATGGTGCCGGGAGGCGCGAGCTCGCGATCCCCAGGGTATGTGAAGCGGTGACACCATGAGATTCGTTAGTGCTACAGTAGGCATCATACACTACACTTGAGTACCATCTAGTGGCTTGTGACAGGCCTGGATGCAGCAGAATGCATTTGGTTCACAATAAGGTGTTATGTTTCGGAAATCACTGAAACGTAAGTTCCGTAGTTTTGTATTATTTATTTCATTGTTTTAAAAGGACGATGTGCAAATGTGCTGTAAATGACCTCAGATCGTGTTTTATACGCAACAAGCACAAAGAAGGTATTTGATCGTGTAGCACACGACACACACAGTCAGGAGATCGGGAAGATCTGGGTTCGAATTTCCGTTGGGCATTTCTGTGCGGCGTTTGCATGTTCTCCCCCGGCCTGCGTGGGTTTTCCCCGGGTACTCTGGTTTCCAAAAACACGCACGTTAGGTTAATTGGCGACTCTAAATTGTCCATAGGTATGAATGTGAGTGTGAATGGTTGTTTGTCTATATGTGCCCTGCCATTGGCTGGCGACCAGTCCAGGGTGTACCCCGCCTCTCGCCCGAAGTCAGCTGAGAAAGGCTCCAGCATGCCCACGACCCTAGTGAGGATAAGCGGCATAGAAAATGGATGGATGGATGGATGGATGGATTTCAAGAAAAAAAATGCATTTCAGCTTTGCGGTATAAGTGAAATGCCACTAAGATGACATTATTTTCCCCAATAGTATTACGAGTTTATTCTTCTTATTCTTCCTCATTCGATTACAATTGTGGGCCAGATCGACATCATTTCTGTCGTATATCGTACCGCCTTCTCCTACTTCACAACAGCTAGTCAGCAGAGAGAAAACAAGCAGGAAATGCTCTTCAGCGTGATTATGAAATGGACATTGCCTCCTACGCCACTTTCCAGATGTTCTCCCAATGCAGCCCAGTCAAATCTCACATTTCTGGCTTCGTCTGAACAAAGCACAGCATGTGCTGCATGCTGGACGAGTGAGTGATGAGGCCGTGGCTGCCGCCGGCCGCCTCTCTCCACGCACGGCTCGTGGGCGTAATGGAGGGGCAGGAGTGAAAAATCAATGCGTCTTTCGCAAAGTCTTCATTAGTTTGCCTTTTGTCAAGTGGCTGGGTCAAACTCAATTGGTCTGCTTCCTACATGCGAGACAAAGGTCAAATCAATACTGCAGATACCTGTACAGTACAACAATGGAGACTTAGCTCAGCACAGCTTGGTAAAACACAATGGAAGAATGTGTAAAGGAGGCTTGGTAGTCGCTAACCTGTTAGGAAATCCTTCTATTAAATGCATATGTGCATGGCTCAGATCAAGGGTACCCAAGTGTTACATTTAAAATTTCAAACTGGTGGATAGACATTGGTAATGTTCAAACATTGCAAAACACACACCCAGCATACCAGAGCTCGAGACATCTTCCATTTCCCATAGCAACCCTCCGAAGTTCACTCTTTCTTAAATGTAATGTACATAACTCTGTGTCCACTCTGTGTTAGACTTTTGTTCAAATAATCTTATTTTCCTCTTTTATACACAAAAAAATCACTTTAGTTGCAGAGTTGAGTAATTATTCCATGAATATATGCCATTGTAATCATCATGGGGTTTGTTTTTCCAAGGAATTATGTTCTTCAAAATTTTCATCGGCAGGCGGACACAAAGGTGATGTACTTTTCACTAAGGATTACACGATAGTTATTTTTTTTTACAATGAGAATATTTGAATAAAACACATTAGAAACCAATTTCAGACATCATTCTTTAATTCTAAGTAGAAATCATGACCAAATTATCAGAGAAAATATTGTTCATTTCACAACAAAAGTAGACATGCTTTACATGTAACATTTCAATGTCCAAATATAGACACTTTTTTACAACACAGCCGTGCTAGCGCGAAATAAAAACATGAACGGGCTTGATTTATGGTTTGGTAAGCTTCCTCACTCTATAAACGTCAGAGTGATAGGGATAGTACACATTGTTAGAACAACAATTTCAAATACTACACAAGTGAAGTTGAAGACAGCAAAGGGTACCCTTGATCTGAGCCATGCACATATGCAAAAAAATATATTGTGATACAGTAAATATAATTGCATGGAAAGGAATAGTTTGCGGAGGATCTACTGGAGGTGACATCTAGGACTTCCTTGACAACAACAATCCCAAATGGCCTCAGGAAGGTTAGAAAACTGCTTGCTGGAAGGTGACCTCAGCCATCTGTCATCAAATATCTCATAAAATCATGACTTCACAATCACTTTGACATCCACGCATCATCAGCGGCATCCAGCAGAATTTGAAAACAACAACTACTGTAGATAGCTAGATACTTTATTCATCTCCAAGAGAAATTCACATTTACAGCAACTCTGCAAAAGTGACATAAGAAACTAAAAATAAAAAAAGGCAAGATGGGAGAGATAAGACAATAAGAAAAGCTTTAGTGTCTTCTATCAACAAAAACAAACAGAATTCTTGTTTCATTTTGTAAAGCAACACATGTAGATATGCTAAGAAGTTATATATATTAATATATTATTAATATCAACTTCCTTCTTTGCTCTTTTTCCCCCCCCCCAAATGTTTCAACTGTCATTTTTCAGTAATTGAAAGTTTTCTGCTCATAATATTGAAATTGTATGCCATAATATTTAACTTTATTCCCCTATTATTATAGCTTTCTTTTCCCCAACTAAATTTTCTAAAAATGACAACTTTATCTTTTTGTTTGTTTCTCATAATATTACAACTTTTAAAAAAATACAAATTTTTATTTAACATTTCAACCCGATGCAACTAAAATGACATCATCATCATTTTTCCTCCATAATATTACAAATTGATTCCCGCTGAATTGCAGCTTTTTTCCCTTCAGAATATGACTTTTTTTCTCTTCAGATTTTGACTTGATTCTCATAAAAGTCCATAAAAGTTTATTTTGACATTTTCCAACTATTTCAATGTAACGATGACTTTATTGCAATAATATTTTGACTTTGTCATAATAAACATTTTCCACAACCAAATTTTCCAAAAATGACAACTTTAGTCGTTGATTTTGTTTGTTTTCATAATATTACGACTTGAAAAAAAAATCGTTTTTTTTTCTTTAATATCAGAACTTTATGCTACTAAAACTAATTCCTCATATATTCTCGTAATATTACGACTTTTTCCTCTTTCAATTACAATTTCTCTGCATATTTTCACTTTATTCTTCTAAAATTACTGCTAGTTTTTCCATTTATGCTGTTGTTGTGTTGTGGGTGTTTTTTTTAAAGCTTTCTTGTTGAATGATATTTTCAGAATGTGCCGTGGGCCAATAAAAAAACAGCCATAGGCCGCCAATAGCCCCTGGACCGCACTCTGGATACCCCCGTTTTAAACCGTTTTTTTATATTTAAAGAAAAAAAAACAGCCTGCGACAAAGCATATTAGAACGATCTTTTTCTCTTGACATTATTATTATAAGTTTTTACAAATAGTTCTATTTTGTTCTTGTTCCTTTTTTCTCGAAATAGTATGACTTCATTCTCATAATATTTGGACTTTATTATAGTAAAATTTTGACTTTTCCCAACTTTATTATCCGAAAATTGCAACTTTTTAATTGTTTTCCAACTGTATGCTATTTTTTTTTCTTATCATTGCGACTTTACGATCTTAACATTTTGTCTTTATTATTTTTAAATTACTGGTCTTTTTTCCACTTTTCCTGTGTGTGTTTTTTTTTATTATTATTTTTTTTAGTTTTCCAGTTGAACTGTATTTTTAGAAATTGGCAATGGCCAATAAAAAACAGCCGTGGGCAATACACGGACACTTTGGACCCCATCTTACGTCAGAGAGCTCACAAAATCAAAAATGCTTTGTCAACCAATCTTGGGAATCTGATGGAGTAGCGTG
This sequence comes from Dunckerocampus dactyliophorus, assembly GCF_027744805.1. Taxonomy (NCBI): domain Eukaryota; kingdom Metazoa; phylum Chordata; class Actinopteri; order Syngnathiformes; family Syngnathidae; genus Dunckerocampus; species Dunckerocampus dactyliophorus. Next base: position 15,830,897 of record NC_072837.1, on the reverse strand, counting down.
TCCGGCAACGCAGCAGCGATTTCAGCAGGCCGTCATTAACTTGATGTTTGCTGATCCAATCACTTAAACAATGCCGATGACCGAGTCCATGACGATCAATACACTTACGCCATCCATCAAGGCCGCAAGCTTTGTCCACTTGTCAAAAGACTGGTACCCGATTACAACTCAACACAACAAGATCATCAGCCCTTTCATTTCGTGCACCTTCGCCTCGCCAGAGTCAGTGTCTATTATTTCATCCTGGATGACAGCTAAAGGCGTGATAATGTAGTAATTATGCCACATCTCAAGGCGGACACAATTAGATTCGTTCCGCTCCTGACTAATTAAGCCACACATTCAATAAGGATGGTAAAGTTGCTGGAGTATTTCATTAACTTTTGGGCAAATGTATTACCTTAAAATACCAGGATATTCCAAGCCGTAATTATGTCATCATTTGCATTACAGTTGCATCTGTATAATTTGGAGCTCATACTCAAATAGAGTTGAGAATTAGCATAATATGCCCTTTAAATTCAGTGTTTTTAGTGCGGGACTCCCCGAGAGTAGCTTTGCATGATTAATCATAAGCACGCTTGTCCTGTAAGCAAAGATCTCGCCTCTCGCCGGGTCTTCACACGCCAGATACTATTTATCTGCATTTCCAGCACATGAAAGGCACACAAATGGTTCATACACCCAATTCATGTTCATGCAAATAAGTGACCAACAGTATAAAAATGTGAATAATTCCCAGCATCAATTATACACCGACTACAAAACTCTGTCTGAATAATTTAGTGTGCGTACTCGCCACAACACACAACCTGGCCTCGCTGCAAAGACGAGACCGCAACAAAACTGCACCTCAAACCGCAAACTCGGCCGCTGACACACTCGGTCAAGTCTCCGTTTGTGTGCCACGTTTTGGCATCGACACCGGCGGCACAGTCGCGACAGTCGCCCTCGGCTGCCGCCGGCTCTTTGACGTGGCTTTTGTGTGTCAGCGCCCTTTAACTGCCCTGTCAACGCCAACGCGAATCAAACCGCACATGACGGGCTCGATACACAAACTCCACAGCAGCGCACTCCCATTTTCATCTAACGCTGGTGGATCCCATTTAGGGAAAAGTGACTGTGATCAGCTTGAATATGTCCACATGAACACAGATCTTTCCAAAAAAAAAAAAAAGCATACTCCCACCCACTAGGGTGTTAAAAAAAACAAAAAACATCCACACAAGTGCCATATTTAAAAACTTCCCTCCACATAAAAACATTTTCACCGGCTGCCATGTGCATTTTGTCCACTTGGCAGCTGAAAAGGCAACCACAGCTGACTTGGTCACACTTTATAACAAATCTGTTCATCAATATACAGTACAGTGGGCCCTCATTTATCACGGTTAATTGGTTCCAGGCCCGACGGTGATAAATGAATTTCCACTAAGTTGGATTCCTTATTTATGAATAGAATATTTTTGTAGTTTTATCATCATAAGAGACCTCTAAACATAAAATAACACCCCTATATCACCTTTACATTTAGAGTTTTTATTATTTAACATTATTTTAATAGAGTATTCAAGCGGTAACCTGGTGTCTGTGCACTTATATGGTCTGTCAGTTCAAATCTTCTATTTCTGAATAAAGAGGCAGAAATTAAAAATGTGTGTGTGTTTATCTGATTAATCAAAAAAATAATCCACCGATTAATCGGTTATTGAAATAATCCTTAGTTGCAGGAGATTATTTTTACATCCACACTAAATCAACTACAGTTCCCATGATGCTTAGAGTGCTGAACCAGGAAATAGTGAATACGTTCAAAGTAGCCCAAAATGGACACTGGTATCACATGTTTTGATCGTCAAATTTAACTAAGTTTTATGAAATGTAGAATTACTACAGATTCTTCTTGGACATTACACCGCAACAGCTGTTGAACTCCGATGAAAAAAAGCACCTGCCAAGTGACGAGTGACTCTGGGAACACCAAGGTAAGTTGGACTGCAAGGTGTACAGGTGCGCGTAGAGCACTTCATGTGCGCTTCCCAAACCTGCCTGCATTTCCGTATTACGTGTATTATCATTCATAGTAGCGATGCCATAGTTCAGTCTGACTGGTTTATGGCTGCCTTGTTCTTGCAAGACAGCTAAACGAGAAATATCACGTTTCAATCTCGCAAGACACGAGATCTCGTGACACCCCTAAAATGTAGCATTCAAGGAACTCTCCCAAGGCGTGTAATGTGCAAGTCTTTATTATGTCTTGTGTCTTGTGTTCTCTTATGATGTCTAGTATTCTCTTAGGATGTCTACTATGTTGGATAATCCCGCAACCCGAAAGAGGACGAGCGGTACAGAAAAATGGATGGATAGATGTTGGGTAATAGGAGTGTAAAGGAGTGTTGTTTCATGTCCAGAGGGTGCTAATGATGTTAAAAACTGTATTCTGAAGGTGGTTTTCTATGCTCCAACTACAAACATTTTCAGTTTACAAAGAAGGAATCCTACTTTGCTAAAATTCCCTTATTACGGTCTGGTCTGGAACCAGGTTACCCGCGATAAATGAGGGATTACTGTATTTGTTTTTTGCTGATATCAGACGGACATCCAACATCAATATCGGTTGAGGTCACCCGTATTAAAAAAGGTTTAAAACACATTTCTTGAGACACAAACCAAAAAGCTGAAGCCGGAATTTTTCAAAAATGTCACTTTTAACACATAGAAAAATGTGTTTTTAAAATAATTATACAGCTTCAGAATATTTCAAAGGGTTCTGTTGAGAGTCGGCAGCTGAAACGTTCTGCTAACAAGGCACCAAAAACTGACTGATGTAGTCATAACGAATGCTGACGTTACCATCCTGGGAAACTGCACTCATTTACTTGCCACCAATCTGAGTTGTAGCCACTTTGTTGCAGCTTGTTTAGGAAGCAAACTTCATTAAATGTGTCCTCTGGTTGCTCTAAATTAGTAATGGTCAAAAGTTGGCAAAAATGTATCATGCCAATCTCTCGTAGATGGTTTTTTCACTGATGCTTTCTGACTTACGTTCTTGCTGATCTTACACAAACTGCTGCATCTTTTCGGCTCTCCATCGCGTTACTGCCCAGAGGCTGGCGCTGTTTGCTGATCAAGCAATTGCCTGCGACTCTACTCAGCTGCTAATTATTCAAAAAAAAAAAAATAGCAAAAGCAATAACAAGCGATGAGCTTTGGCTTTTGCAACTCCATGCTCTGGACATCAAGCCATCCCACCAGGAGATTACACGCTCCTCTTTAGATTATAAAATATGCAAGGATGGCTTGCAATGCTAAAAAAAAAAAAAAAAAAAGTAGCTCGCTCATGCTGGGCAGATTGAAAAATAAATTGACTATGTGATTGACAGCCGCTGACTTGCGGTATTAGACTGAATTGGATTTGGGAAAGAAAATCAACCGTCCATGACCCCCGGAGTGCTAGGGACACTGGAATAGTGAATATCCAAAACCATTTCCTTGCATCGCCATCAAGAGGCATTAAATATCTGCCCGAGACAAACCCTTACAGCACACGTGTCAAACTCAGGCCCGGGGGCCAAATCCAGTCCATGCTGCAATTTCATCTGGCCTGCGGAACTGTTTGGAAAATGGCATTGAGTTGGCCCGCCTCGCGGACCTTATCAAACAAAGGGCTGGCAGCGATCTACATACAGTAACTAAGCATTTCCTCCGGTATAAACTACTAGTCTGGGATTTTCATTTTAAAAGTGGAAAAAATATTGTATACAGCACGAAATTCACAACCACTCCTCATAAGGAGGCCAGATTCTGACCAAAAGTCAAAATAATAATAACTGTGCATGACTAAAAACGGCAGCACTTTATCTATTACACCCTGTCTGTACAAAATAACACCTTAAAGAGGCATAACACAGACAAAATTGATCATTTTAACTACAACAAAGCACCCTGTTCCGGGTCACACATCTCACAAATAGTGATATATTTGTGTTGATATCAAATACTGTAGCGTTTAACCGGACATTAGGATAATGACGAAGAGGTGGTCGTTTAACAATGAAACAAATACGTCAAAACAACCATAGTCGTATATCTGAAAACTATCAAAAAGCAGAGATTTCAAGCAGGAATGAATGGACAGGAAATTTCCTGTCCATTCACACGAGACAAGTTTTAAACAAAGCTTGTCCACATAAACACACATTCACCAGCTGTCATGCGCATTTTGTCCCAACCTGAAAACGCAAGCAGGGGTGCATTATATTGTATGTTCAAATCCCGGCACTGCACATGGGGAACCGGGATAAAAGGTGTGCAGGCTGCTCACTTGCAGTATTTGTCAGCGATAATGAGACATTTCCTCAAAATCTGACCATACCAACTGCTATTTTTTCAGCCTGGATTATTGGGGCATGCCTTGTCATGTTGGCAACATCAAACGAGCATCTCTGTGTGTGCACCATTGATGCATATGAGTGTGCTTCATTCTCCAATTATGTTGCTTAAAAGGACAAGAATGTATTTAGGTTTTTAATACTGTGAATATGCAAAAATATCCAGTTCGGCCCACAACCTAAAGTAGGTTTTGAGATTTGGCCCCCTGTGTGGTTGAGTTTGACACCCCTGCCTTACAGGCTCCACATCAAAACCACCTCAAGTGTTTCAAAGCTCATTTGTGCCAGAAAACAAAACCTTACGGGTTGCCACTTTTGAGGCAAAAGAAGGGAGAAAGTGATCTACGTACAAATGAAGCATAAAAAAACCCACAGGAGATGAGTCATCATTTATTATTTCATGTGAAATAAAGCCTGACTCTTCAAGTTTGACCAATTAAAGTTTTACACTTTGCCTGGGTTTTATGTGCACTGTGTAAATAAACTCCAGTGCTACACATAACACAATCGATCCTCTTGAATGCTAATGAGCTAGCCGTGTTTGTTAGTCGTGAGGGAGACAAGACAAATGGCACCGCCTCGCTTCGCTAATCCAACGGGGCGGCAACAAACGCGCAGGGCTCGGTCATTAATGGCGACCTCGCCCCGTAGATTTTACATGTTTGCGTTCACCCGATGGGGCGGAGGGGTCGCGCCGCTCGGCATACATCACTGTCGGTGTCGGCGGCTGGGAAGGACGCTCATAATCCTGCGGCGCCGCTATGGACTGCTAATGATGCAAAAAGCAATGTGTTGCCTGAGTCAAGCTACATTGTTTTATTTCATTCTCTCCAATGATGTGAACTCAGCCAAAAAAGCCAAAGTTCTTTGAAAGGTTTGAAACAGCAATAAAGCTGTGACTCAAGAAACACACGGGAACACGAAAAGTACACAGACGTTCATTAAAAAGAGAGTTCCTGTCACTATTTCAAACTAGGGATGTCCGATAATACAGACGATATTGGCTTAGCAATGAGATTCATTGGTTCAAGTCAGTATCCATTTTTCTGCTGGTAATGATATCGCAACGCGAATGATGACGTCATGATCCACAGACAACAAGCTTGCAAGCTCAGTATGTCCACGGAATTATTTCCAGGTTGTAAATCTGCAATTTTCAGCGATTGGGGTTGGGACTAAGGTGTCTTCTAGGGGTGTCATGAGACACCCATCTCATGAGATGAGACAATGCATGAGATTGGGTCCACGACAACGAGACGATTCAGTTTAAGAGAAGGACAATGAAACAATATGCCGGACAAACCAACTTTTCTATTTAACCGAGTCACAAAACAATGCAGAAGTGTTTTGAAATGCTGATTGTCCCACAAATTGACACTAAACAATATCAATCAATAATATATCAGAATAATGCAATAGTATATAATTTGTCTTCTTTCACTCTGTAAAGTTGTGGAGTTGGCGTGCAATTGGCATTTTCTCACAGGCAATTGGTACTCTCTGTCAAACATTTGCAGCATTTCTTGAAATGCTGGCTTTTCAATTGTATCAAAGAGCAGCATTTCTTTTGCGATGACTTTCTGTGAATGCACACCATTTTGCGCTGTTCAGTTTGTATTTACTTCGCGAAACAAACGTCTCAGTCAGTGATGAATGTCGGGACAAAGGGAAAGGGAATTTTCCTGATGGGAAAACCGGGTCGGGTCGTATCCAAGTTTATTTTGTTGCTTTTTATGTTGCGACAACTTTCAAATAAATTGGACATACGGGCTCGTTCATGTTGATGGGCTCACCTTGGTCATTTTAATATTCCAAAATTGGGGGCTGTGGAATTTGGCTTTGCAAGCATCTTTTTCCCTCCTAACTTCTGCAACGTTACCTTGTATTGCTTTTGATGTTTGTGTGTATGCTAGTGACCCCACATCCCACCACAGAGACAAAGTGACTGAATGACTGACAAGAGGTCTCACTCTGTTCGCTCTTGTACTGTGGAACGCTGTGGTTCTATGAAGTGTCTAGGAGCTGAACCAATGCACGGAGTGAACTCCTTTCCTGCCTTTTTGGAGGCGAGAGACGAGGAAAACAGACTCACATGCACATGCAATACATTCCTTCTTCATCGATCATGTGATTCATTCATTTATTATTGCGAGACGTTTTTTTTCCTGAATGAGAACTCCTGTTACGTTTTAATCTTGCGAGATCTCGTGACACTACGATTGCTACTGCATATTTTGCACAGACTGTGTTTATTTTATGAGATGCAATCACAGTAAAAGAAGCATCACGTGTTCATTCATTCAAACAACATGTGACCTGGCATTAGTTTGGGAGAAGCGCTGCTGCCAATATCTGTATAGATTGATGACAATATCAGCATATCAGTAAGAAAGCCAATATCAAGCGTCATTTATTCCACTCCAGTCCTGTAGGTGGCAGTAGGGCACACCTATGGTTGTAACCTCCTGTTTATTCACGCATCGCAGAACTTACTTTTGTTGGGTGAGAAGTAGCTCCTGTCCCTGCCAAGTCATTTATATTTGGTTGTAAAAACAAGTGAGGAAGAGATTTAAAGAGAATCTTTCCTACTTATTGATGGCTCGTTACCGACATTTCAATTAGCTAGTCTTTTAAGGCATGGATGTCTATCACCTGAACACACAAAAGCCGTTCCCATCTGAACAAGACTCCATTTGTGTGGTTTATCGTAGAATAAATCTTTTATATTTAGTGAGTCTTCCACCACCATGACCACCACCAGTGGGCAAAAGTTGGGCAGCTTTCAATTCACCCCTCCTGAGCAGTTTGCAGCTGACACGACACCATAATGTGTCATTTAAATTTAATAACGCACTTAGAGCGCTTAAAACGTTACATCTTAAATGTCCAAAATGGGATGCCCGGCCACACTCGCATGCATCACAACACCCCAAGTGTGCCCAAAGGCACGAGGGAAACAAGCTGGCTGGCCGTTGTGCGGTGGTCACAGTCTCTGAGCGCATTCAAGCTCACTGCACACTTTAAATTTACACACTTACGAGGCTTCCCACTCACGGTTAAAGCCTCGCTCTGGCTCTGACCTACAGCGCAAACATTAAATGCGTGTAATTCATCTTGTGGTCCTTTCAGAAGCAACGCTCAATGACTGCGTGCACCAGTGGGCACCAGCGCAGCGCAGCCCAAACTGGCGAGCACACAAGGAAAGTGAAGTCAAGCAGCGATAGCCAATGAGTTAAAGCCTGGGTTCCCAAAATCTCCAAGAGAAATTCAAATCTTCTCTATTTATCAGTGCTCATGTAAAACTTGTCAAAATTTGACCATGCACAAGACAAATTTTGGAACCAGAATTACTTACTATAAAATGAATTAACCAATTAATCATGTTTAATATTTAATGAAAATGTGTTTGGGAGGGAGCTGAAGGCTGCACGGACGGCTTGTGACTGCTTTAAGGGCGGGGTGGGCGACGCAGGAAAACCCGCTGCTGCTCAGTGACAACACACAAACTGCACAACAACATGTACTTGGACTTTTAAGTCCCCAAATACCAGAAAACTCTAACGACGCCAGAAAAAGTAGCTTGTCGTCAGGAGCGTCTGCTCCCACCCTCATCTCTTCTCCTCCTTTATGCACGGAGGGGGTCGAAGCAGGAGCCCTACTCAGAGCGCTGACACACACAGCAGAGTGAAGAGTAAGACATCCGTGTCAAGATACAAGAGAACAGCGCAAATGCAGTATATATCCATAACAACAATATGTTTGTTTTTGATATTGTGCTTAAAAATATATCAATATTTTAAAAATATCAATATATTGCTCAGTCCTACTTAAAATGAATGTTGAAACATCGTCTCGTTCTCGTGGACACAATCTCCTCTCGTGAGTTGGGTGTCTTGTGACACCCCTAGCAACTGGCATCCATTAAATTTGCATGTACTGGAGTGAGACAAAGAGGGGATACAGTAGAAGCAGTAGAACAGTAGGTCCCTAGTGGGAACATTGCTCCAAGTGGTGAAGATGGCTTCACCAAGGCCATCAACTGCCTGGAACTGATGGCCACTTTTATAAACTTCCCTTGCCATCCATCCCCAAATGTTCTCTATGGGATTTAACACTAGAACTACCAAGAAGGGGCCAATTTGGCCCCCCGCTTTAGAAAAAACAGTGTTGCGTGTTGTTTTACAATTTTACTGTTTGAAAAATAAAATATCTAAGTTTTTTGTACTTCTTTGTGTAAATTTGTCATTATTTTAGCCTTTTGCATTTGTTGTATTTCTTTTTTTGTTTTTTGTAGATTTTGCTGTAATTTTAGCTTTTTGTAAAAAAAATTGTTTTTACTTTGTTTCGCAAATTTGTCCACACCCAGAATTACACACTTGTAATGATATTTCAGATATCATTGAAATTGTAGATTTGATTACTTCTATTTTGAGTAATTTAGAGATTTTCAATTAATAAAATGTGTTATATCAATACTTTGGAAAAACTGCTGCTAATTTGACTGACAATTATATACTAACACAAATAAAGGACAAAATTACGATTTTTACAGTGTGTGTGTGTGCAAACAATATTTGTTATAACATAGCATGTACGTATGTGCTGCTTGTAGAAAATATAACACTGAATCAGTATCAAATGTAAAACTGAAGTAAGAGGTTGACACGTTTTTCATTTCTTCCTGTCATTTATTTATGATGCACAGGAAATATAGAAAATGAAATATAGAAAACACGCAAATGCACCATATACTGTGCTGCTTGTAGAAAATAGAACACTGAATCAGTATCAGTTTTTCTGACCATGCAGCGCTGGCTGGCAGCTTGGTAACTCCCCGCAAGAAGATGATGCCAATGAATGCCATCAGCTCAGGGACAGACACAAACCAGTTCTCCTCTGTGTCCTGTCCGTGCTGAACAGTCCACTGCTGAATAGAACGGAGCATGTCCAGAGTGATAAAACAGAGGAAACTCTGTAAACGGGTCGTCCCTCTTTGTCGGACCGGAGCAGCTGGCTGTCCCTATGCGGAGTAACCTTCAATGGGCTAAATGCTAAATGCTAAAATAATGACAAATTTACACAAAGAAATTACAAAAAAAAATTTGAAATATTTTATTTTTCAAACAGTAAAATTGTAAAACAACACGCACTAATAAAATGTGCAAACCCTCCCAATTCTCATGCAAAAAGATACTTTACATTCCAACAAAGCTTTCTCTTCTGAAAATTTTACTTTGTCTTGAACTGAAACACAAGTGTTTGAAAGCATTCCACAGTTGCCACACCTTCCCCCTCAGTTTGAGCCATATTCCGCCTACTGTTTTGATGCACGGGTAATGACTGCATTTACATATGAAAACTGACTGGTGAGGACTATCAACTTGCATTTACATATGAAAACTGACCAGACCTCTCTGGTATTTCGCGGGCCGGAGGCCAAATTGGCCCCTTCTTGGTAGTTCTAGTGTTAAAGCCTTGTCTTTAAATACAAAGTTATAATACAAATTGTTCCTTTTGCTCTAAGACAAAGTTATTATACAAATTGTTCCTTTTGCTCTATTTTTAACATTTTTGCGTTTTTTTTTACATTTTAGCGTTTTTTTTTTACATTTTATTTTGTTTCTGCAGTGATGCAATGGAAAATGAGCCACGGGCCGCGGATGCCCACTTTGGGCATTCCTACTTTTGTAGATTTCGTCGGGGTCGAGCTTGTGCCGTGGGCTCTATGCGCAAACTACAACTCTTTTTGGCTTGCTGGCTCAAGTGTCGTGGGCGAGCGATAGTGGTTGAGGAGAGAGGGGCTGGTCAATGCGTTACGACAGTCAGTCCAAACGAGCCACATAGAGCTTGAAGGGTTTTTTTGGAGGTGCACGTCTATGGAGTTCTATTTTTGCCTTAATTTTGAGGTAGCAATGGCAGATTTTGAGCCACATTAACATACATTAACGACTGTTGTATGCTGAGGCACATCGCTGCGCTCTGTCACTCCCTCTCTCCCTCCCAACCTCTGCACGCTTGGTGCTTGTGAGGCGAGCCGAGGTGTTCAGGAGTATAGAGGGTATAGAGAGAAAACAGGATAGAGGGGTTGAGCGACTGGGGGAGTGTCGAGAGAACAGTGGGTACAGCAACAATAATAATAGTCTCATGATGACAGCAGCAAGGGTAATGGTCCGCTCCCAGCACCACCATCACCAGTCACGAGCAGGTAAGTGTGAAGGTGTAATGGCGTCTTGCTGGCCGCACCACTGGCACAGGGGGCACAAAACACAGGGGCGAGAGAGAGACAAAAAAAACAGAACTGGATTAGTAACAAACAGCATGAAGACAGAGAGAGACAGCGAAGGGGAAAGGGAAGCTTGGTGCATCAAGGGGTTCAGTTTTTGGAACCACAAGTAAATGTAAGCTCTGGGAGTGCGGCATGCTACGAGGTTGATAAGGCAACAGAAGCTCTTTAAGGTGCAATGATGCCTGGCCATGTAGCGCTTTTTATATGAGGACGAGGATTTACGGTTCAGTGCTACATTTTATAAGAAGTCAGTACAATGAGAAATATGTAAGCATCTTAGCTTTGTGTTCCAGCTGACAAAGTAAATTAGCCTAATATGTAATAATATATATTTTTAATAATCAATTTTATTTCTAGAATATGCAAAGGGCCAATGAAAACTGAGTGGCTGGCCAAAATGGCACCTGGGCTTGGACAGACACCCTTTTTTGTTGGCCCTCGGCATGTTCTAAAAGTACAAATAATTCACCATTACTGACAGAAATGATTAGCTTTGTCTCCTATACAGATATCTTAGCATATATTGTCATACATTGGATTGTTTTTTGCATCTTTGAAAGGAAAACTGCACTTTTTTTTAATTTTTGCCCATCATCCATAGTCCTTATGTGAGACATGACACACGTCTTTCTCTTTTCTTAGCCTTCTAAATAGAGATCAACTGTTGCACGAGGCAGCTTACAATGCACGTAATGGGATTCACCTAGTCCGCCTATACAGCCCTCTATTAGAACACCTCCAAAAGCCTCCAACAAGGTTTTAGAGTTTTATATCCATGCTGTGAGCGTGTAGTAGCAGGCACATTCATGATAACGTGGAATACTTACAGTATTACTCAGCCATTCTCATAGCATTAGCCTTTAGCACTAGTGCTAAACGTTTCATTGACAAATGAGCTTCTCTGTGGAATGCCGACTGATGGGATGGCTGTAACTTTCAGCACAAGTCTTGTGCTGCCCGTTGAGCTGGTAAATTCACTCACAGGCCACTCAGCAACGCCATTCGCTTACATTTCATCTCAGAAGTAGTGATGTGCGGAATGATATTGAAATAGCGACACCTCCGAGACCAAATATTTAGGCTCTAAAATCGATTCTCAAATCAAAATACGGATACTTTGATATGTCATTTGAAGTAATGTATATCATTAACAGGAACACAGTGGAAAGTAGCAAAATGATTGAGACCTTGTTAAATGACATGCAGTTGATTAAAATAAATGAATAAATTCATGATATCTTATATTCCTTATTTCATGAGTTATGCTACGATCTGAAATACACATATTTAAAAATGTACCCGACATGTTAGGTGTATCTGCACAAAGTATTGGTATCGGATGGGTATCGGCGATACCAGCCTGAATTTTACTCAGTATCGAATTGGAAAAGAAATCAATGGTATCGCACATCAGTGCTCGGTAGTGGCTGGTGGCATAAAAGTAGTTGTTTAGTGTTAGCTCCTACGATAACAATGTCGCTGTAGCTTAACGTCATGTAAATGGAACGTTGTTGGCATTTTTTGAGTTTTTTTTGTTTTTTCTTAGAGGGCGGAGTACGTATGACCCAGTACGTGCATTCTTAGCTGCTTCATGCTAGCTGTTTTTCTCTGTTTGGAGCATACAGAAAAGAGAAAGACGTGTGTTCATGTTTCACATAAGGATTGTGGATGATGGGCAAAATGTTTTAAAAAGTGCAATTTTTCTTTAATGTACATAATGTATCAAAGTGCACCCCCACATCCTTTAATTTCTTAGGTTTAGGGTTAGGCTGGAAAAAGTTTGGTGGCCCCCGCTGTAGGGCTAGGCGATATGGACTAAAACTCATATCCCGATATACAGTGCATTTATGTCGAATATTGATATATTGATATTTTTTTCCGCAAAGTGAGTTTAGACAAAGTCACAGTCAAATATGCGTGTGAAGTTGTTTCATTAAAACAAAAACAAAAAATCAAAAACTAAAATTGTCCATTCCCTTTTTGAAATAAATATAGAAAAAGAAAAACATAATAATCACTCTTCATTATAACAAACCTTTAGCTATGCACAAATCCTCAGCTAATACCAATAACACAAAAGAACAGCATATGAAACAAAGTGCTCAGTTTAAGGAGACATTTTTAAATGTCAGCAGCAAATCCAAAATACTTTACTTGGAACAGTATTATTCTTTTTAGAAAGCAGGACCCCGTAAGAGAGACAAAAACGTGAATAAAAACACTTTAATTACGCTTGGAACTACAAATAAACTTCATTCTTAGTTCATTAATTAAAAATTGGCCAAATGAGTGTGACGAGTAGTAATGAATATTGTAATGAGTAGTAGTAATGAAGATTACTATCCGCGCGTCAAGGATGCGTGGATCCTGCAATGTACAGCGGGAGCTTTACTTTAACTTTTATGTTCCCAAATATCAGAAACTCTCTGACGACGCCAGAAAAAGCTCGATTTGTCGTTAGTTGCTTTTGAGAAAATATGTCGCCAAGAGGTTTTGGAATGTCGCCTGATCTAGTACGGAGCACGGTGCGGGGCGGGGCAGCAGCCTCGCTAAGGAGCGCTGACACACACACAGCAGAGTGAGACAGACCTCCGTGTCACGATACCAAAGAACATCGCAAATGCAGTCTGTATCGAATATGATTGATAATGTTTGTTTTTGATATCATGCTCCAAATAAATATTGATATTTGAAAAATATCGATATATTGCTCAGCCCTACGCTGTTGTTCTGCTTTGAATCTTTGAAGCTGCTTCCTGATACATCCCAGCAGTTTAAAATGCATCAAATGATCCCAGGAATGAATATTATTGCATGAAAACACGTTACGAATATATGGATCACCTGGGAGGAAAGTCTATTTACATCAACGTGGATTCGCGCAGCTATGCTGGAAGGAAAATCACGACTGGATCCTGGATGGCCCAGTGGTTGTGTTCTTATGTGAGGGGGTGGCGGTGGTTTGAGTAGGTCTCGCCGGGGGAAATGTTATCATTCCACATCTTATGCGAGCTGCCTGCAGGCTCCCGTGACGCTGCATGAGGGTATATAGACTTCCTGAGTAACTGATGGGGTGATTCTGTGTGCGTTCTTGTGACCTTTGACTAGTTGAGTCGTAGCCCAGGGCGAGCCTGGCAGTGCACTCGGCCCACAACTCAATCAGAGGACGCCGCTTCATTATGGCCTTTGCAGCATGCCCATCCACTTCTACAGTGGATCCCCGCACATTCACAATTTAGCATTTACGGTCCTGCACATTCACAGATTTTGGTCAAACAATTTTTGCAGTATTTTGCTTCTCCAAAATGTGCAGTTTATTCCGCAGAAAACACATCTCGTTCACACTGCCAGTGGGTAATGATTTATAAATACATGATAATGCAGGTAAAATATACAGCACATGTACAGGCATGTCAAATTGCATGTCAAATGCATGTTAGTGTTTATGCTGTACTGATAATGCTTTTTCGCCAAGCGTTGAGATGTCACCTCAAACACAACCATCCTGTCCAATTTTCCCAACTGGGGAAAAAAATATCACTGCACGTGCAGCAGAGCCTTCACCCTGGCAGTCAACGCTTACTGAGGCCTTTGGTCGGCAAAGTTAATATAATGGTGCACGCTCAGTGTTGTTCATTATATGCTCTTGACATTTAAATTACAACGTTAAATACGCTTGATTAAATACGCTATATTGCGGTTCACCTTTCGCGGATTCGCTGTTTCGCAGATTTTTTAAGTGCAATTTTGAGTATTTTTTCTTTAACAGCGTATGAACGCGCACAGTGTTCTACATCCTTGTGGCGTATTAGAGCGATCTATCGGTGCTCTGCTTCATGTGTCTGTTACTGTATCTCCTACTGCTACCAGCAGAGGGTGCTGTATACTCATGACTTTGAAGACGTGTGCCGCAGGAGTAAGATTTGTCGCTCCAGCAGGCTAAACATAGAGCCACAACACAGACATGCTGTGCTCTTTTGTACTCTGCATCGAATCATATTGAATCGTCCTGTTTTAAAATATACCATTTTTGAATCGTATAGTAACTTTTGTATCAAGATTTGAATAAAATTGCCTTTCACAAAGACATTTACATCATATATATGTGTGTACACACACACACAGAGACACAGACATGATCAAAATCTTAAGACCAGTTGAAAAAAATTGGTAGACGTTGCACATTTGGATCTTATTGAGGTTTTACATAGAGCTGCAATATGCAAAAACACAAAGGGGGAGTGAGACAAAAAAAAAAAAACAACCAAAAACTGAAATAGGTCGTATCACTTGATCAAAAGTTTAAGACCACAGGCTATAGCCAAAATCTGCTCAAAATTTTAATTTTCTGTCAGGCGTTCGTTCACACTGGCATGCCCTCCTGATGGCTAAAGCTAAGAAGCTTTTTCATTTTGAACGTGATCGGATTGTCGAGCTGCATAAGCAAGGCCTCTCGCAGCGTGCCATTGCTGCTGAGGTTGGGAGCAGTAAGACAGTCAGCTTCAGGTGGTGCAGCGTCATGAAACGGTGGATGCTTACGTGCAGATGTTGCAGCAGGCATCCCTCATGACTGAGGGCCCTCGTCTGTGTGGTAACAGCTGGGTTCTTCAACAGGACAACGCTGCAGTTCACAATGCTCGCTTCACCAAGGACTTCTTCAGGGAGAATAACATCACTCTTTTGGACCATCTTGCATGTTCCCCTCATTTAACACTAGAACTACCGGCGCAACAACATGCCACACCAGAATGCTAGCAGCATGCATAGCATTGTGGAGACTGGCGATACTGGCAAGAAGAAGCCAAATACAGTGACAGACTACAATGCCATGAAATGTGGAGTCGATGTGATGGACCAGATGGTGCGGGAATACACTGTGCGTTAGGGTTAGGGTTAGGGTTAGTGTTAGCGTTAGGGTGTGAAGGAGAGATGGGTCGACTTGTGGCAGGTGCAGGAAGGAGGTGGTTTGGAAGTGCCATGACTGTGCAGTATAGAGGACAGAGGCTGTATTTGCAGTATATAGTGCATTTGCGTGTTTTCTATATTTCATAGTTGTAATTTCAAAGCTGATAACTCTTGTTTGAATCCTGTGCATCATAAATAAATGACAGGAAGAAATGGAAAACATGTGTCAACCTCTTACTGCAAAATTGCAGCAAAATTTACAAAATACAAAAAAAGAAATACAACAAATGCAAAGGGTTAAATAATGACAAATTTACACAAAGAAATTACAAAAAACTTAAACAGTAAAATTGTAAAACAACACACACTACTAAAATGTGCAACCCCTCCCAATTCTCATGCAAAAAGATACTTTACATTCCAACAAAGCTTTCTCTTCTGAAAATTTTACTTCGTCTTGAACTGAAACACAAGTGTTGGAAAGCATTCCACAGTTGCCACACCGTCCCCCTCAGTTTGAGCCATATTCCTGCATTTACGACTGCATGCTAGGCTAAAAGCTAGAGCGACTAGGCCACCGCTACCAAGCCTGCTGCTAGCCAACGTCCGCTCCCTCGAAAACAAGATGGACGAACTAAGAGCAAGGATTACAGTTCATTGTGAGATCAGGGAATGCTGTGTCCTCACCTTCACAGAAACCTGGCTGACGAGGGTATAACGGACTCGGCGATCCAGTTGGAAACATTTGCTGCTTACCGGGGAGATCAGACTTTAGCGTCTGGTAAACACAGAGGTGGCGGCGTCTGTGTTTACGTAAACAAACGGTGGTGCACAGACGTACAGACGATGGAAAAGCACTGCTCGCAGGACATTGAGCTGCTGATGGTGAAATGCAGACCTTTTTATTTGCCTCGTGAGTTTAGCGCTGTGTATTTAACTGCTGTTTACATTCCACCACGAGCTAACACCGCTAACGCACTAGGCCTCCTGCATGACGTCATTGATAAACATGAGACCAAACACCCAGACGCTGTATTCATTATATCTGGTGATTTCAACCACTGTAACCTCAGGACTGTCCTCCCCAAATATTACCAGCATGTGAGCTTTCCCACAAGGGAAAATAACATCCTGGACCAAGTCTACTGCAACATGAAAGGTGCTTTGAAGGCTGTTCCAAGACCCCACTTTGGAAAGGCTGACCACATCTCCATATTCCTTTATCCAACATACTGACAACTTCTTAAACAAGCTCCCCCTGTAAGTACAGCAGTTAAAGTGTGGAATGAAGAAACTGATCAAGTACTTCAGGACTGCTTTGGCTGCACAAACTGGGATGTGTTTAAAACTGCAGCTGGGAGGGAAGATTGTACTGTTGATTTGGATGAATATGCTTCTGCTGTTACTGGCTACATTAGCACATGCATAGAGACTGTTACCACCACCAAGTATTACAGAAAATACCCTAACCAAAAACAGTGGATGAACTGTGATGTAAGGGCTAAGCTACGTGCTCGTTCGACTGCATTTGTCATGGGCACCGCTGAGGACTACAAAAAGGCCAGATATGACCTGAGGAGGTCCATACGAGAGGCCAAAAGACAGTACAGACAGAAGCTGGAGGGCTACTATTCCACCTCAGACCCCCGGCGCATGTGGGCGGGGCTCCAGCACATCACAGACTATCGACAGCAGAGTAGCGTAGCCACGTCCAGCTATACCACACTTCCAGATGCGTTGAAAGAGTTCTATGCCCGCTTTGACACCCCAACTCCTGATGAGCAGAGAGGGTGGCTGGACTTGGGGAGCACACAGGACTCACCTCTCATGGTGACATCAGCTGATGTGCGCAGGGTTCTGAACAAAACAAACCCACGAAAAGCAGCAGGCCCAGACAACATCTCAGGCCGTGCACTTCGGGTTTGCTCATCAGAGCTAGCTGATGTGCTTGCTGACATATTTAACCTGTCGCTTGCACAAGCATCTGTACCGACCTGCTTTAAGTCCACCACCATAGTGCCCGTACCCAAGAAGAGCAACGTGACCTGCTTGAATGACTATCGCCTTATAGCACTCACTCCTATTGTTATGAAGTGCTTTGAAAGAATAGTCATGACCCACATCAAAAAGAGCATCCGGCGGCAACTGTGGACCCGCTACAGTTTGCATATCGCCAGAACCGGTCCACGGATGATGCAGTCAACACTGCCATCCACACAGCCCTTTCTCACCTACAGGGCCAGAACACATATGTCAGAATGCTATTTATAGACTATAGCTCTGCTTTTAATACAGTCAGCCCCCACAAACTCACAAATAAGCTCCTCACACTTTGCCTGTCTCCCTCCCTCTGTAACTGGGTGTTTAACTTTCTAACAGGCAGGCCCCAGTCAGTCAGAGTCCACAATCGCACATCCAGCTCAAGAATTGTGAGCACTGGGACCCCACAGGGGTGTGTGCTGAGTCCACTCCTCTACACGCTCTTCACCTATGATTGCGTGGCCTCCCAGAACAACACCAGCATCATTAAATTTGCGGATGACACTACAGTCATCGGACTGATCACTGGTGGTGTTGAAACATCATACAGAAGAGAGGTGGCGGACCTCATAGCTTGGTGTCGTGATAACAATCTCCTTCTCAATACAGATAAGACTAAAGAGATGATCATCGACCCAAGAACAAGGGAAAAGGAGCCACATAGACCCCTGTTTATTGGTGAGACTGAGGTGGAGAGGGTGAAAACCTTCAAGTTCCTTGGCACACACATCAGCGAGGACCTCACCTGGTCTCACAACACCCAACAAATTCTGAAGAAGTCCCAAAGGAGACTGTACTTCCTGAGAAGACTGAGGAAATTTGGCATGTCCACCACAATCCTGAGTTGCTTCTACAGATGCACTATGGAAAGTGTCCTTACCGCCTCCATCACTGTTTGGTACGGTAACTGTACAACACGTGATAGGAAGGCACTCCAGCGGGTGATCAAGACCTCACAGAACATTGTTGGGGCAGCCCTCCCCTCACTGCAAGACATTTATAAAACTAGAGTCCTACGAAGAACACACAACCTCATCAAGGACAGCACACATCCACAACACTCATTATTCACACTCCTACCGTCAGGCAGACGCTACAGGAGTTTGAAGTCCAGGACCACAAGGCTGGCAAACAGCTTTTACCCACAGGCCATCAGGCTTCTCAACGAAGCACTCACACACGCTGCACACAACACATGCACACACTCATATTTATTTTTTATTTATTTTTTTATTTGTATTAATGTCTCTTCTGTTGTTGTTGCTTAATTTATTGGTATATATGTTTATGTTTCTTATATTCTTATTCTTTCTTGTGTTTTCTTTCTTTTCTTGGGAGAATGAACAATAAGATTTTCATTGCATAGCAGAACTGCTGTTTTACCATGCACATGACAATAAAACTCTCTTGAATCTCTTCTTGAATCTTGAATTTACATATGAAAACTGACTGGTGAGGACTATCAACTTGTTAATCCAAATGCACAGGGCCATTTTGGCCCTCTCTGGTATTTCTAGGGTGGGAAGGTTGAGGCCGGTAGTTCTAGTGTTAAATAACAATCACTTTTTACTTTACTTTAAAAAGCTTTTTACACATACATACATACATATATATTAGGCTTGGGCGATATGGACCTTAGCATGTATCACGATATGACGACATAATTAAATTCAGTGGAGTCTTGCATAAAAAGCTACAAACCTTAATCCATATCATTAAATACACATTTATTGATTTATTGGTCATAAACTGTACAATACAGCAAGCGCATTTAGTGCCTACCAAACTAAGCATTTTGCATTTTTGACTGGGTAAGTGTAGATGTGCTCGCTCACTCCGTCTCACGCTTCATGACACACTCTTCGTACTCAACTCTGTGTTTGTGCTTAAGATGGTAGCACAAACTTTTGTTGTTCCCACCTTTTGCCGTCACCGTTGCTTTACAAACTTTGCGTATTATGGTCTCTTGCTCCACTTCTGCTCTATCAAAACCAAACCACTTCCATATTACAGCAGTACCTCCCCGTTTAGCAACAATTTCGTCGTCTATATAGTCTCCGCTTTTCCTCCGCCTTCAGCCATGCTCCTTTTCTCTCCTTTGTTGTCTCTGCTCTGCCTTTTTCTGCCACCGCTGGACCATGCATAGGGCCCCATGAAATCACTTTAATTTTTTCCCAAATTCTGTTTTATTTTTTTCTCAAATTCCCTTTTTAATTTTTTAGAATTCCATTTTTTTACATTTTACACTTTATTTTTACTGGAGTAGCGTGTGAGCTTATGGTTTAGTGAATAAAATGTCTTGCAAAAATCCTCATATTTATTGATGCAATACATCAGCGGACAATTTTCTTGCCCAATTAGCCATCCAGCATTGTAAAATGCTCCTTACATTAAAACGGTGAGGCACACACACACACACAACCGCGCTAGCATGCTAAACTAAGCTAACCTCGCTAGCTCCGTAAGAGGAGGTTCTGCCAACTTTCGCCAGTGTTTATCACCATTTCAATGCGTCAATACAGTATAGTACTATAGTACAATAAATGAATGATGCCTGAATGTATGTTTTAATAAGGACGTTTTTGTTCAGGATCTGGGTTTTACATTTTTCAAGTAACCCAATTTTCTATTTTCCACCAGTTACCGTACGTCACTATTTGACCAAAATCCTCCTAAATTCTGGTAGAGTCTGGGATGTGACAAATGGTTTCCTCTGACATAGTCCATGATCAATGACGAGGTGGAACAAACACTAGTCTCACAAGGTAGTACAGGCCTATGAGAGGCACAACGTCTTCTCAGACACCCCAGTTGCAATGGATTCAATGCCCTGAAAATCCAAAAACCTGCATGAATAACAATATTCACAGGCATGATAGGTTTCATGTCGTATACATGCAGTACAACTTTGTGGCCTACAAATGTTTTGTTTTGCTCACTGCAACCACTCAGGGGCCATATACAGCAGGGAGTCACAGCTATTCTAGCCATTAGACGATTAAACGGAGTCTTTTCAGGGTTCAGCAGTAACTCTATCTGACACACACACACACTTGTGGAGAAGAAGTAGGTCCAGAAGCCAGGGGTAATTAGTTCAGTGGTCGATACAGAAATAGGACTTTGAGGCAGGAGGGTTAGGCTGATTGAGAAATTCCATTTCAGGCTCTAAAAGGTTAGCAAAGTGGCTAAACAGCTTCTTGTGTGATGCGCATGCGGAAAGGTCTGCATGAAAACACCAAACAGTTTTAATCCGTAATATGTCGACTGGCATGCATGTTTATTTTCCACCAGCTCTGACAGCAGCTGAGAAAGGTGTTACAGATGAAAAAAAGGATCAATGACAAATAATGCCATCCTTGCAGCAGCGAGAGGCCACGTCTGCCTTTATTATCCCCGTTTATTTCATCCTGAACCCTGCCGGTCTTGCCCCCAAAGGCTTTCTGAGCGATAGCAGCGAGGACGGGCTCTTCTGCGAGAACCTTTGATTGCTAACACAGTTGGCTGATTGCAGGACTGTGGTGTTCACTCGTGAGAAGATGTTTATCGTCTTTGGAGAGGTCACCACACCTCACCAACACTGCAGGGCCAACTCAACAATGAAGGGCTCAGACAGCGGTCGCTAAAGAATCCTCACAGCCACACTCCTTTGTTATATACACGCGGGTTTGTTTGCAAACATCCAAGCTCAAGTTGATGGACGACCACTCAGAGTTTCAAGGTTGCATCATTGCCAGACGCACGGCAATAAATGAAGTTACAATGAGTGTTTTACAAAGCGCATTTAGCTGTGTGAGAAATTTCAAGTTAATCCTAAACCAGAGCAGAGTACAAACAATTCACAATATAAATAGTAGGTTAAATATTTCAAAATTTCTGGCAAAAAAAAAGTTGCATAAAACTTTCTTATATGAAGCATAGAGTACCTTCCGAAAGCTCGAGCCAGCTAGTAAAGAAGGATTAACTCAGTTTTCTTGTGGCTTTTCTTTTTGCAATACCATCCATCAATCCATCTTTTTCCGCTAATCCAAGGTCGGGTCACAAGGGCAGCAGCCCAAGCAGCAAAGCCCAGACTTCCCTCTCCCTGTCCACTTTATCCAGCTCCTCCCGGCAGATCCTGAGGCGTTCCCAGGCCAGTTGAGAGACATAGTCTCTCCAACGTGTCCCAGATCTTCCTCGAGA
Organism: Dunckerocampus dactyliophorus; assembly: GCF_027744805.1. Classification (NCBI taxonomy): domain Eukaryota; kingdom Metazoa; phylum Chordata; class Actinopteri; order Syngnathiformes; family Syngnathidae; genus Dunckerocampus; species Dunckerocampus dactyliophorus. The sequence continues at coordinate 15,809,096 of NC_072837.1, read as the reverse complement.
CCTCCTACAGGTCGGACGTGGCCTCAACACCTCTCTAGGGAGGCCTCCGGGCGGCATCTTGACCAGATGCCTGAGCCACCTCATCTGGCTCCTCTCAGTGCGAGTTTCACCCGGATGACAGTGCTTCTCACCTTACCTCTTAGGGAGAGTCAGTCACCCTACGGAGAAAACTCATTTTGGCCACTTGTACCAACAATCTTGTCCTTTCAGTCACTACCCAAAGCTCATGACCATAAGTCAGTAGGAGGGTAGAAACCTAGATCAACCGGTAAACTGAGCTTTATCTTTCGGCTAACGCCCTCTTCACCACAACCAAGCAGCAGAGTCCGCATCACTGCAGACGCCGCACCAATCCGCCTGTCCATCTCTCATTCCATCCTTCCCTCACCCATGAACAAGATCCTCATCCTCGACCGGGAAATGGCACACCACCCTTTTCCAGGCAACAACCATGGACACCAACTTGGAGTCCAAATATCTTTTTGGTTTGGTTTGGTTTAGTTTATTTGAACATGAAGATTACAATAGAATACATCTCATGAATCATCCTTTCACAGTTCCACATGTCCAAAAGGAGTAGGAAGAAGCAAAGCTTATTTAATCCTACCCCCCATCATCCATTCTACATCTAGTACAGTACATATAGTTCACTTCCTGCATTCCATGCCATGTTTTCTGTGATAGTTAGGATAATACATAATAGATAACGTTAAGACACCCCTCCCAAAGAAAAAAAACAACATTATACATATATATACATATACATTAATAATAATAATAATAATAATAATAATAGATCAATAAATAAATAAATGCTTAAAATAAATATGAATAAAGAACAAAACTTTTTTTTATAAACAATTTTTTTTTATAAACAAAAAAAACAAAAAAAATAACCTGACAGCACAATCATTGTGATGGTCAAGACTCTTCTGCCTTGTTTTGCGATATGTATTCCAAAAGTGAGAGGAGTACAAGAACAACCAATAAAAGCTACAGACTTAGTAAGACACTACTGTCTGCTTGTCACTTGTTAGGTAAAAATTGAGTAAAATTAGTTAAAGGGGCCCTATTGGATCCCTAGAGTAAGTTTCTTTTCATAAAATACTCCATAAATCTCAAGTTGTGTACAAGGTAAATAATCTGCATTCTTCTCATGGCCTACGTGCTGGGATTCCGTTGTTATGAAATTAAAAGTGAAGTGATGACTTCTTGACAATTGAACAGTTAAGAAAAAAACCCGAGGGTCTTAAGAGGACACAATGCAAAAACTTTGGTCTCATCAGTGGGATGATGATAGACCACACGGTCCATTCGTTGGTGCTTGGTCATTATGTACAAATTAGCCAGCTGCCACTTTGATCTAGCAGGAGCAATAAAAGCCAAATAAAAAAAGCTGTTTCTACAAGTAGAACAGTGTTTTCATTGGTTGTACAGCTCTTTAGTGAGGAAGATGCTGGCTGGAAAAGTGACATTGGTTGTGATTTCTGTCCTTTTTCTGTTCTGGAACAAAACATCTGAGTTGCAGCTTTGTGCTTTTCTTAAAAGAAAAAAACAAAACGATGGCACTGACCTGAAATTGTATTGACGGGGGCGTTGCAGACTTTACCCCGGCTAACATTTCACCATCTGTGGCGCTGACATTCAGCCTCGTAGTCGGAACAACGTGACCTTTCCTGACCATTTATTCCCACCATGAATTAAGGCAATCTAGGACTGCTATCAATGCTAATGCACGCATCAGATGCTGCTCGTTTCAGGTCAATGTCTTCAAATTGATCAAAACTCCACTGAGTAAATCCGACTTGACAACAACTACATTTACATGCATGACAATACAGTTGTCCCTCGTTTATGGCAGTTAATTGGGTGCAGATCCAACCGTGATAAGTGAATTTCTGCAAAATTGGACTAAATATTAATAAATGATATATTTTCGTAGTTAAGAGCATAGAAAACCTGTTTATGACTTTCGAAATAAAATGTTATCATTTAGAGCCCTGTAGACATGAAATAGCACCCCTAGAGTCACCCACATGTGCATAAGTCTGTCGTCTGTGTGATATTGATATAAGTGATATTACTTCTGTGATGGAGTATAAGGCAAACAAAATATCAGGAGAATGTCGACAGGGGTGATGTCAGGCTAGTCGAAACATTCAGATATTATTTTGGCTAGTCGTCAAAGTTCACTTCTGGTCACGCGACCGCGACAGAGTTGTGGTGGGTCGGTGATTTAGTTGTTTCTGTCGACACGAAAACGCCAAGTCGGCGTTTTCAGATTTTCCCCATTTGGGAAGCAGTTTAAAAAAATACCATTTAAGGACACCAACAACGCCATTTCTGTGTGGATGAGAGGTTGAAACAATAAAATACTTTGCCATTTTGACCCAAAAATGTTTCCGTGTGGATAGCCTCTGAGAGGATGATGCTACAAGTAGATCCAAGGATTTATTCTCAAAGGTAGAGGCACACCCCAACCAAGACTAGTTTCACTCTTTTGTGCCGCAAAACAAGTCTTTAAGATAGAGTGAAGCCTCTGCCTGCCAATGACAGTCCTTTGGGTGGAACAAAGGCCAAACCACCACAGCAACAACAACAACAAAAACTCAGAACAGCATGGAGTCCAAATTTTTTCATTTTTGACGTGCATCATTTGCAGGCTTTCGCAGGCTACAAACAATGATGTGGCGGGCTGACTCTGGCCACCTGGCCTTGAGTTTGACACCTGTGGTATAGACAAAGGTATTGGGACAACAGCAGGAAGTGCAGAAAATGTCTTTGCTAGAACAGCTTCCAGTCTTCTGTGAAGACCTTCTGAAAGATTGAGTGTAATTAGTGAGGTCGTACGTCCCAGAGAGACCTGACAGAGGGCTCGAGGGCTCTCGACCACTTTTCTAGTTCTTTGTGTGGGCTTCTAGTCCAAAAAGTCTTGCTGAGATGAAGACGTGCAAGGTTGCATTGATGAATTCATCAACATTTTTATCCATGTTGCACACGATCATAAATATACTGCATGTAGACAGAAGCCCACTTGCTGTCAACTGATGAAAAATGGACTCCCTGAGCCAAAGTAATGTTTCTTGGGCTTTATTAATATTTGATGATTTAACAAAATATCCCCCAGCAAGACCATTTGTGTCACCAGTGTTTTTTTCCACAAAAACAGCCTCAGTCAAGTCACCGGCTGCTGTTTTAAATGTTAGAGTGGAGAGATAGAAATCTGGAATAGAGGAGTGCGATATAAAGCACGGCACTGAAGTTCCAATGAAACACAAGTGCGACACCAGCTTATTTTGCATCTCAAAAGGTAAATCCAATTTTCACTTCCTGTCTGCCTGCCAACAAACACACTGGTGCACGCGTACGAAGCAAAAATAAGATGTGAGATAAGATGGCAACATGAAACTGGAACAACATGTGTCAACATGAGGGCATCTAATCGTTCCATCTGTTTATGCTAGAACAAACTAAAGTGTAGTCATCAGCGTTAAAAGCGTGTGATGTGTGCAAGTCTTTTTAAGGTTACAGCGATGCTACCTTTTGGCTAGAAAGCACCTCACTGTGGAGCCTCTAAAGTTCAAAGCACTGGCAGTCTTAAGAAATCGGGAGTTGAACCAACGTTATCTGGAAAAATACAAAATTGCACAGAAAAACTGCCATTTGGTCCATGTACAACTCTAACAGGAGCCTGGTTAGTACTGCCATGTGCAGGTCGGGCCTGTTACCTGTGAAACTTCTGGGCTGAGACTCAGCACCTCCAAATCTGAGCAGTCGGAAGAGGGTGGATTGTACCTTTTGGGTTGGAAGTGAGGTCTGGAGAATGGAGAAGTTCAAATGTCTCGGAGTCTTGTTCACAAGTGAGGGGAGGCTGAAGGGTGAGGTTTACAGGTGGATCGGAGCAGCATCTGCAGTAATGCAGTCTCTGTACTGGACTGTCATAGTGAAGAGAAAGCTGAGCCGGAAGGCAAAGGCCAGTCTATGTTGCCATCCTCAACTATGGTCATGAGCTCTGGATGATGACCGAAAGAACGAGATTGCGGATACAAGTGGCCGAAATGAGTTTCCACCTCAGGGTGGCTGGACTCACCCAAAGAGATGGCGTAAGGAGCTCGGTCATCCGGGAGGAGATCAGAGTAGAGCAGCTGCTCCTTCACAATGTGAGGAGCCAGTTGAGATAGCTCAGGCATCTAGTCTGGGTGCCTCTTTGACGCCTCCCTGCTGAGATGCTCTGGACATGCCCAGCCGGGAGGGGGCCAGAGGGCAGACCTAGGACATGTTGGAGGGAGCATGTCTCTCAGCTGGCCTGGGAATGCCTTGGTGTCCTCCCAGTGGCACTAGAAGAGGTGGCCAGGGACTGGAAAGTCTGGACTTTCCTACTGAGACCGCTGCCCCCGTGACCCAATTTGGACTTCTTCACAGTGACCCGGATGAGCAGAAGAAAATGGTCGGACTGATAAACAGAAAAGTGTGAACCACACCCATTACTTAGATCAGGGGTAGGGAACCTATGGCTCGGGAGCCAGATGTGGCTCTTTTGATGCCTGCATCTGGCTCTCAAACATGTCTTAAAACGATAAAAATGTATTTTTGGTTTTTTGTTCGCTGACCTTTTAATGTACATTACAGAAATCACAGTGTTAAAAATAACACTCAAAATATAAAACTTTGTTATGCATTTTAGTCCATCCATCCATTTTCTACCACAATGCGGGTGGCCAGAGCCAGTGCCAGCTGTCCTTCCAATATTTTCCGGGTCAAACACCAAAATTCGATTATCACTGGATAATGCGGTAGCCTATTCGCGGTAGCCTATTCGCATGAACTTCCCTTCCTTAAATCAAATAGTCAGATCGCTAATTCTGGAAAAAGAAAAAGATACGGAGTACGGTGCAAAAGCACGCAGCACCAGAAGTCGCATTAATGGTAAGAAGTAATTTATTTATTATTGGATTGCTTCAGTGTAACAATGTTAATAAAAAGAATAACTTTAGAGGTCCTCCTTAAAAATGCCCACATTTACTTGTACTCAATGTTAAAAAATATTATATGGCTCTCAAGGAAATCCATTTTAAAATATGTGGCTTTTATGGCTCTCTTAGCCAAAAAGGTTCCCGACCCCTGACTTAGATCTTTGGCCTGGCTTGTTTTTAACACTTGTGTGACAGTTCAGAATGCTAAAACGTTATTTTAAACATTTCCTCTACGGTAAATAAAGGTTCCACATGGGGACAGTTTGACCCTGAAAAGGATTAATTCCATTCTCATTATTTCCTGATGCTAAATTCGGGGGTCCGAGCAGTTTCTAGATGACCTTAGTGGTTCCACATTGTGGAAATGTGTCCTAGGCAGCGTGGTGAAAAGGATGAACCATTAATGTGTCCCAGTGGAGTCGTCACCTGAAACCACCTTTTGTACTTTCCACAGAATTCCACAGTGTTCTATGCACAGATACACACTCCAAATCTGACTGCAATCAAACACCTGGGGAACACACACACACACACACACACCAGTTCCAACAATAAACATGAAAGACAACAGAGGCCTTCACGTAACACAGCAAAAAACACTTATTGGTCTGCAAAACATTTTTGTGCACGAGCAGCCTGTGTGTTTGCCAGGCTGCCTGCAAGAGCCCCCAGGGTTCCCACAATAAAAACTGGTTTAGAACTATCCCTGTACAAACTTCACCATCAAATATGACACACAGGTAGATGAACCCGAGGCAATAACAACACAGGTAGTTTTTGTTGTCACTTCCTGTGAGGACGGACGGACTGAAGAAGCTATGCACAGTTTCAAAAGTTTCTGACTATTTTTGGCACTTTGACTACACCACTGACTTGAAAACAAGCAACTAATGTAAATTCCAGACTAATGAGAGCACCTGCATTTGAGCCGGGCCCACTACATTTGAAGAGACACAATTTTTGTACAAATGCAGGCCACACTTGTCTAAGCTGCAGGTGTCTATATTTTGTAAAATGGGATATTTACGCAGACAGACACACTTTATATCTTGCAATTCTACCTACACTTCCTGGCGTTCCTAGTGTCACTTGTTAATGCCGGTGAGACGCTTTTTTCCCCATCGGACTTCAACAACTGCTGCTATCCAAGCAGTCCAAGCAGAAGCTGTAGTAATTCTACTCCTGATCAAACTTAATTCGTCAGATCAAAACCTCATCGCTGCTTAAGACTTCCAAAACGTCATATTAGTGTCCACTTCACTACTTCCTGACTCTGCACTCAAACGTCATGACAATTCTTTTTGCCATAAATCAGCCGCATCATTGTTTAAGCTCCAGAGTTAAAACATGTGGAAAAAAAGTACCGGGTTATCGTCTAGAAAACAAGCTACGACTGCCTATGATCGCTACCAAGTATGGCTGCAGCCATGGAATATTTTAGTACTCGAGTATTCTAATGAAAAGTCCTTTGATCCATCGAGTAATCGGATACAACACATTTATGCATGGTTCAAGATCAATTATAAATAGAAAAATAAAACATTTCACTTAATGAACGACCAATTGCTTCTACTTTGTAGATAATCAAAAGTTTTATTTCTTAGACAGCCTGTACTACATGAGAGGGAGGTTGAACGAGAAATAGAGAGTACATGACTTAACAAAACAAATGAAGGAAGTGATGAATGATACTACAGCACTTTGTAAACAACTTGAAAGACTTTGTGAACAAATCGAAAGACTGGAAGAAAAAGTGGACGCCCTAAAGAAGCTTAGTGATTAAAACGATCGCTTTATGCGTCAAGTGATGAAAACGATCGCTTTATGCGTCAAATGATGTGCAGAATTGATGACGCACACCGACCCGAGCGCGTGGACGTGACTGTAACGAAGCATACTGTTGTGTGGATAGGATGAAGCACCGCTTCTTTCTACTCCTTTTCAGGAATATTGAATTGTGCAAATCTAACCACATGACCCATGTCTCTTAACGTAACTTGTTAAGCATGTCTGGAAAAAAAAAACATAACGTAGCGAATCCCGCTGAGAACATGACACATTGTACAGTTTATATTATGTCCTGCAGCCAGTGTATGTGTCGATGACGTGCTGAAGTGTTTCATTTGGTGCCGGTGGGTTCTTTACACCGTCGACCATAAATCAGGCTAAATGAGAAGTTTGGTACTCCGTAGCCGCTTCGTGTATGCGATAATACACGTACTGTGTATCGCTGTGGATATGACACTGCACAACAAGCTGTCTACTAAGGAAAGAGTCTGGTTCTGTGGTACGATGGTCTTTGTGGGTTTACTGTGCACGCCGAATCAAACAGTGTACATGAATAAGTAGCTTGTATCAAACAGGCACGGCTAAGTGGTAACAGGAATAAAAAAAAACAAATGCGCATCTCATTTGACACATTCTAGCATGAGGTTCGGTGTGAAGTTGGTGCCCTCTTACCTCCTTGATTTTAGCCCGTTTGACCCTTGTGGAAGAGTCCAGTGGTTCGTGTCCGGTGGCCCCTGGGGGTCGCCGGTACTCGACGTAAGGTAAATCATTGGTCTTCACACCTCGACTCAAACTCTCCTGGGCAATTTTCTCCTTCTCCTTCAAAATGTCATGCTTGATCTCATCAGGACGTTTCTGTAGAGTATCCTTCGCCTCCAGTAGGGCTTTTTCATGGTCCTTCTTGATCTTGACCAGGACCTTCTCGTCACTTCCAGCCGAGCCGAGGTCACCGACGCCATCCGGACCGGTGCGAGTGTTGGTCTCCACGGCGGAGGAATGGAAGAAAACTCCGCTGAGCAGCTTGGAGGAGTCCGGCAGAAAGAAAATAGCTCCGAAACACAGCGTGATGAAGCCGCTGAAGACCAGAAGCAGGATGAATTTCTCCGTCAGCCTGAATGAGGTCTGGCTGGCTGACTTCCGACTCGGGGTGGTGGTAAAAGGCAAAAGAGTTGGGACAGGCATGTTGCTCCTCTCCCCAGACACTAAAAAAGATCGTTTCTGGGCTTGAATCAGATCACGGTGGCTTTGGCTTGGGCGTAATCCGCTCAGATGTCCAACTCCGGAGCATACACGCCGGAGAAGACGAAAGAAAAAGCCTACTTAAAGTTGAGGAGGGGCTGCTGAGAGTGCGCGAGTGTGTCGCTCATAATAGCGAAGCTACACGACTAACAACCCCAAGCACAGTAAGCACAGGAAAAGGCGGGACGATACTGTGATGAACAGCCAATCACCTTTCGACCTCTGCCAAGTGGGAGCAGTGATAGGGCGTGGCTACACCAGACGTAACTGCCCAGGAGGAGAGCCATGCACCTGAGTGCTGGTTAAAGACTCTCGACTTAAATATGCTGGTATAGTCAATTAATGGAACTGAGTGTAGTACGCCATGGAGCAGAAAGTCCGCCATGATGGTGAGCAAGAGAGGTGGGCGGTGTACAACAGTGTACAACGTATTCACGATAGTCTGAGCCGAGCATAAAAGTTATATACTGTGCGTACACTTTGATACTATGGATGTACTGTGCGTACACGTTGATACTATGGATGAATGTTATTTACTGAACACAGTGAATATATTTGCACATATGTAAATGTATAAAAATCCATTTTACTGCAGAATAAAAGTTATACAAAAGCATAAAAAGCATAAAATTTATATGCTGTGCTTACACTTTGATACTATGGATATACTGTGCGTACACGTTGATACTATGGATGAATGTTATTTACTGAACACAGTGAATATATTTGCACATATATAAATGTGTAAAAATCCATTTTACTGCAGAAATAATGAAAAACTTTTTCCTTCATTATTAGGCTTTTTTCCTTCCTTACAGTGTTACCAATGACTGGCAATCAACATACAAAATAATACTTTTGTTATATGGATAAGTATCTGGAAGTATTTTCACAATGCAACATTTATTTCAGTAATGGCATTGTTAATACATTTCATCGACTATAACCTAAATCATCATCATCACTGACTTGCCACGATTTCAATGAATCAACCAGAGAAACAAATTACCTTTAAACTATATTGCATGGGAGTACCACCGAATAACACAATATACACTTTGTGATCCTTCTACTATGAGTCTTGTCCAATGTCCTGCTTATTTACAACAACCATGAGTGTTACAGATCTACAACATTTTTATGATAAATACCTGTATTTGTTTTGGGGGAACTTGAAAAATGACCCAATCTGGTCTTTTGAACCATCTATTAGAGCAATTAATGGCTTAATGGCAGTGTACCGAGGACATGTTTACAATGCAATGTTTGTGGATTCTGCTGACCATCATGGAGGCCAAACCCAAGCAAGGCATACTACAGAAGTGGATAAGAAATAACAGTCCAATGTAAGTCTAGTGTCCTTTGTGCTGATCATTTTCAACATTCAACAATTTCAACAATCAAGCAATATACTGTATGACAATCTAAGGTTCCAAACCCGTCCAAGGCTCATAAAGTGTTAAAATATATTTATCTGCGTTGAAGCATACAAAACCATCACAGACACCCTTCTGTTTGTTTCACCCTCTTGTTTCACCCTCTTCTTTTTCCCCTCTTCTTCCCCTGCTTCCCCATCTTTGACAGACTATTGGGGGAACCTTAGTCGCTAAGTTTAGACAGAATTTAGGTGTCTGCAATCACAAACAAAGTAAGATTTTAAGTGTCTGCAATCACAGCCTCATCGATATGATCATGGGGGTCCACGGTGATGTCATAAACCTTATGGAGAAAAATAGAGCACTGATCAAGGATACCAAGGCACAAAAAGAAGAAACCAAAGAGTTGTAAGATTAAACGCTGCCTTGTGCGCTGCTCTTAAGTAGGTTAAAATCCCTATAGAAGAAAATAGAGCATTATGCAATGTTATCAAGGTTCTGCAAGACAATATCAAGGCATTATTGGAAGACAATGCTGCCTTGTGAGCTGCTCTTAAGGAGGCTAAAAACCCTATGGAGGAAAATACAGCATTATGCAAGGATGTCAGGGTTCTACAGGATGATATCAAGGCGTTATTGGAAGATAATGCTGCCTTGTGCGTTGCTCATAAGGAGGTTATTTTTTTAAAACCCTATGGAAGAAAATAGAGCATTTTGCAATGATATCAACGTTCTACAGGACGATAACAAGGCACTATTAGAAGTTAATGCTGCCTTGCGCACCACTCTTGAGGAAGAGAAAGAAGCAAAGGGAAATGTCACTGCGCAAATGAAAAATATACTTGATGAGATAGATCGGAATGCACGAATGAACAAAGTGATCCTCACAGGGCTCCGAATTACACCCAGGTCAAAAGACACAGCAGTCCAAAACAGAAGAGAACCAGATGAAATGGATGTTCCTTCAACAAAGCAACAGATTGCCAACTCCCTACATGTAGACATCAACACTATCAATACTTGCATCCCACTATATGGCAGAAACAACACCACACCTGTCATCATCGTTAAGTTCACGAACAGGGGTTACACAACTGCAGTGCTGAAACAGGGAAAAGGAGCTGAAATGTACAGACGTCTATAGTACATCAATGAGCATCTGACAAAACACAACGCTGACATCGCCAAGAAAGAACGAGACTTGAGGAAGCAAGGAACGATACAAAGCACTTGGAGGACCAACGGTAAGATCTACATCAAGCTCAATGGAGGACCACTAGAAGCAAGAGTGCTTGTTGTCAAAGATATGAACAATCTGGATACATATTAAAAATCATATTACCATGACTATAAGGAAAATGGAGGATACAACTCACAAAGAAAAAATCAGAATCATGTCGTTGGAGAGATTACATTCAATATCATTTGACTTTTGATATCATCGTTGCAAGGACCTGCTCAACAAAGTACTGGAGTTAGGAACCCAATTATCTATCAGGATATCATCAGGGGAGAAAGGAACAACTTTTTTGATTGTTTGGGGGGGGTTTAAAAAAATAGTAATGATAATAGTGATGATAGTAATAATAATAATTATTATTTTTATGATATATCTGCTTTCATTGTATGGAAGAATTAGTAAACAGTGAATTAGTATATGTTGAATACAGGAAGTGAACATATGTATAAGCAATTGATGTGATACAGCGAGGGGGTAGGATTAAATAAGCTCTGCTTCTGAGACAAATAAGTTGTATAGTTGAAAAAAACTATACACCAATGATAATGACAATAACATGTACACACCAAATACAAAAAAACAAATAGATCACATGAAATAATAAATAAAACATATGAAAGGTAAACAAGTACACAACAGCGACTAATTGTGAGTCCCGTATTGAGCTGACAAGGGACGCACTTTGTCCCTTATTACTGTGAGAATCAAAATTAGTCTGTAAAATGTCACTGGAGTCCATTGACACCAGCGTGTCTGATCGCTCGCCTATCAAACTCACTGCCATTACACTTTTTTTTTTGGCATTATTTACTCACCTTGCCTGGCTGTCACTCTGCATAACAATGGCGGCAGCTAGATAACTAGCTAGCTAGAGTTATCCACCCAGCTTCTGGTCTTCGGACTCCAAAAGTGACTTTTTTCTACAGGGACATTGTCATTAAAACAAACGGCGGATCGACGACCGTACTCCGTCCGTAAATTCATTTTTCTGGCTAAAAACATGAAAGTTGGTGATGATGATGGGTGAAATGAAAGGGGGGGCTGTTTCTGTTAAATCAGGGGTGTCCAACCTTTTTCCAGTGAGGGCCACATACTGAAAAATCAAATGATGAGCCTCTTTTACTCAGCAGTTACTGCTGACAAAGCATTAGTACCATTAGTGGGAATGATCTTTTCACCATATATACTGTATATATATATACTTACAGTATATATATATATATATATCCCATTTTACAAATATATATATATACTGTATATATATATATATATATATATATATATATATATATATATATATATATATATATACATATATATATATATATATATATATATATATATATATATATATATATATATACATATATATATATATATATATATTTTTTTTTTACAAATATTTAAACTACATTTTTCTCTTACTATGTCTTTATTCTCATAATATTTATTTAATAATATATGAATATAATTTAATAATTAATATATACAGTATAATACGATATTATCCATCCATCTATGCCGCTTATTCTCATTAGGGTTGCAGGGGTATGCTGGAGTCTATCCCAGCTGACTTGGGCGAGAGGCGGGGTACACATGGGACTGGGCGCCAGCCAACCGCAGGGCACATATAGACAAACAACCATTCACACTCACATTCATACCTATGGACAATTTAGAGTTGCCAATGAACCTAACATGCATGTTTTTGGAATGTGGGAGGAAACCAGAGTACCCGGAGAAAACCCATGTGCGCACGGGGAGAACATGCAAACTCCACACCAAGTGGAGATCTCCTGACTGTGTGGCCAACATGCTAACCACTTGGCCACTGTGCGGCTAATACAACTTTATTGTTGTAATATTATATAACTTTTATCCAACCTAAATTTCCTAAAATTGTATTCTTTGTTCTTTGTTTTGTCTGTTTCTCAGAATTTTACTACAGAAAAAAATACATTTTTAGTATTTTTTTAAATATTTCAACTTCATGCTATTTTTTCTCTAATATTATGACCTAATATTTTGTCTTTATTCTTGTACAATTACTGCTATTTTTTCCACTTTTGCGGTTTGTTTGATTGTATTTTTAGAACGTGCCGAGGGCCAACACAAAAACAGCCGGGGCCGTAAATGTCTCCCGGGCCACACTTGGGACACCCTTGTGTTAAACGCTACTCTTAAAACTCAGATGGTGTCACCTACAATGCAGAAGCATGTTTTGTTTACTGCACTATTTTACGGGAGCACAAATGTCTGAAAGCACAATTTTAATTTCTATTTTTCATTCCAAACAGTAGGATTTTTCATTGAATGTATTTCTAAATGTGTATTTAGTTTTCATTCAAACAATGTGGGGGAAAAAAGCAAAGCAAAAGCAGTTGTGGTGTTTTAATAAAGTTATTGATGAAGCACAAGATATTTCATAGTTGTCTTTTTTCTTTTTTTTTCATTTTCATTTTTCAAAAAACCTTTTGTGTACTGTTCCACCCCTACCAAGCAATATAGCCACAACTACTATGTGTTTATTTTTCTTGATGGTGATGATATTGATATGCTGCAGATTGTAGAGAAGCCTGCTTTTAGGCGTATCTACCGGGGCGGGCTCAGCTAGCAAGAGAGGGTCAGAGGTGGTCTCAAAAGAGGTGTTTTCCATTAATGACGTGATAAATTGCCGTAGCTTGAAAAGCGATGGTAGAACATGATGAAAAAGTCACTTGGCATAAGAGAGGGCTGATCACTATGGAATATGTGTGTTGAAATTGCTGGAAATCTGTGAGCATGTGCTTGAAACGCTGTGCATATATGACAAGCATGCATATGATATATACAGTATGTTGACAAGCATGCATATAATATATACTGTATGATGACAAGCATGCATATAATATATACAGTATGTGGACAAGCATGCATATAATATATACAGTATGATGACAAGCATGCATATGATATATACTGTATGATGACAAGCATGCATATAATATATACTGTATGTTGACAAGCATGCATATAATATATACTGTATGTTGACAAGCATGCATATGATATATACAGTATGTTGACAAGCATGCATATAATATATACTGTATGTTGACAAGCATGCATATGATATATACTGTATGATGACAAGCATGCATATGATATATACAGTATGTTGACAAGCATGCATATGATATATACTGTATGTTGACAAGCATGCATATGATATATGCAGTATGTTGACAAGCATGCATATAATATATACTGTATGTTGACAAGCATGCATATGATATATACTGTATGTTGACAAGCATGCATATGATATATGCAGTATGTTGACAAGCATGCATATAATATATACTGTATGTTGACAAGCATGCATATGATATATACTGTATGTTGACAAGCATGCATATAATATATACTGTATGATGACAAGCATGCATATGATATATACTGTATGTTGACAAGCATGCATATGATATATACAGTATGTTGACAAGCATGCATATGATATATACTGTATGTTGACAAGCATGCATATAATATATACAGTATGTTGACAAGCATGCATATGATATATACTGTATGTTGACAAGCATGCATATAATATATACTGTATGATGACAAGCATGCATATGATATATACTGTATGTTGACAAGCATGCATATGATATATACAGTATGTTGACAAGCATGCATATGATATATACTGTATGTTGACAAGCATGCATATAATATATACTGTATGATGACAAGCATGCATATGATATATACTGTATGTTGACAAGCATGCATATGATATATGCAGTATGATGACAAGCATGCATATGATATATACTGTATGTTGACAAGCATGCATATGATATATACTGTATGTTGACAAGCATGCATATGATATATGCAGTATGTTGACAAGCATGCATATAATATATACTGTATGTTGACAAGCATGCATATGATATATACTGTATGTTGACAAGCATGCATATAATATATACTGTATGATGACAAGCATGCATATGATATATACAGTATGTTGACAAGCATGCATATGATATATACTGTATGTTGACAAGCATGCATATAATATATACAGTATGTTGACAAGCATGCATATGATATATACTGTATGTTGACAAGCATGCATATAATATATACTGTATGATGACAAGCATGCATATGATATATACTGTATGTTGACAAGCATGCATATGATATATACAGTATGTTGACAAGCATGCATATAATATATACTGTATGTTGACAAGCATGCATATGATATATACTGTATGATGACAAGCATGCATATGATATATACAGTATGTTGACAAGCATGCATATGATATATACTGTATGTTGACAAGCATGCATATGATATATGCAGTATGTTGACAAGCATGCATATAATATATACTGTATGTTGACAAGCATGCATATGATATATACTGTATGTTGACAAGCATGCATATAATATATACTGTATGATGACAAGCATGCATATGATATATACTGTATGTTGACAAGCATGCATATGATATATACAGTATGTTGACAAGCATGCATATGATATATACTGTATGTTGACAAGCATGCATATAATATATACAGTATGTTGACAAGCATGCATATGATATATACTGTATGTTGACAAGCATGCATATAATATATACTGTATGATGACAAGCATGCATATGATATATACTGTATGTTGACAAGCATGCATATGATATATACAGTATGTTGACAAGCATGCATATGATATATACTGTATGTTGACAAGCATGCATATAATATATACTGTATGATGACAAGCATGCATATGATATATACTGTATGTTGACAAGCATGCATATGATATATACTGTATGTTGACAAGCATGCATATGATATATGCAGTATGATGACAAGCATGCATATGATATATACTGTATGTTGACAAGCATGCATATGATATATACTGTATGTTGACAAGCATGCATATGATATATGCAGTATGTTGACAAGCATGCATATAATATATACTGTATGTTGACAAGCATGCATATGATATATACTGTATGTTGACAAGCATGCATATAATATATACTGTATGATGACAAGCATGCATATGATATATACTGTATGTTGACAAGCATGCATATGATATATACTGTATGTTGACAAGCATGCATATAATATATACTGTATGATGACAAGCATGCATATGATATATACAGTATGTTGACAAGCATGCATATAATATATACTGTATGTTGACAAGCATGCATATAATATATACAGTATGTGGACAAGCATGCATATGATATACAGTATACTGTATGTTGACAAGCATGCATATAATATATACAGTATGTTGACAAGCATGCATATGATATATACTGTATGTTGACAAGCATGCATATGATATATACTGTATGTTGACAAGCATGCATATAATATATACTGTATGATGACAAGCATGCATATGATATATACTGTATGTTGACAAGCATGCATATAATATATACAGTATGTTGACAAGCATGCATATGATATATACTGTATGTTGACAAGCATGCATATATATATACTGTATGATGACAAGCATGCATATGATATATACAGTATGTTGACAAGCATGCATATGATATATACTGTATGTTGACAAGCATGCATATAATATATACTGTATGATGACAAGCATGCATATGATATATACTGTATGTTGACAAGCATGCATATGATATATACTGTATGTTGACAAGCATGCATATGATATATGCAGTATGATGACAAGCATGCATATGATATATACTGTATGTTGACAAGCATGCATATGATATATACTGTATGTTGACAAGCATGCATATGATATATGCAGTATGTTGACAAGCATGCATATAATATATACTGTATGTTGACAAGCATGCATATGATATATACTGTATGTTGACAAGCATGCATATAATATATACTGTATGATGACAAGCATGCATATGATATATACTGTATGTTGACAAGCATGCATATGATATATACTGTATGTTGACAAGCATGCATATAATATATACAGTATGTTGACAAGCATGCATATGATATATACTGTATGTTGACAAGCATGCATATAATATATACTGTATGATGACAAGCATGCATATGATATATACTGTATGTTGACAAGCATGCATATGATATATACAGTATGTTGACAAGCATGCATATGATATATACTGTATGTTGACAAGCATGCATATAATATATACTGTATGATGACAAGCATGCATATGATATATACTGTATGTTGACAAGCATGCATATGATATATACTGTATGTTGACAAGCATGCATATAATATATACTGTATGATGACAAGCATGCATATGATATATACAGTATGTTGACAAGCATGCATATGATATATACTGTATGTTGACAAGCATGCATATAATATATACTGTATGTTGACAAGCATGCATATAATATATACAGTATGTGGACAAGCATGCATATGATATACAGTATACAGTATGTTGACAAGCATGCATATGATATATACTGTATGTTGACAAGCATGCATATAATATATACTGTATGATGACAAGCATGCATATGATATATACTGTATGTTGACAAGCATGCATATGATATATACTGTATGTTGACAAGCATGCATATGATATATGCAGTATGATGACAAGCATGCATATGATATATACTGTATGTTGACAAGCATGCATATGATATATACTGTATGTTGACAAGCATGCATATAATATATACAGTATGTTGACAAGCATGCATATGATATATACTGTATGTTGACAAGCATGCATATATATATACTGTATGATGACAAGCATGCATATGATATATACTGTATGTTGACAAGCATGCATATGATATATACAGTATGTTGACAAGCATGCATATGATATATACTGTATGTTGACAAGCATGCATATAATATATACTGTATGATGACAAGCATGCATATGATATATACTGTATGTTGACAAGCATGCATATGATATATACTGTATGTTGACAAGCATGCATATGATATATGCAGTATGATGACAAGCATGCATATGATATATACTGTATGTTGACAAGCATGCATATGATATATACTGTATGTTGACAAGCATGCATATAATATATACTGTATGTTGACAAGCATGCATATAATATATACAGTATGTGGACAAGCATGCATATGATATACAGTATACTATATGTTGACAAGCATGCATATAATATATACAGTATGTTGACAAGCATGCATATGATATATACTGTATGTTGACAAGCATGCATATAATATATACTGTATGTTGACAAGCATGCATATACAGTAATATATACTGTATGATGACACGCATGCATATGATATATACTGTATGTTGACAAGCATGCATATAATATATACAGTATGTTGACAAGCATGTATATGATATATACTGTATGTTGACAAGCATGCATATAATATATACTGTATGTTGACAAGCATGCATATGATATATACTGTATGATGACAAGCATGCATATGATATATACTGTATGTTGACAAGCATGCATATAATATATACTGTATGATGACAAGCATGCATATGATATATACTGTATGTTGACAAGCATGCATATAATATATACTGTATGATGACAAGCATGCATATGATATATACTGTATGTTGACAAGCATGCATATAATATATACTGTATGTTGACAAGCATGCATATAATATATACAGTATGTGGACAAGCATGCATATGATATACAGTATACTGTATGTTGACAAGCATGCATATAATATATACAGTATGTTGACAAGCATGCATATGATATATACTGTATGTTGACAAGCATGCATATAATATATACTGTATGTTGACAAGCATGCATATACAGTAATATATACTGTATGATGACAAGCATGCATATGATATATCCTGTATGTTGACAAGCATGCATATAATATATACTGTATGTTGACAAGCATGCATATGATATATACTGTATGATGACAAGCATGCATATGATATATACTGTATGTTGACAAGCATGCATATAATATATACTGTATGATGACAAGCATGCATATGATATATACTGTATGTTGACAAGCATGCATATAATATATACTGTATGTTGACAAGCATGCATATGATATATACTGTATGTTGACAAGCATGCATATAATATATACAGTATGTTGACAAGCATGCATATGATATATACTGTATGTTGACAAGCATGCATATATATATACTGTATGATGACAAGCATGCATATGATATATACTGTATGTTGACAAGCATGCATATGATATATACAGTATGTTGACAAGCATGCATATGATATATACTGTATGTTGACAAGCATGCATATAATATATACTGTATGATGACAAGCATGCATATGATATATACTGTATGTTGACAAGCATGCATATGATATATACTGTATGTTGACAAGCATGCATATAATATATACTGTATGTTGACAAGCATGCATATAATATATACAGTATGTGGACAAGCATGCATATGATATACAGTATACAGTATGTTGACAAGCATGCATATGATATATACTTTATGTTGACAAGCATGCATATAATATATACTGTATGATGACAAGCATGCATATGATATATACTGTATGTTGACAAGCATGCATATGATATATACTGTATGTTGACAAGCATGCATATGATATATGCAGTATGATGACAAGCATGCATATGATATATACAGTATGTTGACAAGCATGCATATGATATATACTGTATGTTGACAAGCATGCATATAATATATACTGTATGATGACAAGCATGCATATGATATATACTGTATGTTGACAAGCATGCATATGATATATGCAGTATGATGACAAGCATGCATATGATATATACTGTATGTTGACAAGCATGCATATGATATATACTGTATGTTGACAAGCATGCATATGATATATGCAGTATGTTGACAAGCATGCATATAATATATACTGTATGTTGACAAGCATGCATATGATATATACTGTATGTTGACAAGCATGCATATAATATATACTGTATGATGACAAGCATGCATATGATATATACTGTATGTTGACAAGCATGCATATGATATATACAGTATGTTGACAAGCATGCATATGATATATACTGTATGTTGACAAGCATGCATATAATATATACAGTATGTTGACAAGCATGCATATGATATATACTGTATGTTGACAAGCATGCATATAATATATACTGTATGATGACAAGCATGCATATGATATATACTGTATGTTGACAAGCATGCATATGATATATACAGTATGTTGACAAGCATGCATATAATATATACTGTATGTTGACAAGCATGCATATGATATATACTGTATGATGACAAGCATGCATATGATATATACAGTATGTTGACAAGCATGCATATGATATATACTGTATGTTGACAAGCATGCATATGATATATGCAGTATGTTGACAAGCATGCATATAATATATACTGTATGTTGACAAGCATGCATATGATATATACTGTATGTTGACAAGCATGCATATGATATATGCAGTATGTTGACAAGCATGCATATAATATATACTGTATGTTGACAAGCATGCATATGATATATACTGTATGTTGACAAGCATGCATATAATATATACTGTATGATGACAAGCATGCATATGATATATACTGTATGTTGACAAGCATGCATATGATATATACAGTATGTTGACAAGCATGCATATGATATATACTGTATGTTGACAAGCATGCATATAATATATACAGTATGTTGACAAGCATGCATATGATATATACTGTATGTTGACAAGCATGCATATAATATATACTGTATGATGACAAGCATGCATATGATATATACTGTATGTTGACAAGCATGCATATGATATATACAGTATGTTGACAAGCATGCATATGATATATACTGTATGTTGACAAGCATGCATATAATATATACTGTATGATGACAAGCATGCATATGATATATACTGTATGTTGACAAGCATGCATATGATATATACTGTATGTTGACAAGCATGCATATGATATATGCAGTATGATGACAAGCATGCATATGATATATACTGTATGTTGACAAGCATGCATATGATATATACTGTATGTTGACAAGCATGCATATGATATATGCAGTATGTTGACAAGCATGCATATAATATATACTGTATGTTGACAAGCATGCATATGATATATACTGTATGTTGACAAGCATGCATATAATATATACTGTATGATGACAAGCATGCATATGATATATACTGTATGTTGACAAGCATGCATATGATATATACAGTATGTTGACAAGCATGCATATGATATATACTGTATGTTGACAAGCATGCATATTATATATACAGTATGTTGACAAGCATGCATATGATATATACTGTATGTTGACAAGCATGCATATAATATATACTGTATGATGACAAGCATGCATATGATATATACTGTATGTTGACAAGCATGCATATGATATATACTGTATGTTGACAAGCATGCATATAATATATACTGTATGATGACAAGCATGCATATGATATATACAGTATGTTGACAAGCATGCATATGATATATACTGTATGTTGACAAGCATGCATATAATATATACTGTATGTTGACAAGCATGCATATAATATATACAGTATGTGGACAAGCATGCATATGATATACAGTATACTGTATGTTGACAAGCATGCATATAATATATACAGTATGTTGACAAGCATGCATATGATATATACTGTATGTTGACAAGCATGCATATGATATATACTGTATGTTGACAAGCATGCATATAATATATACTGTATGATGACAAGCATGCATATGATATATACTGTATGTTGACAAGCATGCATATAATATATACAGTATGTTGACAAGCATGCATATGATATATATTGTATGTTGACAAGCATGCATATATATATACTGTATGATGACAAGCATGCATATGATATATACAGTATGTTGACAAGCATGCATATGATATATACTGTATGTTGACAAGCATGCATATAATATATACTGTATGATGACAAGCATGCATATGATATATACTGTATGTTGACAAGCATGCATATGATATATACTGTATGTTGACAAGCATGCATATGATATATGCAGTATGATGACAAGCATGCATATGATATATACTGTATGTTGACAAGCATGCATATGATATATACTGTATGTTGACAAGCATGCATATGATATATGCAGTATGTTGACAAGCATGCATATAATATATACTGTATGTTGACAAGCATGCATATGATATATACTGTATGTTGACAAGCATGCATATAATATATACTGTATGATGACAAGCATGCATATGATATATACTGTATGTTGACAAGCATGCATATGATATATACTGTATGTTGACAAGCATGCATATAATATATACAGTATGTTGACAAGCATGCATATGATATATACTGTATGTTGACAAGCATGCATATAATATATACTGTATGATGACAAGCATGCATATGATATATACTGTATGTTGACAAGCATGCATATGATATATACAGTATGTTGACAAGCATGCATATGATATATACTGTATGTTGACAAGCATGCATATAATATATACTGTATGATGACAAGCATGCATATGATATATACTGTATGTTGACAAGCATGCATATGATATATACTGTATGTTGACAAGCATGCATATAATATATACTGTATGATGACAAGCATGCATATGATATATACAGTATGTTGACAAGCATGCATATGATATATACTGTATGTTGACAAGCATGCATATAATATATACTGTATGTTGACAAGCATGCATATAATATATACAGTATGTGGACAAGCATGCATATGATATACAGTATACAGTATGTTGACAAGCATGCATATGATATATGCAGTATGATGACAAGCATGCATATGATATATACTGTATGTTGACAAGCATGCATATGATATATACTGTATGTTGACAAGCATGCATATAATATATACAGTATGTTGACAAGCATGCATATGATATATACTGTATGTTGACAAGCATGCATATATATATACTGTATGATGACAAGCATGCATATGATATATACTGTATGTTGACAAGCATGCATATGATATATACAGTATGTTGACAAGCATGCATATGATATATACTGTATGTTGACAAGCATGCATATAATATATACTGTATGATGACAAGCATGCATATGATATATACTGTATGTTGACAAGCATGCATATGATATATACTGTATGTTGACAAGCATGCATATGATATATGCAGTATGATGACAAGCATGCATATGATATATACTGTATGTTGACAAGCATGCATATGATATATACTGTATGTTGACAAGCATGCATATGATATATGCAGTATGTTGACAAGCATGCATATAATATATACTGTATGTTGACAAGCATGCATATGATATATACTGTATGTTGACAAGCATGCATATAATATATACTGTATGTTGACAAGCATGCATATAATATATACAGTATGTGGACAAGCATGCATATGATATACAGTATACTGTATGTTGACAAGCATGCATATAATATATACAGTATGTTGACAAGCATGCATATGATATATACTGTATGTTGACAAGCATGCATATAATATATACTGTATGTTGACAAGCATGCATATACAGTAATATATACTGTATGATGACAAGCATGCATATGATATATACTGTATGTTGACAAGCATGCATATAATATATACAGTATGTTGACAAGCATGTATATGATATATACTGTATGTTGACAAGCATGCATATAATATATACTGTATGTTGACAAGCATGCATATGATATATACTGTATGATGACAAGCATGCATATGATATATACTGTATGTTGACAAGCATGCATATAATATATACTGTATGATGACAAGCATGCATATGATATATACTGTATGTTGACAAGCATGCATATAATATATACTGTATGATGACAAGCATGCATATGATATATACTGTATGTTGACAAGTATGCATATAATATATACTGTATGTTGACAAGCATGCATATAATATATACAGTATGTGGACAAGCATGCATATGATATACAGTATACTGTATGTTGACAAGCATGCATATAATATATACAGTATGTTGACAAGCATGCATATGATATATACTGTATGTTGACAAGCATGCATATAATATATACTGTATGTTGACAAGCATGCATATACAGTAATATATACTGTATGATGACAAGCATGCATATGATATATACTGTATGTTGACAAGCATGCATATAATATATACTGTATGTTGACAAGCATGCATATAATATATACAGTATGTTGACAAGCATGTATATGATATATACTGTATGTTGACAAGCATGCATATAATATATACTGTATGTTGACAAGCATGCATATGATATATACTGTATGATGACAAGCATGCATATGATATATACTGTATGTTGACAAGCATGCATATAATATATACTGTATGATGACAAGCATGCATATGATATATACTGTATGTTGACAAGCATGCATATAATATATACTGTATGTTGACAAGCATGCATATGATATATACTGTATGTTGACAAGCATGCATATACAGTAATATATACTGTATGATGACAAGCATGCATATGATATATACTGTATGTTGACAAGCATGCATATAATATATACTGTATGTTGACAAGCATGCATATAATATATACAGTATGTTGACAAGCATGTATATGATATATACTGTATGTTGACAAGCATGCATATAATATATACTGTATGTTGACAAGCATGCATATGATATATACTGTATGATGACAAGCATGCATATGATATATACTGTATGTTGACAAGCATGCATATAATATATACTGTATGATGACAAGCATGCATATGATATATACTGTATGTTGACAAGCATGCATATAATATATACTGTATGTTGACAAGCATGCATATGATATATACTGTATGTTGACAAGCATGCATATAATATATACAGTATGTTGACAAGCATGCATATGATATATACTGTATGTTGACAAGCATGCATATATATATACTGTATGATGACAAGCATGCATATGATATATACTGTATGTTGACAAGCATGCATATGATATATACAGTATGTTGACAAGCATGCATATGATATATACTGTATGTTGACAAGCATGCATATAATATATACTGTATGATGACAAGCATGCATATGATATATACTGTATGTTGACAAGCATGCATATGATATATGCAGTATGATGACAAGCATGCATATGATATATACTGTATGTTGACAAGCATGCATATGATATATACTGTATGTTGACAAGCATGCATATGATATATGCAGTATGTTGACAAGCATGCATATAATATATACTGTATGTTGACAAGCATGCATATGATATATACTGTATGTTGACAAGCATGCATATGACAAGTAGACCACTGAATAACAAAAGAATAGAATATGGGTGATGGTAATTGCAACAAGAGCACTTCCATTAACAAGGATGGAAATGAACGTCTTCTTGCTCTTATTAAATACTATCTGAGAGGAAGGCAGGAGAGGACTCCGTCTCAACCCAATTAGTGACCTCGTTGCTCCTTCGCCCGCCCGTCATGGTGCTTACTTTTGGCGGCCGCCGCCCCCTTCGCCCTCGTCTTTGTCCTCTGCGGGACTTTCTATTCTCACTTGCTTATTTGCTTTTCCTCTCCTTGCTCAAATGAGTCCATCTTTCTCTCAGGGGGTGCGACCGCGTGGGTTGAATCAGATGGGGGGGCGAGGTTATATTTGGAGTGTGGCGAGCATCAAACATGTGGGCAATGAGAGTGTGGCCTATTTCACATCAGCAAATTGGCTGACAGTTGATTCCCAAGGCAGACGCCGCTGACAATATTCCCATTATTAGTTTCATAAACCCCCCCCCAAAAAAAGTCTTGCGAAGTTGTCTCCCTGGTTGTCATGGCGATGCACTGACAGCAGACATCCAACACGGAAGGGTGGCAGACTGATGCTTCAAACGCCGCCATCGTTTGGAGACACTTTGTGATGACAGAGTCGAGCTTCAGTCAAAAGCCTGACATCCTATTTTTGAAATAACCCAGCACGGTTCAGAGCTTCAATGAACTTTAAATGTTTCACAGCAAAACAACTCGCCTGAGGCACACTCCACACACAAACATCTTTGACTCATGCTGCAATTGCTAACTTTTTCTGCTGTTGTCCTCCAGAAACAGTCTGGACTAGCAGCAGTGGACCCACTTGTTTGGAGGAAACTTTCTACTTTTTTCAAAACCAAAAAGATAGCTGCTATGCTCCTCTCCTAGGTGTCAAGAATACATAAGTAGGGTACCACTCCATTGACATCTCAGAATCAGCATCATCTATTGCCTTACGCAACTCCTGGCGGATCACAGATTTTCTATCGATTTGAGGTCTGGAGACTGACTTGGCCACTCCAGGACCTTGAAGTGAATCTTATGAAGCCACTCCTTTGTTGCCCGTGTGGTGTGTTTCGGATCATCAGGTTTCATCGCTTACTGAGAGGAGGTTTTTGCTTAAAATCTCACGATACTTTGCCCCATTCATCCTCCCCTTAATGCAGATCAGTCGTCCTGTCCCCTTTGCAGAGAAGCAGCCCCAAAGCATGATGTTTCCACCCCCGTGCTTCACAGTAGGGATGATGGTGTTCTTGGGATGCAACTCTGCATCCTTCTCCCTCCAAACACGACAAGTGGAGTTTGTACCAAGTAGTTTGATTTTGGTCTCATCTGACCCCATGACATTCTTCCAATCCTCATCTGGATCGTCCAGATGGCCACTGGCATACTTAAGACGGGCCTGCACATGCTTTTTTGAAGCAGGGGGACAGATTTGACATTGCAGGATTTCAGTCCATGACGACGTAGTGTGTTAGCGATCGTAACCTTTGTTCTACCGCCAATATCTAAAGGCCCAAAAAGACTAGAAACAAACATTTTTTTCTGATGAACGAGAGTCTAAAGTTTGTTTAGATAGTTTCAATATTTATGTGGTCCTAAAACTCAATACACTAGGTCCCCAACTTACGAACACAATTGGTTCCAGACGATCTTTCTTATGTTGAATTGTTCTTAAGTAGGGGAAAAGGTAATATTACCAATGATATAGGTACTACATGTACGTGTATACATATACCGTATATGTGTATGTATGTAAATATGAGTTTGGATGCAGTAGTAATATTAAACCAGGATAATTAATGAAAAAAACAATAATAAAAATGATATAATAATACGTAATGATAAATGTTATTTACCTTTGAAGAGGAGTGGCCGAGCATACGTCGTCGTGGTGGAGTTGGAGGAGGAGTTATTGAAAAAAAGGACAAATGGTCGTCGTCGTTAGACTCTTCTAAAAGAGGTAGTGTTCTGTGGGTGGTGTAGAATTAAGCAGGCCTATTAACTCTTCATAAACTTTAATCACACGCTCTGTCCGGGTTGTATAATTTAGCTTTCCATTTAGCTTTATCTCCCCAGCGTCTAACGCTCCCTCTGTTGGTCCCATTAGCTCTAACGCTGCCTCTGTTGGTCCCATTAGCAGTGTCACAGTGCCCTCTACTGGTCAAGCATGTACAGTAGCAGTATAAAAACTGATGGAACGACTACAAGGCAAAATAAAATAAAATATAGACCAGTCAGCTTGTGTTCGTATCCATGAATGTTCGCTAGTCGGATGTTCGTAAGTTGGGGACCTAGTGTATTCTGTGGGTCTTGGAAGTTCAGCAAAAATGCCCCAAAACTCTGGCAGTATGGAGCTCTCTGCTCTGAACATTGCTGGCAGTCAATGAGTTCAAGGAGACGTTAAATATGTAGGAGTGCCAGAATTCCTACTTTTTTGTAGGTGCAATCGGCCCCCATTTGTGAACCAATCCCTGGTGGTGCAATGGAACACGCTTGCGTCTTTGGACATGGATTCGATTCCCGGCCAGGAAGTGCATCTGGCGTAAAAAGAATCTTTTTTTCTTTGCTGAGTCTTTCAAGGCACCTTGAGCTTCTTCAGCCTCTCTTCGAAAGTCTCAGCACAAAGGGTGACTGGAGAATGATGTCTGCGCTTCTCCAAAATGTTGTCAGAGAAGAACTCTCCGTTTGGTACGGCAACGCCACGTCTCTGCCGACATTTCAATATCACCTTGGAATGGAGAGAGTCATCACACGAACGCACGTCATCATTTAGACGTCTGCCCATGAGGAGCGCAACACGGCGGCAGGCATCTGTCACCAACTGATGAGGTGTTTCATCTCCACGCGCCTTAATGAGCGGCTGAGGTAGAGGTGACATACCCGCAGACATCCTCGCCTCGCTTCTCATTCACCTTTTATTTCAGGTACGGACACCATTTTTTACTGTGAGACGTCGTTAGCGACGCGAGGCAAGAGTCAGAGATTGACGCTGCGTTACAGACGACAAGAACGTGGATGTTATTTTCACTCGTGGTCCCTTTGTCTAATGGCATTTGTGGCGCCCCCTATGGGTTGTGGTCAAAATGCTTTGTAAGATATGCTAGCACAGGGGTGTCCAAATGTTTTCCAGCGAGGACCACATAGTAAAAAATGAAGGGATGATTGCCACTTTGATGTTTTGTAAAGCAAAATGCTAACAAGTTATATAAATATTTCAAGAAAAACTGCTTTGTTGTATCGGTGAAAAATGTAAATGAAAAATATTATTAAAAATATTATTAAAAATATTATTAATATCTGCTTCACTCTTTGCTCTTTTTTCCCCATTTTTGCTGTTTTTTTTGTTTCTTTCCATCTATTATAATGTTCTTCTTAAATATTCTTTGTAAATTTTCTTCTGGTAATGTTATGACTTTATTCCCATCATATTTTGACTGTATTTCCATTGTAACTTTTTCTGCAACCTAATTAAAAAAAAATTGCAACTTCATTTTAGTTCTCCTAATATTACAACTGTAAAAAAAAAAAAAAAAAAAATTCCATTACTATTTCAGCTGTCTGCTACTAAAATTACATTATTTAACTTCATAATATTACAAGTTTATTCACATAAAAAAACATTTTCTCGTTAAAATAAGTTTTCTCTTAATATTTGGATTTTATTCTCATAAAATGACACCTACTTTTTCCAATTTCGTCGATGTAGTGGATGAATCGTTCCACCCCTTTAAAATACTGTTTTAAAATTCAGTCTATAAAAATTCAGCTCATAAAAATTCACTATAAAAAAATTATTTTCAAAGAATTTCAAATTTGCTTACAGTTTTTATGCAATGAAGTTTTCAGCATAAAATCATGTAAAAAAAATTTTAAAATCAGCGTCTAAAAAAATCTTTGCTCATAAAGAAACCACAAGTTTTCTAATCATTACACAAACGCTCAATGACTTACGGACAATCCATTGCTAAGTCCCGCCCTTGCCCCTGCCAAGACGTCTTGCTTGATGGTGGCCATGTTTTTTAGCAAATTTTGCTCAATTTTGGCACACGTGCTTGTCTGTCCCCGAAGAGGCGTTTGCCAAATTTCGGCTAAACAGCCTACAGTGGGTGTTTTGTAGAGCTGTGCGAGAAATTTGACTGACTGGTCAAACTTGGTGTTCAGTAACAGCAGCAGCGTGCGGCGTATTTGTCAAAAAAATAATAATAGCACCCGTAACGCAGTTGGGGGAGTGGGGGTAGGGGGGTCATGTTAGGACAAAGTGTCAGCCTTTTGTGTGCAGCGCTTCAGGAGTAGAAGAGTTAGCCCACCCCCCCACGTGTTCTTTAAGTGGGTCATTTTTACCGCACGTCACACGCCGCCTCCTCGATTGTGACCGCGAGTCACCTGACCACGCGAAGGAGACACATGACGCTCGGCCAGGGGGTAAGCCGGCGAGGAATGTCACGGCCGGATGAGACGCTCTGTGGCTCTACAAGTCACATGACTCACACAGAACACACAGAACGTATCGCCCACGTTGTTGGCATAAAGCATGTCAGAGAGGGTCAGTCCTCACTTTTCCAACAATATTGTGCATAAGTAAGCAGTCCGTTTGTCCCGTACGGTACCGTTCTGCAGAATGGAGTCCCCAAACAAAGCACCTGAGGCGTTGTCTGTGCATTTTTTATTTAGCGCGACTGCTGAACAACCCGCCATGGGGCCAAAGAAAGTTGTGAGTGGCAGCAATTTGCTAAAGAAGGTGAGAAACACTCCTGAATTTAAGAAAAAAAATGCTTGCGAAGTACAAAAAGGTGGCCGTATTCGCCAACACGAGTCTTAAATAAAGGTAAAAATGATGTTAAATGTTCATTTTAAATTTTTTTTCATTCCTCATTTAGAATTATTTTCCATTTTTTTTCTGCATGTAAAATTATTCTCTATAAAATGTCTTTTTTGTTCATATTTGTGAGTGGAACGTTAATTGGATTTGCATGATGGGGAAAAATTGCTGAGTTTTTTGTACATTTTGGTTTTCGGCTGACCTTTTGCAACAAATGAATAATGAAAACGGCGGTACCACCGTATTAGAAACCTCTCTCAGTCCATACAGTGCAGCTGTACAAGCACAGTCGTATATAACATATCGTCAAATGAACGCCAACGTGACTTTTTAATGATGTTCCAAACAGGGGTGGCCAAAATTCGGCCCGGGGGGCCATTTAAAGCCCACGGCACATTGTAAACATATAATTTGTCAATTAACTTTTTTGTATTATTTACAATAATAATGTCAAAATATTATGAGAAAAATGCTCTGTAAGCTTATGAGAATAAAATAATAATATTACAAGGAAAAAATAGCGTAAAGTAGAAATAATACCGAAAAAAAACGTTATGTTTTAAAAGCCGTTATATTATGAGAAGAAAACAACAAAAAGTTGTAAAAAGAGTCAAGTCGAAATATGATGGGAATAAAGTCATAATTGCAAGGAGAACATTTACAAGAAGAAGGTTGAAATAGTTGGAAAAAAAACCCCCAAAAACAGTAGAAAATGAAAAAAAAAAAAGTAAAAATGTTAAGATTTCAGAGCAAAAAGTCATATTCCAACAAGGAAAAAGCTGCAATTTCACGAGAATAAACGTGTAATATTACGAAGAAAAAGAATGTTATTTTAGCAGCATAGGTGTCACGGGGCGGTAGCGGCTGTCGAGTGTCTGCAGAGACGAGGCGGCGGCTGGTAAAAAATAAAGATTCTTTAATGATGTATCACAGGAGTAAACAAAAGGCGACAGAGGAAAAAGGCTCTGCGATAACAGATACAAAAGTCCAGGTGAGTAAATGTCTCAGGTTACAGCGCTGGCTTGGAAACAAGGAACACAGGTGACAATGACAACAGTAACGACAACGAACCAGCGCCGTACGCCCGACCACGCTGGCCTTTTAACAGCCACAATGGCAACTGGCGACAGCTGCGCGGCTACCAGGCGTGACGTGGAGAAACAAAACTAAATAAAGTTGTAATTTTTGGAAAATTAGAATGGGAATAAATAATATTATGAGAAGAAAATGTAAGAAAGATTGTTAAAGAAGGAGGTTGAAATATTTGGAAAATTAAAAAAAAGAGCAAAGATTGAAGTAGGTGCTAACAGTAGGCTTTTCCACCAATATGACAAAGCTGATGCAGTTTTTTCTTGAAATATACCGTATAGAACGTCTCAGCATGTGTGCATGTGTTGCTGTACATAATATCAAAGTGGCAAAGTTGCATCTTTTCATTTTTTCACTCTGTGGCCCGCGCAGGACAAACGTTTGGACCCCTGCTCTAACTGTGGCAACTCGGCGTAAGCGGTGTTTGGATCCCAAGATGCAGAGAGGACACGCTCAGATGTGAACAAAAGTTGAATACAAAGAACGAAGTCCAGAGGAGTAAAAAGGCATAAAAAATAGAAAATAGAAAGAAAAATGTCACGAATCCGACACAGGGCTAAGCCACTAAAGGGAAACAAAGCGCTGCTAGAAAAAGGTAGCAGGAAAAAATACTAACTAGCAAAAGGTAGAAAAGTTGCTGGTAAATAAGCAGGTAAAAACACAAGGTGCTGGTGAAGGTGTAGCTCCGCCCCTGAATGGTCAGCAGCAAAAATTTGAGAAAAATCCAAAAAACATCTCCGATGCTGAAGTTGGGTCTTTTCTTGATGTCCCATCCATCCATTCATCTTCTATGCTGCTTGTCCTCAGTAGGGTCGCAGGTATGCTGGAGCCTATCCCAGCCGACATCGGGTGAGAGGCGGGGTACACCCTGGACTGGTCGCCAGCCAATGGCAGGGCACATATAGACAAACAACCATTCACACTCACATTCATACCTATGGACAATTTATAGTCGCCAATGAACCACAGATGCCCAACAAAGATTCAAACCTTTTCATGATGTCATGAAGGCGAAAAAAACCCGACATTCCCAACGCTTCGCTAGATGCCTGAAAGTGACGGCCGTAGTTCTGCCAACCATCCATCAGTCAGTCACAGGCGTGGGAGCTGTAAGTTTGATCATTTAGGTTTTTGGTCAGCGAGAGACTCTCTCCAGCGCTGGCATTACAATTGCTCCAAATAAAATACATTGTTAAATAAAATTAAATTAAGAACCATGGTGGTTAAAAGGGCCAGGCTGAACATAACATTGCTCTTTAATGTTACGTTGTTGTATGTGATATCTGGCATCTCCTGTATACCACTGGATGACAGCAGACTTACAGTGTGTATGTCAACAGGGACTAAATGGGACATTTCCAGTTCATGGTGGTTGACTTGGTTAGAAAGAGTTTCATTTTCTCCCCCAACTGCTACTTTTTCCATCACGGACTTCCTCAATCCGGCCCTCTTTGTGTATCGCCGCCTTTAATGCCAAAATTAGCACGTGATACGCCGCATTACGACTCGCTATCGCCGGTCTCGCTTGTTTCGCTAACAGTGAGCGAGGAGATGTATGCCAGAGCGCTATCGCCAGTTGCGCAGGATCACATTTTCCACGCGTAGCTAGCTCGTAGTCGATCTTCAAAGATCACTACATATGAGTGGATAACACACACACATACGCACGCACACACACACACACACACACACACACACACACACATACACTGCAGCTCTTTGTGAGTGACGTCATTTATTTTTATTGTGTTATCAAATAGTCGTGCTCCAATGTGTCCTTGTCTTAAAGTTAAACACTAATTCAAGTAAGAAGCCATGAAAATGTGCATACAAACCGTGCCTGAACCACAGCTCCCCCAGTACAGCCTTCGTGCACGCCACCGCCAGCATGCTTGACTGCAGGCAAGACACGCTTTTCTTGCTACTCACTTGTGTTGCCAGATGTTTGCACAATAATGGCTGCGTGTTTTTAGTGGATAGTACATCTATACTGTTATACAAGCTGTACACCAGGGGCGTCCAAACTATTTCCACTGAGAGACGCATACCGGAAAATCAAAAGATGCGGGGGCCGCTTTTACATAAAAAAAAACCCAACCCAAACAAAATATTTAATGTATATATAATATATGTATATTTACGCATATAAAATATATTTACCCATTTTATCCGTGATAATAATATTATTATTATTTTGAACTGTTTGTCGTTAAACTACTTTTTGACTGTTTTTTTTCTTTTACAAATATATCAACATTCTATATTCTACGTTTTTTTCTCATACTAATATGACTTATTCTCTTCATATTTTACCTTTATTATCATAACATTACAGCATTTGCCCAACCTAATTTTCCTAAAATTTCAACTTAATTCTTTGTTTGGTTTGTTTCTTAAATTACAACATTTTTCCTATAATATTTCAACTTAATGCAGTTTTTTTCTGTTAATATAATGACTTTACTACCTTAATGTTTTGTCTTTATTCTTGTAAAATTGCTGCTTTTTTCCCTATTGTGCTGTTGTTTTTTAAATTTTATTGTTTAATCGTATTTTTAGAATGTGCAGAGGGCCAGTAAAAAAGCAGTCGCGGGCCGTAAATGGCGTCCGGGCCGCACTTTGGACACCCCTGCTGTACACTGACTACTCTAAATGCTATTCAGGTTTTTCAAGTATAAACGCTATCTTGTCGCCCAGTTTCCCACGGTTGCCAGATATTTAGCCAATAATGAGTGATTTTCAGTGCATCTATACTGCGATACGAGCTGTACAAGGACTACTCTAAAGTACTGTACTGTATATCCGAGTTTACTTTCCATAGTATTGCCCCCCTCTGAGCTGGAATAAAGTGCTTGCTGATACTGTGAGTGTAAGCATTTGCAGCAGTGTTGTTCCAGCATGCAGCAATAATAAACGCCACACCCCAAAGAAAGCGCAGCGCAATAGAGAGCAGGAAAGTAATTGCTGCATTGCACCTCAACAAGTTAGCACGGTGTAAATTAAAAAACGCCACTCTCAGCGCAGGTAGCGTTTATTCACACGCACGCGTTCTTCTTCTTTTATGGTCACTACGAGGAGTGTTGTGGAGTGACATCACTTTTATGCTCAGTGTGGACCACATTTGTGTCCAATGGGGAATAATTCCACTGGGGGAAAGATAGAATTTGCTCGAGGGTCAAACTGATTTGCGCTATCATAACATGACATTCAAACACGAGAAGAAGCGTGGGCGACGACAGCTAAGCCCCTCCAGTGAGTCTGACGACATTACTAAGGACCGAAAAGAAATTTGAAGCTCCACCGCAAAATTTAAAAAGCAACTACAAAGCCTGGACTTATTAAAGAAAGTGTCCGTGATGTGGAGGAGCTGAAACAGTCACTGGGTTTTCAAAGGCACTTGTGGACGTGCTAAAGCAGGAACATGCTGCGCTAAGGGCAGAGGTCAACGACTTCAGACAGCTGAAATTCGAAATGCAAGTGCAAAACTCACGCAAGACATTTTAGATTTACATTGTAGGAGCAGGCGGAATGAAGGCCATCGTACACGGAGGACCCGAGGAGGACTGGGAGACTTCCCGGCAGACGAAGGAGCTTTCTAACGTCCCAGAGTGAAAAAGCATATTATTACTATCAACTTCACCCTTTTTCCCATTTTTGCTTCTGCTTTTTTAATTTTCCAAATATTTCTACTGTCTTCTCACATAATGGTGGTAATATTATGACTTTACTGCTGTTGTACTATGCACATGACAATAAAACTCTCTTGAATCTTGAATCTTGAATCTTATTCCCATAATATTTTGACTTTATCTTGCATAATACTGTAACTTCCCCCCCCTACCTAATTTTCTGAAATGACAACTTTGTTTTGTTTTGGTTGTTTCTCATAATATTACGACTTTAAGGACATATTTTTTTATTGAACATTTCCACTCTGTGCTACTAAAATATGTTTCCTCATAATATTACCAGTTTGTTCTTGTCAAATTGTTATTTTTCTTGTTAGAATGCGACTTTTTTCTCTTCGTCTTTTGTCTTTTTTCTTTTAAAAGTACGACTGTTTTTCCCATTTCTGTTGTATTTTCCAACTATTTCAACTTTCTTCTTGTAAATTTTCTCCTTGTAAAATTTTTACTTTATTCCCATAATATGATAACTTTTCCATCAACCCAATTTTCAAAAAATGACAACTTTATTTTGTTTTTCATAATATTACCACTTAAAAAAAGGTACGTTTGATTTAATATCGAAACTCTATGCAATAAAAAACACATTGTTAAGTCCGTGGTGTGGTTCGGACCCCAGATGCAGCGGCTGAGAGCTTGTGTGGTCGTAAAGGAACTTTTAATAACAAAAAATGCAAAAAGGCAGTTCCACAAACAGAAAGCGATGGTGTCTTGGCAAAAGAAGGAACAGAAAAACAAATAAAGGCAACACCATGAAGAGCAGTACAAACTTGGGGAGTAAAGCTGGATGGCAGGGAGGCGACAGGGTCCAAAAGGCGTAGCACGAGGATTGTGTAGTAGAAGTCCTGGGACGAGTAGCCAGCCGTAGCGAGACAATAAACCAGCGGCTGCCGGCTGCGGGTAGTCAGCTTAAATAGGTACAGACTAATAAGCTACAGGTGTGCCCAGCGTCCCCGCCTCCAGCCTGCTCAAGGTGTGACTGCAAGAAAAGAGAAAACAGGCCAGGACAAGGCAGGTACCAATGCAACACAGCACATCAACCACCAGCGCTCACTGGCAACTGTGACACACATGACTTTACCTCATCATATAACACGTTTATTCTCATAAAATTGCAACATTTTTCTTGCTAGAATATGACTTTTTTCTCTTCATATTTGAACTTTATCACATCACAGTTAAAATGACAGCTGTTTTTTTTTATATTTCTGTTGTTTTTTAAATTTCCCAACTCTTTCAACTTTCTTCTTGTACATTTTCTTCCCGTAATATTGAGGAAATATGACTTTATTCCTATAATAATTTCATCTTATTCCCATAATTTTTCCTCAAGCTAATTTTCCAAAAAGTGTGTTTTTCATAATATGATGATCTTTTAAAAAAACGTAATATTTCAGCTTTATGCTACTAAAATGATGTCATTTTTCCTCATGATATTACGTCATCCTCGTAAAGGTACTACCTTTTCTCATTCGATTACAACCTTTTCCCCCTCAACATTTTGACTTTATTCTTGTTAAATTACTGCAGATTTTTACAGTTTTGCTGTTGTGGTTTTTTTTTGTTTGTAAACATTTTTCTTGTTAAATGCTATTTTTTAGAATGTGCTGTGGGCCAATATAAAAACACTTTGGACACTCCTGCCCGAGAGGAAGCTTAAATAAACGCTTCATTGCAACCAGTCTCTGAAAGTGTCAAGTGTGTGTGTGTGTGTGTGTGTGTGTGTGTGTGTGTGTGTGTGTGTGTGTTGGCTAATGGCTTTCTAATTAGAAGTGATGGCAGGCTGAGATGATGGATTGCTGCAAACACACTAGGCTGATGCAGGTGCTACGTTAAGCACTATCCATATGTGTGTGTGTGTGTGTGCGTGCGTGTGTGTGTCATTTGCATACATGCTGTGACACACACACACACGCACACACACACACACACACACACACACACACACACACACAGGTATTAGAGAAGAGAATGCTCTAATCCACTTTGTGCGGCAGTAGAAAGAAGCGCTGCTTTAACCTTCCAGCGCCGTCTTTGACTTTTAGTGGCGGCTGACGTCAGGCTTGATAAAAGTGACGAGTCGGCCGGGAGCCCAAATGGACTTCTCTAATCAGGTTGTGACCCTTGAGAGGCCAAGCCGAAAGAGCAAAGAACCAACACTCGGGACGGTCTTTAGTGCATGAAAGAGAGATTAAGGCAAGGTGTCGAAACGTTTTCCACTGACCAAATCTAAGGATCAGTGGGCCATTTTGATAGTTTTCATTTTCTAAAATGAGTAGTTTGGTTTGTAAATATGCTAAGAAGTTATGTATACTTGAAGAAAAAGCAGGCGGTGTTACGTCTGAGAATGTCCAACAAAGTCTTCAGTCCGGAGAGGAGGAGGACAGGTGATGTCGTCATGGCAACAGAAGAAAGACAGCAAGAAGTGTGGAGACATTTTTAGTCTTTGCTGGACGACTAGAAGCTCTCATTACGGTAAAAGCTCCCCCCATTGTGCTCCATGAATGACGCAAGAGACACGCATGCACCACTCATGCGCATCTTACTACTGTAGGAATGATAAAAGTACACCTTACTCAACAGCTACTCTACATACTAGCTGCAGACCAGTTGGAAAGCACCATTCCTTATTTATAAACAGAATATTTTGGTAGTTAGAGCGTGGAAAACCTGTTTACAACCTTCTACATAGGGTTTGTAACATTATTAGAGCCCTGTAGACATGAACTAACACCCCTATAATCACCTTTACCCTCCTGTTAACATTGCTCCAAGTGGTGGAGATGGCTTCACCAAGGGCATCAACTGTCTGGAACTGATGGCCATTTTTATAAACTTCCCTTGCCATCCATCCCCAAATGTTCTCTACGGGATTTAAATGAGGGGACGGACTTTCTTCTTAAATAATTTTTGTAACATTTTTGGGAATATTATGACTTTTTTGCCCAACCTAATTTTCCAAAAAGTGCAACTAAATTTAGTTTTGTTAGCTTCTCATAATATTACGACTTTTAAAAAAAGCATATCTTTTCTTTAGGGTGTGACTAAAATGACATCGTTTTTCCTCATAATATTATTCATTTAGTTTTGTAAAATTACGACTTTTTAAGCGTTAGAATGCAACTTTTTTCTCTTCATATTTTGACTTTATTTTTCTAAATTTAAATATTTTTTTCCATTTCTGCAGTTGTTGTTATTTTTTTTTTGAAATTTCACAATGACCTAGTTTTCAAAATGTTTAAATTTTATTTGTTGCTTTGTGTTTCTCATAATATTCCAATAAAATGTATTTAATATTTCAACTTTATTGAAAATAAAGTTTAAAATGGCATTACTTTCCTCATAATATTACAGTGTAATTATTATTTTTCTCTTAAAATTTTGACTTTATTTTTGTAAAATTGGCTGTGTTTTTTTTTAGTTTTCGTGTAAATTATAGGGTGTTGCTCTCGTTGGGCCCCCCTCATGTCAGTCATAGACAGTTTGGAGTTGGAAAATGTGCAGAAAAATCCTCAGACGTGCTAAATCGGTGGTGCTCAAAGTCCGGCCCGGGGGCCATTTGCTGCCCGCAGCTAATTTTTTGTCGGCCCGTGGCTTATTCAAAAAATAAAATGAAATACGGTCCGCGCTAAATCAATAAAAATATACAAGATTTATGATAAAAATAAAAAAATTCGGGAGCCATTTGTGGCACATAGTAGAAAATAAAATTATGATCAAACACTGGTTTTAAATATATGTAAATAGTTCCCCCCACCTTTTATAAATTAAAAAAATCTATAAAAACATCAAAGTGGCCACCTGCATCCTTAGACTTTTCTGCATGTGGAAAAAGTTTGCACGCGTTTCTCCTTTCCTACATAAACCCTCATTTATCCACACCGCTAATAGTCATTTCCTCCTCCAGGGTCGAAGATTCTGTCTCGTTACATTCCAGCAGATTAGCCCGGCAGCTCAATGTCGACGGTGTCAACTTAAAATGTAATCTGCCGTGTAGTTTTTGTGCGCATGCTTAAAAGCTCCTTGAATAAGCTCCTCTGCATTCGTCCAAATGGGAGCATTAAAAAGCGCTTTGCAGGAAATGGCGGCGCTCGACTGACAGGTGCTTAAGAGGCGCATTTAGCTCCCATTCACCGACTATCAAGCTCATTCACCAGATGCACGCCGTCCCCAAGGGCAACGCACGTGCAGGCGAGCGCAGCTGCCGGCGCTCCAGGTAGCCTCCGCGTCGTCGACGACGCGCCGCTGTCAAAATAAGAGTCACTTTGAATCTGCCATCATTCAGCGAGAGATGCTGGCTTTATTTACGCATCGACGCAGCTGCTCTTTATTACGGCGCGATCTTGTTAGGCGAGATATTAATACGCTCGTGTGCCAGCGAGCACGGGCGCGGAATTAATAACGCGCCTTTGACGGGATAATGGAGTTGGCAAAGGCCGGAACAATCTGCAGCGACACCAGACAATTAGCTTAAGAAACGTGCGAGGAGGAAGGAGGCGTGCAGACAAATGAACTTGTTGTTCCGCCAAAGCACAAGAGCAACCTTTGGAATGTGTGTGTTTTCTCTCAGTTTGATTGCTTTTGTCTGCTTGCTTTGTTGTTTTATCATGCTAGACTACTGCTTCTCAATTATTTGCTGTCATGCCCCCACTGGGGGGAGATGACAGCGCCTTGAAATACTATTGAGAACTTGATCATATCTATTTTATTTATATTTATTTGTACTGTACAGGCTGAACTCGAAAACCAGCGAAAAGCAAAAAAATGGAGAGCAGTGAAGCATACAAGCGTATTTAAAGGAAAAGTGCCCTTAAAAAAAAAAAAGCCCATCATGTATTTATTATCATTTTGACTTTATTGCCATAATATTTTGACTTTATCCTCATAACGTTAGAACTTTTTCCAAAAATCACAACTTTATTCGTTAGTTTGTGTTTCTCATAATATTACAATTAAAAAATGTTTTTTAATGTTTTAGCTTTATGCTACTAAAAATGACGTCATTTTTCCTCATAATATTCCAATGCTATTCTCGTAAAATTATTACTTTTTCTCATTAGATTGGAACATTTTTCGACTTTATTCTTGTAAAATTGCTTCATTTTTCCATTTTTTTTGTTTGTGTTTTTTTTGTTAAATTCTATTTTTAGAACGTGAGCGCCAAAAGGGTCATTTCTATGAAAAATGGTGGGTTTATGTGGACATGCGTTGCTAACGTGATCATTATCATGAAGCAGCGCAAAGCATCATAACTACTGTCTGCTTCCACAGCATTAAAGCTTGCACACAGTGACTTCCTGTTGACTTCAAAGTAAGCCTCAAAATTTTAAATAAATTGAGAAAGATTTGCGCGATGTATGAAAACTTTTATTGTCATTGTAGTAACAAAAAATCCGCCTAAATGACTAGGAAATGTGCAAGCACTGGATAGCTTTTCTTTGGGTTATGTCTTACGTCTATGTCCATCTGCTGCCGTCGACATAAACGGGTTCGGCTGTATCATTAACGTGTCACGTTCTGCTATGATTTCATTTGGCGTACCCCCAGGATGCAATTAGGACATGGTGGCTGTTTGGATCAATAAGGTCTTTAATTAAAAGCAATGGCAGGTGGTCCAAACACAAACTACCACACAACAATGAGACGTGGAAAGAACAAACTGATGAAGGACGACCCTGCAAGGGGTGGAAAAAACAAACAAGCACCGTGTGGTACATTCTAACAAACACAAAAAGAAGAACAAGCTGGGCTCTGCAGGAGAATCACGCAGGGGTGAAGTAACAGAGGCGTAAATACCGGAAATGACAGGCATTCCAGGTGTAGCAGTAGTGAGTAGCAAAACTAGCAAGGAGTAACAGAGCTGGGCTACAAGTAAACACACTGAGACGGAAGGGAAAAGACAAATCACGTCAAAGAACAGGAAGACAGACCCAGAGACGGGATAAAGTAAACTGAACCCGAATTACAACTCATCGACAGGTGTGCTCCCCAGCTCCCTCTAACCAGAGTAAAGGTAAGTCCAAACAGGAAACAGACCTAAGAAAATAAGGCACGGAACCGGAAATTAAAAAAAACAAACCCAAAGTCTAAACTGTCATGCGGAACATGATAGCATGCATCTATTTGACCTATATAAAGGTCAGGGGTGTCCAAAGGGACGATTTGTTTTTTTCACTATTTCGCGACGCAAGAAAAAATAAAAACAACAGCAAAAATGAGTGAAAATCAATTTTACAAGAATAAAGACAAAACATGAAGAGAAAAAAAGTTGTAATCTAACGAGAGAAAGTCATAATTTTATGAGAATTATGTCATAATATTCATTCATCCATCCATCTTCTTCCGCTTATCTGAACTTGGGTCAGCAGCCTGAGCAGGGAACCCCAGACTTCCCTCTCCCCAGCTACTTTGTCCAGCTCCTCCCGGCGGATCACGAGCCGTTCCCAGGCCAGTTGAGAGACATAGTCTCTCCAACGTGTCCTGGGTACTCCCAGAGACTTCCTACCAGTTGGTCGTGCCCTGAACACCTCCCACGGGTGGCGTCCGGGAGGCATCCTGACCAGATGCCCAAGCCACCTCATCTGGTTCTTCTCAATGCGGAGGAGCAGCGATTCTACTCCAAGCTTCTCCCAGATGACAGTGCTTCTCATCTTATCTCTAAGGGAGACCCCAGCCACCCTACAGAGAAAACTCATTTCGGCTGCTTGTACCCGCAATCTTGTCCTTTCGGTCACAACCCAAAGCCCATGACCATAGGTGAGCGTAGGAACGTAGATCAACCGGTAAATTGAGAGGTTTGCCTCGTGGCTCAGCTCCCTCTTCATCACAACGGACCGATGCAGAGTCCGCATCACTGCAGACGCCGGACCAGTCCGCCTGTCACCGGTCATACAGGGAACGAACCGCCTGAATTAGATGGTCCAGTACCCCATATTCCCAGAGTTCTCCCCACAGAATTCCTCGAGGAACACAGTCGAAAGCCTTCTCCAAGTTCACAAAACACGTGTAGACTGGTTGGGCAAACTCCCATGCACCTTCAAGGACCCTGCCGAGAGCGTAGAGCTGGTCCACAGTTCCACGACCAGGACGAAAACCACACTGCTTCTCCTGA
Source organism: Dunckerocampus dactyliophorus (assembly GCF_027744805.1). NCBI lineage: Eukaryota > Metazoa > Chordata > Actinopteri > Syngnathiformes > Syngnathidae > Dunckerocampus > Dunckerocampus dactyliophorus. The sequence goes on along the minus strand of NC_072837.1, from coordinate 15,767,295 downwards.
ATCCCAGATTCAACTATCCGGTGGATCCTCCTCTCCAGAACCCCTGAATAAACCTTAGCAGGAAGGCTGAGAAGTGTGATCCACGATAGTTGGAACACACCCTCCAGTCCCCCTTCTTAAAAAAGGGGACCACCACCCCGGTCTGCCAATCCAGGGCACCGCCCCCGATGTCCACATGACTCTGCAGAGTCGTGTCAACCAAGACACGCCCACAGACCCAGGGACTTAAGGAACTCCGGGCTGATCTCACCCACCCCGGGGCCCTGCCACCGAGGAATTTTTTGACAACCTCGGCAACCTCAGCCCCACAGATAGGAGATCCCACAGCGGAGTCCCCAGGCACTGCTTCCTCAACGGAAGACGTGTCGGTGGGATGGAGGAAGTCTTCAAAGTATTCCTTCCGCCAGTCCACAACATCTCGAGTCGAGGTCAGCAGCACACCATCCCCACCATACAGCAGAAGAAGAAAAAAGATCTCTGGACAAACTCCTGTCCATCCTGGAAAACCCTGAGGACACTCATGAGGAGGTGGAGTGTGTTCGGCATAATATTGTGCTCTCATAATGTCTATCTTTGTCTGGAGATAAGATGAGTATCTTTTCCAATGTCCTGTCTTATGTACTGTATGCAACTGGAAGTTTGAATTTCCTTTGGGTTCAATAAAGTATCTATATCTGTTTTTTACAATGGAAAAGACTGAAAAAGCTAAAGTGAGGGGATTACAAAGCCGTGACGCAGATTGCATTCCTCCGTTATCCCGACTTTCATCATTTTTCCCGGGAGAGCTTATGCATTTCTAATCCTCTTGCCCTGTTTTGATTCCTGCGCCTTTTCTCCCATTTTGTCTGAGGCGTCTGAGGCTTTCCGACGTGACTCCTCGTGGCCTCGCTATCCTCTCCATCTAGACCACGCTTAGGGAGTCTGAAAAGAGCTCCGGTGTGCTCGATAACGCCGATAGCGACACCGAAAAGCCTCACGTGAACATTTCGGGTCTGGCGGAAACAATAACATTGATTACTTTCACACTTTGACCCCTTTTTTTGACATCATTCCTCCACTTTGTCAACATAAAAGTTGCATCCGACACCCCCATAAGCACCTCATAGCACAATCCATTCAAGGTCACCTTGGGAGCTGCCTCTGACTCTTACATCTCTGAAGATTGCCTTTAAATCAGCCTAAAATGGCAAAGCTACACAGAAAGGACACTTTTCATCCTCGCACCATAAAAAATACATCACATTTATCTTAATGCAATCCTTTATGTCAATATTTTCATTTGGATTTGTTTATTTTTTAGATATAATCTTGGTTTTCGTGATTCATTTGTTCCCAAAACGCAATTATTCCCATTGGAAGTCATGTCAATCCAATAACTTCTTTCTAGACATGTAAAAATATAAACAAAAAATACATTTTACATAGAAGAATTATATTTTCACATGCAGAAAACAACGTGAAAAACCGTAAATGATTAATTCAATAGATAAAGCAGGGGTGTCCAAAGTGTGGCCCAGGGGGCTTTTGCTATCCTAAACATATCATTTAACAAAAAAAACAAAAAAAGCAATACAGAAAATGTAAAAGCCAGCAGTAACTTTACAAGAATAAAGTCAAAATATGGTTGGTTGCGCAAAAGTTATAATATTATGAGAGTAAAGTCAAAATATTGTGGGAATAAAGTCATAATTACGAGAAGAAAATTTGCAAGAAGAAAATTGATATACTGTAGATTAATAATTAAATCAGAAATGGAAAAAAAACAGCTGTAATTTCACATAAAGTCAAAATATTAACAGAAAAAATCGTATTCTCACAAGAGAAAAGTTGTAATTTTACGAGAATAAACTTGCAATATTTTTGAGGAAAAATAATGTTGTTTTAGCAGCACACAGTTGAAACTTGAAAGAATAAATACAATGTTTTTTTTAAGTCGTAATATTATGAGAAACAAAACAAAACAAAATAAAGCAGTCATTGTTGGAAAATTAGGTTGGTGAAAAAATTCTAATATTTTGGGGAAAAAATCCAAATATTATAGGAATAAAATCAGAAAATTACGAAAAGAAAATTTACAGAGATTATTTGAGAAGAAAGTTGAAATATTTGGAAAATTAAAAAAAAAAAAACGACAAAAATTGGAGAACAAAAAGGAGCAAAGAGTGAAGTTGATATTAATAACGGGCTTCCGCCTGTATGACACAGATTTTTCTTTAAATATGTATAACGTCTTAGCGTATCTGCATGTGTTGCTTTACAAAATATCAAAGCGACAAAGTTGAATCCTTTCTTTTGTCACTTTGTGGCCTTCGCTGGAGTCTTGTAGGAGAAGAAGACGAGAAGCGGACTTTGCCATGAGTTCTTCCTTGAACCCAACAGTGTTTCACCAATTCTTTATCAAATTACTGACACTCGCAACTTTCTTTGGCCCCGTGACGGGTTATTTAGCAGTCGCACTCATCGCGGTCTTGCTGTTTACATTCACTTAGCTTAGTTTTTAGTTGGAATACTGCAAGGCTTCCAAGGTGAGTTGCACTCATGTTATGTTTGCGACTGACATGAGTGTCTACTGAGCGTACAGTTACCAGCGTATCCTGGTGTATCCTGGTGTATCCTGGTGTATCCAAAGACGCCCAACACGCCAAGACCGACAATGGGGGGGCGGCGTAAAACCCCGGCTTTGTCAGAACAGCAGGGGGTTACGGGAACATTACTGCAAAGACTTTTGAAAAAAAACATACATAATTGATTACGAGATCTGAATGTATGCTTTTATCTGTGAGGTGTTCAATGACAGTGGGATTTCTGTCAGCCTCCTGAGAGGAAAGCCTATTCTGGTCACAGCCCAGAAAGTTTCTACTTTGTTTAAAAGCATGCAAGGACGTCGCTCAAGGAGACGAGAGGGCCCCCGCCAGGAACATTTCATTAAAGCCAAAGACGCCATTAGGAGGAGAGTGAAAGTGGCCTTGTGTTCCCAGCCTGACCAATCAGGTCACAGTGCAGCATCACGACCCGCTGGAGCGTCCATCAGCGCCGTGCACACAAGCTAGGCTCTACATTGTATATAAGACAAGCAAACTGCTAATGGGAAGGCCACGTGCACGCTTGCTCAACAGGAAGTATGCTGTCCATCAAGCCCAGCATACCTTGCGGGTTATACACGAGTATACAATAGTATTGCTTTGCATGTACTGTGTACTCTGTATATGTATTTCAATACTCACATCGTCTGTGCAGCACAGTCGTCTTCCAAATGTGTTACTTGTTGTATTATTTTTGGTTGCACCGTGAGTGAGGGAAGCATTTGGTTTGCTGATCTCCTGTTGGTTTGCGTTACAGCAAGGGTGTCAAAAGTGCGGCCAGGGGGCCATTTTTTTATTGTCCTGCGACATATTTAAAAAATGGAATTAAAAAAAACCAGTAAAAATATGCAGTTTCAAAAGAATAAAGTGAAAATATTAAGAGACAAATGTTGTAATCTAACAAGAAAAAGAATAATGTGTTCATATTATGAGGAAAAATGATGTCATTTTAGTAGCATAAAGGTGAAACACACTCCTGATCAAAATCTTAAAACCAGTTGAAAAATTGCTAGAATTAGCATTTTGCACATTTGGATCTTAATGAGGTTTTAAGTAGAGCTACAATAAGCAAAAACAAGAAGGGGGAGTGAGACAAAAAACATTTGGAACTTGTAATTTCAACAAAAAAAAAAAAAAAAACTGAAATAGGTTGTTTATCACCTTATCAAAAGTTTAAGACCACAGGCTATAAAAGCCAAAATGTGCTCAAAATGTTCATTTTCTGTCAGGCATTCACACTGTCATGCCCTCCTGATGGCTAAAGCTAAGAAGCTTTCTCTTTTTGAACGTGGTCGGATTGTCAAGCTGCATAAGCGAGGCCTCTCGCAGCGTGCCATTGCTGCTGAGGTTGGGAGCAGTAAGACAGCCATTCTACATTTTTATGGAGCATTATGGAACAAAAAAGTCAAGCGGTAGACCCAAAAAAAACACACCTGCACTGAGCCGGAAGATCCGATTGGCTGTCCATCAAGACACAGGGTGGTCTTTGACCCACATTAAGGCCCTTACTGGTGCCGACTGCAGCACAATAACCATCTGGCATCTGCGGGAAAAGGGTTTAAAAAACAAAAAAGGAATTCAAAGACCTCGTCTCCTTCAATGCCACAAAACTGCCCATTTAGACTTTGCCAGGGAGCATCAAACATGGGACATTGAAAGGTGGAAAAAAGTTTTATTCTCTGATGAGAAAAAATGTAACCTTGACGGTCCAGATGGCTTCCAACGTTACTGGCATGACAAGGAATTCCCACCTGAGATGTTTTCTACCCGGATCAGTGGAGGGGGGGTCCATCATGATCTGGGGTGCTTTTTCATTCGCTGGAGCTCAAAAAAACAGCTGTAATTTTTCAAAAATAAAGTCAAAATACGAAGAGCAAAAAAAGTCACATTCTAATGAGAAAAAAGGCGCAATTTTACGAGAATAAGCTTGTAATTTTACGAGGACTAATAACGTCATTTTAGTAGCACGGAGTTGAAATATTACAGAATAAATACGATATTTTTTTAAAAGTCGTAATATTATGAGAAACAAACTAAACAAAATAAAGCTGTCATTGTTGGAAAATTTAAAAAAAAGGTTGGTGAAAAAATTATAATATTATGAGGAAAAAAAAATCCAAATATTATGAGAATAAAATCAGAATATTACAAAAAGAAAAAAACATTTTTTTTAAGTTGTAATATTATGAGAAAGAAAGCAAAGTAAAGTTGTATTCATTGGAAAATTATAAAAAAAAAATATTTACTGTAAGAAGAAAGTTGAAATTGAAAATTTTGGAAAACAACAGCAAAAATGAGGGGAAAAACAGCACAGACCAACGCTGATAATAATAGGTAATAATCACCCACAGTATATCAAAGCATCCTTTCATTTTTCACCATGTGGTCCTCGCTGGACAACGTTTTGACACCCCTGTGTTGCAGCGTCAAAATAAATATTTTTATGGGCGTCTCAAATTGTGTACCAGGTTAGCATTTTCCAATGACTGCCGTTAGTGTGTTTATTAGCTAGGCGACTGCTTTCGCAACTTTACCCACGGCCAAACCAAATTTTCATCAGTTCTTGCTTGGCGTGTGTGTCGACAATATAGACGGACGTCCTTTGAGCAGTTTTGACATAATCTTGCTAGCAAACTGACAAAAAAGCGACGATGTAAACAATAACACCCACCATCAGCCAGGAGAGGCGTGGAATATGGAGAAAGAAAGAATGGAAGCAAGAGGCCATTTTGTCATGCAGATACAAAAAAAACAGAAGAAAGAAGAGGCGAGCACAGCGACAAAGTGTTTGTGTTGGAGGAGTTCACTGGTGGGTCACTGCTTTGGTGTGGGACTCATTATGAAAGAATTCATTAAGCAACATTGTCCTTCTTTCCTTCTCCCTCCTACTTTTCACTTGGTTTTTTTACATCTTTATATTTAATGCTCTTCCTTTCCTTCCTACGATCTGTCCCTCGCACAAAAAAATCCTTGCCTCGGTGTTAATCTATTTAAAAAAAATACTTAGAAACATATTTTTTAAACAAGCCTTTATCATTTTTAATTATTTAAAAAAAAACCTTTTTACTTCTTATCATGCCTTGACATTTTTGTTTTTATTTTAAATATTTAATGATATTGAATTGTTTTGAGCCAGTAATAATAATAATTCTATTTACTGTTGATTTAGAGTGAAAAAAAGAAGCATGACGAGTGCTGCCTAAATTTTGCAGAGGTGTGCGTGTGTTGCAACTTTGCCACATCTGCATCCCCAAAAAAGGTCAGGGACCACTGCCATGGGTGAAAGAAGCCCACGATTAGTATTAACTTCACTCTTGGAGCCGCATAGACCCCTGTTTATTGATGAGACTGAGGTGGAGAGGGTGAAAACCTTCAAGTTCCTTGGCACACACATCAGCGAGGACCTCACCTGGTCTCACAACACCCAACAAATTCTGAAGAAGTCCCAAAGGAGACTGTACTTCCTGAGAAGACTGAGGAAATTTGGCATGTCCACCACAATCCTGAGTTGCTTCTACAGATGCACTATGGAAAGTGTCCTTACCGCCTCCATCACTGTTTGGTACGGTAACTGTACAACACGTGATAGGAAGGCACTCCAGCGGGTGATCAAGACGTCACAGAACATTGTTGGGGCAGCCCTCCCCTCACTGCAAGACATTTATAAATCTAGAGTCCTACGAAGAACACACAACCTCATCAAGGACAGCACACATCCACAACACTCATTATTCACACTCCTACCGTCAGGCAGACGCTACAGGAGTTTGAAGTCCAGGACCACAAGGCTGGCAAACAGCTTTTACCCACAGGCCATCAGGCTCCTCAACGAAGCACTCGCACACGCCGCACGCAACACACGCACACACTCATAGCACTTTATTTATTTATTTATTTGTATTATTTACTTGTATTAATGTCTCTTCTGTTGTTGTTGCTTAATTTATTGGTATATATGTTTATGTGTTTATGTTTCTTATGTTCTTATTCTTTCTTGTGTTTTCTTTCTTTTCTTGGGAGAATGAACAGAATAAGATTTTCATTGCATGGTATAACTGCTGTTGTACTATGCACATGACAATAAAACTCTCTTGAAACTCTCTTGAATCTTGAATCTTGAATCTTGAATCTTTTTTCCCATTTTTGCTGATAACTTTCTTGTTAAATAATTGTTGCAACTATTCTTTTTGTAATATTCTGACTTTATTTTCACAATATTTGGACTTTATTCCCATATTATAATTTTTTCCCCCAACCAAATTTTCCAATTTTTTTATTTTTTTGTTTGTGTCTCATAATATCCATCCATCAGTTTTCTATGCCGCTAATCCGAATTAGGGTTGCAGAGGTATGCTTGAGGGGCACATATAGACAAACAAGCATTCACACTCACATTCATACCTATGGACAATTTAGAGTTGCCAATGAACCTAACATGCATGTTTTTGGAATGTGGGAGGCAACCGGAGTACCCGGAGAAAACCCACGCACACACGGGGAGAACATGCTAACTCCACACGGAGATGCCCAAGCAAAGATTCAAACCGAGGTCTTCCCGATCCCCTGACTTTGTGGCCAACATGCTAACCACTCGGCCCCCGTGCAGCCACTTCATAATATGATAGCTAAAAATAATTTTAAAAAACATCTTTTTTCTTGAATATTTCAACTCCATGTTACATTTTCTCAGTATTTCAACTTCGTTCTTTTCATTTTCTTCTCGTATTATGACTTAATACAACATCCCTCTGGATGTGGAGGGACTGTCTTGGCTGACACGTCTCTTCAACATTGCGTGGAAGTCGGGAACAGTTCCTCTGGATTGGCAGACTGGGGTGGTGGTCCCCCTTTCCAAGAAGGAGTGACCGGAGGGTGTGTTCCACTATAGGGGGATCACACTCCTCAGCCTCCCTGGGAAAGTCTATTCCAGGTTGGAGGTTGGAGCGTGAGGTCGATAGGCGGATCGGTGCAGCTTCTGCAGTAATGCGGTCGCTGTACCGGACCGTCGTGGTGAAGACAGAGCTGAGCCGGAAGGCAAAGCTCTCAATTTACCGTTCGATCTATGTTCCCACCCTCACCTATGGTCATGAGCTTTGGGTCGTGACCGAAAGAACGAGATCGCGGATACAAGCGGCTGAAATGAGTTTTCTTCGTAGGGTGGCTGGACTCACCCTAAGAGACAGGGTGAGGAGCTCGGTCATCCGGGAGGAGCTCAGAGTAGAGCCGCTGCTCCTTCACATCGAGAGGAACCAGCTGAGGTGGCTCGGGCATCTAGTCCGGATGCCTCCCGGACGCCTCCCTGGTGAGGTGTTTCGGACATGCCCAGCCGGGAGAAGGCCCCGGGGAAGACCTAGGACACGCTGGAGGGATTATGTCTCACAGCTGGCCTGGGAACACCTTGGTGTCCTCTCGGTGGAGCTGGAGGAGGTGGTCGGGGACTGGGAAGTCTGGGCTTCCCTACTAAGACTGCTGCCCCCGCAACCCGGACCCAGATAAGCAGAGGAAAATGGAATGGAATTATGACTTATTTCCCATAATATTTTGACTTTATTCTCGTAATTTTATAACTTTTTACGGAACCAAATTTCCCCAAAATTACAATTTTATTTGTTGTCTTGTTTGTTTCTCATATTACAATTAAAAAAAAAAGTTTTTTAAAATCTAATATTTCAGCTCTATGCTACTAAAATGACATTATTTTTAAGTTTATTCTCACAAAATTTCGACTTCTTTCTCACTACAATACAACTCTTTTGTCTTGATATTTTGACTTTATTCTCTTAAAATTACAGCAGCTTTTTGTATTTCGGCTGTTGTTGTTGTTTTTTTTTAACATTCCAACTTTCTTTTTGATGTTTTTAATGATGTTTTTAAAATATAAAAGAACATCCGAGGGCCACAAATGCTCCCCGGGCCACACTTTGGACACCCCTGCTGTAGAATAATGTCGGCATAATGACGCGATGCAAAAAATAATGAAAAAATGTAAAACCATTCTTCTCAGGCAGTTGAGGTCTTCATTAAATAAGTGTTTGATAGCCCAACCTCTAAAATTGCCACACAAACTCCCTTTGGGCTAAAAGTAATCTTATTTGCCACAGAAACATGCAGCAGTTATTGCATGTGAAACACGTGCCTAACGCATGATTGACTGTACGCAGTCCTGCCCCCACATGACTCTCTTTATGTGATGAACACAAAATCATCATAAGAAAAAAACAGCTCATCTCGCAAGAAACGCAGTGAGGGAATCCCGCAGTGGGAAGAGTAAATGAGTTTAGGGAAGCGCGTTGACAAATGATAGTCATCACAGCGTGGTGCCATGGTGGTTGCCAATGCCGGCCTCCGGCTACAAGTGCTGATTTGTTGTCTCTTTGAACAAATAAGCATTCGCTTTACCCGCAGAACCGCATCAAAGCAGGAAGCGGACGCGACTACAAACGTTTAGCAGCAAAACAAACACAAAGAAAACAAGACGTGTCGCCTTCACAGGGGCTTTTTCTGGAATAATAACATTAGTATGGAAGCCATAATGCACTGAAAGAAAAACATATCCCAATGCGAGGTCATCATTATTAAGAAAAGCATAATTATGAGATTAAAAAACATAATCAATTTATAATAAAAATTTGAGATTAAGGAAGTCATGAATATGAGATAAAAGGTAAAAATTGTAGGATGGGAAAATCCTAATTATGAGATTAGTGATAATTATCAGATAAAAAGTCATAATTATGAGATTAGTGATAATTATCAGATAAAAAGTTCTAATTATGAGATTAGTGATAATTATCAGATAAAAAGTCATAATTATGAGATAGAAAGTCATAATTATGAGATAAAAAAACAGTCATAAATTTGAGATTAAGGAAGTCATGAATATGAGACAAAAGGTAAAAATTGTGGGATGGGAAAATCCTAATTATGAGATTAGTGATAATTATCAGATAAAAAGTCATAATTATGAGATTAGTGATAATTATCAGATAAAAAGTCATAATTATGAGATAGAAAGTCATAATTATGAGATTTTAAAAGTCATGAAAATTAGATAAAAAGTCATGAATATGACATAAAAGGTCAAAACTGTGAGATGGGAAAGTCATATTTATGAGATTTTGTAATAATTTTGAAATAAAAAGTCAAAATTATGAGATAAAAAGTCCTAATTATGAGATAAAAAGTCTAAATTATGAGACAACAAAGTCATAATTATGAGATAGAAGTCATAATTATGAGACACATTTGTAAAATTATGCATGTGCAATTATTATAATTATTAATGATGTATAATTATGCAATTAATCTCATAATTTTGACTTTTGATCTAATAAAAGTCAAAATGATGAGATAAAAAGTCAAAATTATGAGATAAAAAAATTCATAATTATGAGATAAAAAGTCCTAATTATAAGATAAGAAAGTCATAATAATGAGATAAAAAGTCCTAGTTATAAGATGACAAAGTCATAAATATGAGATAAAAAGTCTAAATTCTGCGATAAAAAGTTGAAATTCCGCATGTGCACTATTATGCCAATGTGCCTTCTTCAGTGGAGCCTTCGTCACATAGCAGTTTGTTTCTCGTAATTACGGCTTTCCTTTCTCATAATTAGGACTTTTTATTTTGCAATTTGGACTTTTTATCTCAAAATTATGACCATTACCATTGAGATTTTTTTTTTGTGGCGGAAACGGCCTTCCATACATAATAGCAATAACATGAATACAAATATTATCATTAATAAATCAATAAAAAATAATATGATTAAAAATAATACTTTGTATTCTAAGACCTAAAAAATGGGTGTGCACCCTGCCTGCACTCACGCTGATCAGCTGATCTATGAGGTAATTTACAGTCCAAACGTCTGTGTCAGCAATTTTGCCGTGAGTGGAATATTAAAACACTCGCTAGGAAAGATTCATGGAAGATTCCCCCGCGCGTGTTTTTTCTTTCTTCTTGCGGGAAACCACAGCCGAGCTGCACGCTTTGTTGTCATTGCATGCGTGTTTCTTTGTGTCAAGCTTTGCAAAGTGGGGGAGGCAGGAGGAGGGCCCCGCACACACAATAAAGTACAAGTGTTGCACTCCACACTAATGAAGTGATGAATGGGATTGATGTCAGCCAATGAGGATCCTTTCAGGCAAGATCAACTTCCTCACCGGACACTTCTCCAGATGTCACCTTTTAGCTGACCTTTCTGTCTTCATCTTTTCGTCTATTAATGATATACAGTGGTGTGAAAAAGTGTTCACACCACCCCTTCCTGATTTCTTCATTTTGTCCATGTTTGTCACACTTCAATGTTTCAGATCATCAAACAAATGTAAATATGAGTCAATGACAACACAACTGAACACAAAATGCAGTTTTTAAATGATTTTTTTTTTTATTAAGGGAGAAAAAAAACCCAAAGCTACATGTCCCTGTGTGAAAAAGTGATTGCCCCCTAAACCTAATAACTGGTTGACCCCCCTTAGCAGCAACAACTGCAATCAAGCGTTTGTGATAACTTGCAATGAGTCTCTTACAGCGCTGTGGGGGGATTTTGGCCCACTCATCTTTGCAGAATTGTTGTCATTCAGTCACATTGAAGGCTTTTCCAGCATGAAGCGCCTTTTTAAGGCCATCCACAGCATTTCAATAGGATTCAGGTCAGGACTTTGACTAGGCCACTCCGAAGTCTTCATTTGTTTGGTGGACTTGCTGGTGTGTTTTGGATCATTGTCCTGCTGCAGAACCCAAGTTGCTTTCAGCTTGAGGTCACCAACAGATGGAAACATTCTGCTTCAGGATTTTTTGGACAGCAGAATTCATGGTTCCATTTATCACAGCAAGTCTTCCAGATCCTGAAGCAGCAAAACAGCCCCAGACCATCACACTACCACCTCCATATTTTACTGTTGGTATGATGTTCTTTTTCTGAAATGCGACGTTACTTTTATGCCACATGTAATGGGACACACATTTTCTTAAAACTTTTGTCTCGTCTTTCGAGTATTTTCCAAAAAGTCTTGGGGATCATCAAGATGTTTTCTGAGATGAGCCTTAATGTTCTTTTTGTTCAGCAGTGGTTTTGGTCTTGGAACTCTGCCATGCAGGTCGTTTTTGCCCAGTGTCTTTCTTATGGTGGAGTCATGAACACTGACCTTAACTGAGGCAAGTGAGGCTTGCAGTTCTTTGGATGTTGTTGTGGGGTCTTTTGTGACCTCTTGGATGAGTCGTCGCTGCGCTCTTGGGGTCATTTTGGTTGGCCGCCACTCCTGGGAAGGTTCACCACTGTCCCATGTTTTTGTCATTTGTCATTTTAAAAACTGCATTTTGTGTTCAGTTGTGTTGTCATTGACTCATATTTACATTTGTTTGATGATCTGAAACATTTAAGTGTGATAAAAATAAGAAATCAGGACGGGGGCAAACACTTTTTCACACCTCTGTATTTATACGCAGGCTTTACAGTGGCCAACAGGCAACAACCACAACAAAAAACACACAGGGGCCTCAAACCCTGACCAATCGCAACAGAGTAGGCAGGTGGGGGAGGAGGATACGCAGTCTGAGCACGTCAGCCAAGTGGAGAAAAATGCAGGTTTACCATGGACCGGTTCACAACCTGATATTTATTGGCTTTTTAAAAACTCCCTACAGCGCATCACTGGGACTCAATATCATTTTAAAATCACACGAAATGAGTAGGACAGCAACCTGCCTTGCGAGTGTCTTTTTCACGCCCAGCGTACGTGTTTTCGGAAACAGCAAAGACAACTTTGAGTCTTTAACAAACATAATATTCATGTTTTCAGCGTCTGCAATGCAATGCACAAATTCAACGTACATGTTTTGGCTAGCCTGAAGATGTTTACGTGTTTTGTAAACATTGAAGGCGACTAAGCATCCTCTACACAAACAGCAAAGACAATATGGAGTCTTTAACAATCAAAATGTTCACGTTTTTGTGTACATTTAAGAAGTTTTACTATTTTGTAAAATAATTTTACGTCTTATATGCATCTAACGTGTACACTCCCGATTAAAATGTTAAGACCAGTTGAAAACTGTCAAAAATTTACATTTTGCATTGTTGGACCCTGAGGAGGTTCTAAGTAGATCTTAAAAATGCAAAAAGGAGAAATGGGAGTAAGACAAAAAAAAACGGTTTAGACTGAGCAATTTATTGCAAAGAAGCATGAAAGTGAAATAGGCTGTTCATCAGCTGATCAAAAATTGAGAGAGCAGAGCAGAGCCTTTAAAAGGCAAAACAATGTGGATTGAATGTGACTTAGTGTCAGGTATTCACACTGTCATGATTGTCATGATGTCATGGGTGAGACTGGTGAGCCCATAGCTCACCAGTCTCACCCATAGTGGCGAATCTGTACATGGAAGAGATGGAGAAACAGGCTCTCACTTCCTTCTCAGGGACAAAACCAAGGCACTGGTTTAGATACGTGGATGACACCTTTGTCATAATCAAAAAACAAGAAATTCAGTCTTTCACAGATCACATCAATGCGGTGGACACCAATATCAAATTTACTCGCGAGGACACTAAAGAGAACCAACTAGCCTTCTTAGACTGCAAGGTAATTATAGGAGAGGACAGACAGCTCCTTACAGAGGTCTTTAGAAAGGCCACACACACTGACCAATACCTGCTTTTTGAATCAAACCATCCACTACAACATAAACTAGGGGTTATTAGGACCCTCCAACATAGAGCGGAACAAATACCAACTAGTGCTGAGGGAAAGAATAAGGAGACACAACATGTCCAGAGAGCGCTCTCTACCTGTGGGTACCCACGGTGGGCTTTTAACAAATGTCAAAAGAAGAGAGTAGGGAAAGAAACCCAAAAGCCCACAGAAGCAAAAAGGAGAGGAGTGGTAGTCCCTTATGTAGCAGGGGTCTCCGAAATACTCCAGAGGATCTTATGGCAACACAAAATTCCAACCTATTTTAAACCAGTAAATACCCTGAGACAAAAACTAGTGCATCCTAAAGACAAGGCTCCAAACCAGAAACAAAGCAATGTGGTCTATTCCATCCACTGTAAAGATGAGGAATGCAAAGAGCACTACATTGGGGAAACCAAGCAAATGCTCCAAAAAAGGCTTTATCAACATCGCAGGGACAATTCAAGTGGTCCTCAATCAGCAGTACATCTACACCTTAAAGCAACCAATCACTCTTTTGAGGACAGCGAGGTAAAGATTTTGGCCAAAGAAAACAGATGGTTTGAAAGAGGAGTAAAGGAAGCTATTTTTGTCAAACAACAGAAGCCATCATTGAATCGGAATGGTGGTTTGAGGTTTAATTTGGACCCTGTGTTCAGCAGGTTACTGAGACCAAAACCCACAGTTCTTAGTCTTGCAAATGAGGTGAAGCCAGGGCCAAGCCAGAACAATAGATGCTAACGAGCCAGTATCAGAGTCGTTCATACCCAACTACAGGGAGCTACTCTTCCCTTTGTTCGGAGGTGCTAATGGCAGGATTACTCCGCCCAGTCTTAGTGTAAGGAACCATAGGAGGAGGGTGTTGGCACACCAATTCCGCCCTCTCTTACTGTATTTAAGGCCTAGGCTACCAGCACTTGTTAGTTCGCTGACGAAGCTCTTCGGATGAGGAGCGAAATGTTCGACACTTTCTTCACAGAAGTACAGATGATGTCTCAAGAAGCCTTTCCCTCGATGGACAACTCCTGTACGACTGAGAGCCAACACAGACGCACTGTCATGATTTCTTGATGGCAAAGGCAAAAAAGCTTTCTCTCTTTGAACGCAGCGGGATTGTTGAGCTGCATAAGCAAGTCCTCTCGCAGCGTGCCATTGCTGCTGAGGTTGGACGCAGTAAGTCAGTCATTTGAAACTTCTTCAAACATCCTGAGGATCCTGCAACAAAAAAATCAAGTGGTAGACCCAAAAAAATGTCTCCAGCCGTGAGCCGGAGGATCCCATTAGCTGTCCGTCAAGACACAGGAACATCCTCGGTTGTTACTGGTGCCGAGTGCAGTCCAATAACCATCAGATGGCATCTGCCAGAGAAGGCTTTTCAGAAGAAAAAAGTTCTTCAAAGGACTCGTCTCCTTCAACGCCACAAAATTGACCGTTTGGAATTTGCAGGAGAGCACCAAACATGGGACATTGAAAGGTGGAAGAAAGTTTTATTCTCTGATGAGAAGAAATGATTCTCTGATGGCTTCCAACATTATGTTTTCCACACGGCACAGTGGCGGGGGCGCCATCATGATCCTGCAATGGAACAATGGAGCTTAGGTTGTGCAGGGGCGTCGAACGGCAGCTGGCTATGTGGAGATGTTGCAGGGGGCGTACCTCATGATTGAAGGCCCTCGTCTGGCTTTTTCTACAGGACAACGCTGCACTTCACAAAGGACTTCTTCCAGAGGAATTAGCTCACTCTTTTGGAGCATCCTGCGTGTTCCCCTCATCTAAATCCAATGGAGAACATTTGGGGATGGATGGCAAGGGATGTTTACAAAAATGGCCATCAGATCCAGACAGTGGACGCTCTCCGTGAAGCCATCTTCACCACCTGGAGCAACATCCCTACTAGCCTCCTGGCAACACTGGCATCAAAGCATGCCCAAACCCATTTTTCAGCTCATTAACAAGAATGGCACAGCTGCTCATTACTCACTCCTTTTTTCAACAGTTTATTTCTATTTTGGGGGGGGGTTCAAGTTGTTTGAGCTGTGCTCTTAAACATCTGATCAGCTGATGAACAGCCTATTTCACTTGAATGCTTGTTTGCAATAAATTACCTCACTAATTGTTTTCTTGGCTCGCTCCCATTTCTTCTTTTTGCATTTTGAAGCTCTACTTAGAACCTCCTCAAGATCCAACAGTGCAAAAGGAACATTCTTGCCATTTTTCAACTGGTCTTAACATTTTGATTAGGAGTGTATTTTCCTAGAAGATGGAAGGCAATGTAGAATCATTAACGGACACGATGATGCTTTTGCAAACATTGAAGACGTTTTACAAATAAAACCTGTTGTGTTCATGGCCTGTGTCGTATTTCAACGTGATGCCGTCATGCAGAGCGCCAGCTGTGCATGTGCGTTGCACAAATCGGATTTCCATGCATCGTGCACTTATTTGACTGTTTGCACTCACAGATGATTATCTGCAGGGGGTGGGGGTGGAGGCTGTGGGTCTTCCTCGTGAACGCTGTGCACGTCATGTTTGCTTTTAATTATTCATTGGCTGCTTTGAACACCCTCTCTGATTTAAATGAAATATTTTCTTTATGTTTGTTGTTTCACAAGCATGGCGGAAATGTAAATCATGATTAGCTTAACGTCATCACATCAGCTCCTTATTTCTTACGCAAGACATTCTGCTGCTGTCTGTATTGGTTCCACAGGTGACAGATGTTGAAGCCTTGCAAGAGGTATCTTCTTCCATCATGATTTCAATTGGAAAGTCACTTACACTTTGAAGCTGTGCTGATGGAGGAGGAGAAGATGCTGAGAGCGTCGTACTTTGATGCATTACCATTGCTGAGGGACGGCCATCCAGAGGAGAAGAAGGAGCCACCAGAGGACTCCTGCCTGGTCTTTCTGCTCGCACCTTCAGGTGGTTTAAGATGATTTAGTGTTGCTGTAGTCAAATCATGCTGCAAATATGCCAGACATGTCCAAACAGATGTCAATACCTGCCCTTCATGAAGAAAAAACAACTCTGTAGCGGAGAACAGGGGTGAACGTCACACGGGTTGGTTGTCACCGTCATTACATCTCACCACCGGAGGGCGC
This sequence comes from Dunckerocampus dactyliophorus, assembly GCF_027744805.1. Lineage (NCBI taxonomy): Eukaryota > Metazoa > Chordata > Actinopteri > Syngnathiformes > Syngnathidae > Dunckerocampus > Dunckerocampus dactyliophorus. The sequence continues at coordinate 15,750,935 of NC_072837.1, read as the reverse complement.
TGTCTCAAATTGTGGTTGTTGAAATGCATAGAATTGAGATCAGAGCTCACCTGCCGTCGTCCTTTCTGGAGGAAGACAGCTCAAGTCATGTTTTTCATGTCAATTGGAAATATTCACTCTCTCGGTGTTTGGTTAGCCCAGGGGTGGCCAAACTGTGGCCCGCAGGCCATTTTTGGTCCACGGCTAGTTTTGTACATACATTTTAAAAACCAGCAAAAATGCGAAAAATTGTGCATATAAGCACAATGTAAAGAGAAACACAAATAACTAATAATAAGACAATGCAACCCTTTTTTTTAGGTTGAGTGAATATTTAAAGCTAAGTGGCCCCCTGCATTCTTTTTCAATATGCGGGCATTGGTGGAAAAACTTTTGACACCCCTGCTTTACCCCGCGGGTTTACTGCCGCTCTAGGCTTTTTACGGCCTCATTTCGGTTTTGAACATTACTTGGCTTCAATTTTATAAGTTGCTCATCAAATTGAGCCCCACAAGCCTCCAAATGTTAGTTATTGAACATCTAAATGGACTTGAAGGTGGCCAGAGTCTTTCTGATCATGATCTAGTTTGACCCGAGTGTGAGCCTTGATGCTGGCAAGAAATTCCATTTGGGTTTGCTGGTCACATACTGTATACCCATAGCTTCATATACAGCAGTGGTCCCCAACCCCCGGGTCCAGTCATTTGGTACCGGGCGGCACAGAAAGAAAAAATCATTTCCATTATTTAAAAAAAAAATCAAGTAGTCTAATCATTTGTAGTCTTAATGATGTTTTATTTTGAAAAGTGGCCGGATTCTCTCTGTTCCATCCGTCTCACTTGACGCATGTCCATTGTGCGTGTGCTAACTTTCTCTCATGCCGCACAGATAGACTACTACTGTATTTTTACCATTTTTCTTTCACCTCATTTTTGGTGTCAAATGCTGATACTATGTGGGAATGATAAAGGTAAGTTTTGATGACTTATTGAGTGCTAATGTGTACATTTGTCTCAAGTTAATTCATGCTAGCGATGTAATAATCTCTCTGGAAAAACACCAGGCTTGAACTGGTGGATGGTGGGTCGGCATTCATTTTGTGCTTTTAATTTGATGTTATTCATGTCTTAGTTTTACACAATACATGATAAGATACATTAAATTAGATCGCTATAATGTACGACCCACCCGGTCTGTGGGAGATTTGTGGGAAGACAAGCCGGTCCGTGGGTCAAAAAAGGAACATTATATCACATACCGCGTACCGTAAAGTAGGCTGGCTTGAAGATGGGTTTCCTCTTCATCCTCCTTGCTCATTTTGTGTTAAGCTGCACTACGTTATGTATTTGTCAACTTCTCAATGCAATTAAACGGTCAAAATGTATTTTTCTTATCACGCTCGCATCTTCTTCCGCTGTGGAACACACGGAAACAAGATGGCGCGGTTGCTCCCTGCCCTCCAGCCCTTCCTTGTTAGCCTTCTTTCATGGTGCCTTTTTAGCTGCTGCCTTTTTCGCACCATCGCCCTTTGCTGTATTGCTCCCTCTCTGTACATTATTAAAGTTGTCTTACCGCCTCTGCACCTGGGGTCCCGCACTCGTCAGCACGCAACCCAGTGTGTGACAACCATGATGGGGTTGGGGAGTTATCTTTACTTGCCGACTTCCATCCATACGTTTTCTATGCCGCTTATCCTCACCAGGGTATGCTGGACACCCTGGACGCTGATCGCCAGTCAATCGCAGTGCGCGCTCACTATTCACACTATGCACAATTTAGAGTCGCAAATGAACCTAACATGCATGCTTTTGGCAACCGGAGTAGGCGGAGAACATGTAAAGTCCACACAGAGATGCCCAACGGAGATTCGAAGCCAGTAGTTGTACCTTCTTATCTTCAACTATTAGTGTGTGACAACCATCTCTGTGATTGGGGTCGTTTGTCGCAATCAGTTACAGTGTCTTTGTGACAGACATTTCAATGCAACACCTTAAGCTTCTAGTGAAGATAGGAATGCGTGTTGAAAGATATTTTGATGATTAGCGATTCACACTAACGAGTGAAATGGGTTGTCCCCTACGGTACGAGCACGTTCCAAACTGCAGACGGGTGGTTGCAAACAACCAAAAAATCACTTTGAATCACGGCATCGACGTGCAACTGGAACATTTTATTGCTCCACGCTAACGTTGTTGATCCCTCTGTCAATAAGACAATCATAAAAAAGACAGCGGCGTAAATAGTCTCATGCACTTTCATCTTTTTCCAATATTTACGCCGGCAATCAGCGCTGTGCACGCTCCTGGCGACAAACATCTCATTTTGCGCTACAAAACATTTGCAAGATTTTCTTTACTGGGTTTTAATGAGATGCATGACTTTGTTTGTTTGCACGTCGTGTCTGTTCATATCTTTTCCATCCCAAACGAGAAGCTGCTGCACTAAAGACGAGAGAACTGTCTTCAGTGCACTGATGGAACCTTCCAGTCTCCACTTTAGCGCTTCGATCATGGCAGCCGTGTGCCCTGGGATGTGCACACTCTTTCAATATGTCTTTCTGTCTCGTGCACGTCCACACACGCACGCACACACACACACACACACACACACACACACACACACACACACACACTTTGTATGCCCTTGTCAAGCTGACCCGCTGGGAAAACATGCAGATTGATGATGCAGTGGACGAGTAAAAGATGAGAAAGAATGGATGGCTGAGAATGACTGGAAGAAAACATGACTAATGAGAAGACCACACAACAAACACACAAACGCACACACACACACACACACACACACACACACACACAGGAAAGTCCTTGCTGCAAATTACTTGCTGTATGTAAAACATCCTCTTGCACATAAAAAAACCATGACGCTTCCTCCAGCACGTCACAGTCTCCCATAAACACTTCCCTTACATGAATAGATCTGTTTTATTAACATAAATAAAACAATCAAGTGTTTAATCATAAAACTGCCGTTCTTGACATGAAGACGGCGTTTCTAGAGGTGCAAAACGCCAACATTTTGAGTCAAACTTCAGATTTTGTACGGTTTCATTTCTGTTGGGAATTTTCGCAAAACTTTTGCCTGCGTTTTCGCACAATAGTGCACGTAACAAACTAGTCCGTTTGCTTTGTGCCGTATCAAGTGCCCAAACAAAGCACCCTACGCGTTGCTGGCTCATCATCCGTGCATATTTTTATTGAGTGAGGCTGCTAAATAACCCGCCATGGGGCTAAAAAAGTTGCGAGTGGCAGCGATTTGATGAAGAAGGTGAGAAACACGATTGAATTCAATCTCACCAGAATGTACGGGAAGTCCGCATCAACAATAAATTCCATCCATTCCCCATTTATAATTATTTTGCATTGTTTTCTGCAGGAAAAACTATAATTATTCTCTATAAAATTAATATTTGTGTGTGTCTGGAAGGGATTCATTTGATTTACATGATTTCCAATAGGAAGAATTGCCTCAGTTTTCGTATATTTTCTTTCTTATTTGACCTTTTTGGAATGGATTAATGACAAAAAACACAGCTCCACTGTAATATAATAGCTGTAGTAATCGTTTTTTACGTTAAAAACGTTAAAAAGAGCCATGCGTAAAAATGGAGGGCATCGTCACCGCCGGGCCTGGTATGCACATTGCAGGGTTTAGAGTGGATTGGTTTGTGCTTTTTGACATTTTTACATACGCACGTGATATTTTCCCATTTATTTTTTGGTTTTAAATGAATTAAACTGACAAAGGAAGGAAAAAAGAAACAAACAACAACCCCAACTCCACCCCAGTCAAGCTCCACAACACCCGAAGAGATGCAAATCCACGCAAAACAATCAAAAAGAGCAGACACACAAATACACCACCAAAAAAACAAACAAAAACAAGTATAACAATAAAACAATGATAATTATGATCATAAATAACAATAATCGCAACTATAACAAATAATTACTGTAATAGAAATGACAATGAAAATAATAGCAATATCGTTTTCCCCCTTAAAAGTATTAAACCAACTAGCAAACAAGCAAAGAAGAAAAAAAAGTACAAAGAACTAAATTACAACAGCCTTACAACCGTTATCATTATGATTACCACCATAAATGTTAGCACTAGCATCACGACCACTAATAATAACAATAACAGTCACAATGGCTTACGCTTGCAAGCTCTCCAGAGCGCCACACCGTAGCCATCGTTCATTCGTTCATCCGTATTTTAAAGTCATATACATAAGGAAGAATACTTATATTCGAAATCTGTTTAATAGTTACAACAAATTCATATAATGGATCCCATATTTCTAAATGATCACACTCACTATTATCTCATGTAAATGCAGTTCTTTGTAATGATATCATGTCTGTAGCAGGCGTGTACCAATCATCTATCCACGGTTTCAATATTATTGTTTTTCTTATCATGCGTATTGACAAAAAGGCATTTTTGATTCTTTGTGATTCAGATATTTTCCCATTTCTGATGATTGTGGTCTTATCTGTAATTTGAGGTGTTCTGTGCACTTTTAAGTCATTACGTAGTCGACTGGTGCAAGATACCGTTCATACCATCCATTTTTCAATGGACAGGGATGATGTAAATTCCGATAACTTGATGTAATAAATTTGCATTAAATTCACATTCTTTATTGTTTAGAAAAGGTCAGGGCTAGCCGCTAAGCCACGGGTGTCCAAACTTTTTTCCAGCGAGGGACACATAGTTAAAAAAGAAAAGATGAAACTTTGCCGCTTTGATATTATAGTAGACATGCTGAGAAGTTCTATACGGTACATTTCAAGAAAAAACTGCATCTCAGCTTTGTCATATTGGTGGAAAAGCCTACTGTTAGTACCGACTTCAATCTTTGCTCTTTTTTCCCATTTTTCCTTTTTTTTTTTTTTTAACATTTTCCAAGTATTTCAACTTTCTTCTATCCCCTTGATATTTTGACTTTATTCCCGTAATATTAGTAATATGTTATTATATTAGTAGTTTTTCCCCAAATTACTTTTACATCAATTACATTTTTTTCTTGTTTTGTTTGTTTCTCATATTACGACTTTTACAAAACAATGTCTTTCTTCTTTAATATTTACTACAATTACATCTTTTTCCCTCCCTAATATTACATTATTCTTTTTCTCGTTACATTACAACACATTCTTGTCAGATTACTGCAGATTTTTCCATTTTTGCTGTCGTTTTTTTAGTTTTATTGAGTTTTCTTGTTGGATTGTGTTTTTAGAATGTGCCGCGAGCGAATAAGAAAACAGCTGCAGGCCGCAAATTGCCCCCGGGCTGCACTTTGGACACCCCCGCGTTAAGCTACAGCACATCATCAGCCCAACAAGAGAAAAAACGTCTCTATGCCAAGAAGATGGGAGCGCTCATCCTCGGTGGAAGCCGTCACTGTCGCGGCGGCTCTGCCGGAGGCGAGGAGCCAACATGTCCGCCAGTGATGAATGTGTCCTGTCAGGAGAAGACAAACACACCAAAGACGCGCTCGGCATACGACAACGCTCCTGAGGACGTGAACGAGGACGACGCGTCACCACAGCAATCCGGATGCGTGTCAGCTGGCTGTGTGTTGATTACAAACACGCCGCGGCTAAACTCCACTCATGTCAGCCCAGCCGACCGCCTCTGTCATCTCATCTGCCAACGATGGCAGACTCCTATCTCATCCGACAGGAAGCTTGTATATTCAAGTCATCCCTTTTTATTTGACTTTGACTTTACCTGTGCGGGTTTGTTGTTTAGTGTCCCAGATGAGGTGATGCTGCAGCAGCGTCGCCATGACAACCAGTCTCATCAAATGTGGTACCGGGATGCAGCGGGGTTGTTTAGGTCCTGGTACCAGAAGGAGTAGAAACACATAAAGGTTTTATTAGCTGTGCTCCCATCGATGTAAGGAGCGGCACGGGTCACACGCACACACACGCACACACACAAACACACACAAATGCACACGCACAACAGAGATGAAAACAAACAATTCAGGGCGACAGTGGCGAGACGAGGAGCGCCTGGTTAGCAAATGTCAGGCTAAGCACACATCAATGGAGGCGATGTTTTGTGTGTGTGCATCAAGCAGTATTAATGCAACGCGTCTTATGTTTCATTCATGAGGACGCCAGCGAGTGTGCGGGGGCGCAAACAAGCCAGGAGGGGACCGTCTGTCGCCGCCACGACGCAACCAACGCTGGGAACCCGAGACAAACAAACAAAGAGCTTGACTGCTGACTGAGGGGGGAAAAACAACAACTTTTAAGTTTGTCCTTTACTGCCTCCACATGATCTTATACAGGAAGTACGTACAGCACCGGTCAAAAGTTTGGATACACTTGCTCATGCCGTTGAATGAGAATGTCTCCAAACTTTTGCACCGTACATACAATGTTTGGTCTCCACTCATTTGGAAATAAGGCCCATCCGAGGTTTTCATGATTAATATCTTCCAAAAGGGCAACAACAACGGAAACGTACAAAATCTGGAGCATTTTTTCCCGTAGGAAATGTAATATAAACCCAATGAATATCTTTAAGGCACCCAAAAAATACATTTTATAGAGAATAATGATAGTTTTACATGTAGAATGCCATACAAAGTCATTGTAAATGAATGAAATGCATCAGTGAACATAAGTATGGGCAGATTTGGTGTTGGGTGTGTGAGCCAAGATGGCTGAATAAACAAGCCATGCAGCTGAAGATCCAACGTACCAAAGGTAAAGTCCAACCGCAACATTACACGAGAACCGAGACAGCATTCTGATGAAAATTTTCATGAAAAACCGAATCATACATAAAACAAGGCCTCACAGAGCCTCCTTTCTATGAGCAACCCTTCAGCAGCGCCTGGTTGGACGTGTCCCAAAGAGGAACTGCAGTTCCTCTGACGGTCAAAGTGGAAGAGTAGCTTCCAGCACTGCAGAGGTCAATTATGGCCGCCCATCAATTTCATTCACACTTAAACGAAGTGGCGCTGCCGATCGTAAAAAGCATCAGTCATCTTTACGACCACTGGCACCCGCCACCACGCCAACAGAACTCACTCTTGGAACCAACCAGGGAAGAGAAAATTGGGAGGCGGGGCAACTTTACATAAGTATGACACAATTTAGTCTTTGGGCTAGCGTTAGGTTAAGTTTCCGGTTGGGGTTTGGATATGAGTTATGTCTGGTTTAGGGTTTGTATTAGGGATAGGATTAGAATTTGGGTTTGGATTACAGTCAGGGTTAGGGTTAGGAATGGGTTAGGGTTAGGTTTAGGGTTGGCGTTTGGATTGAGGCTAATGTTAGGTTTACCAGGTTTGGGCTAGGCTTAAAGTTTGCATGAGCTGAGTCTGGTTTAGGGTTTGTGCTAGGGTTAAAATTTGAGTTCAGGTTTGGATTAGGATTAGGGTTAGCATTCGGATTGAGGCTAGGATTAGGGTTAGCAGGTTAGGGTTGGGTTAGGATTAAGATTTGGGCTCATGTTTAGATTACAGTTGTGGCTAGGATTATGATCGTGACTATGGTTAAGATGAGGTTCAGTGCTAAGGTTAGGATCAGTGTTAGGTCTAGGGTTAGACCTAGAGCTAAGTTTATGGTTAGGAGGAGTTTCTGTGCTAGGGTTAGGATCAATGTTAGGACTAGGGTAAGACCTAGGGCTAGAGTTAGGGGTTGGGCTAGGTCTAAGGGTTCGGAATGGGTTTAGGGTTAGAATGATGTTCAGTGATAGTGTTAGGATCAATGTTAGGACTAGGGTTAGACCTCGGGCTACAGTTAGGGGTGGGGTTAGGTCTAGGGTTCAGAATAGGTTTAGGATTAGGATGAGGTTCATTGCTAGGGTTAGGATCAATGTTAGGACGAGGATTAACCCTAGAGCTAGAGTTAGGGGTCAGGTTAGGGTTATGTCTAGAGTTCGGAATAAGTTTAAGGTTAGGATGCGGTGCAGTGCTTAGGGTTAGGATCAATGTTCGGACTAGGGTTAGATCTTGGGCTACAGTTAGAAGTTGGGTTAGGGTTAGGTCGAGGGTTCATGGTGGGTTTTGAGTTTGGATTATTCTTACAAATGGGTCAGGATTCGGTGTAGATTATAAATATAGATTCAGATTAAGATTAGGTTTAGGATTACGATGGCAAACAAACATGGCTGTTTGACTGACGGCTAATGTATGCGAGCACGTGCAGGACGACTCCAACAAGAAGAACAAAGAATGCTGCAGTGTTGCATCATTCATGTTCGCCTGTTCGAGTCCCACTGAGGCGCTGTGCTCTCCTCCTGCTCGCATTTGATCTCACTTTGCGCTGCTGCTGCTCCTCCCGGGCTAAATTTAACACGTAACCTCTGTGGACTCACAATAGCATATTTTTTATTTTCAATATGTTGCTGCCGCTTATAAATAAATCAGACAATAAGAGCAAACCATCGCCTGCTTCTTCGTCATCCCTCACATTGTAGGGAAAGGATAACGTCACTGCCTTCCAAACATTACATCATCACTTACTGTATCTGCTGATAAAATACGTGATGTTTTCGTAGTGCGCACGGCATTAATGTAGATTTGTCATGTTTCTGAGAGAGATGGTTGGCCATAAAGTACTTTCCAGTCCAACGTTGCTGATGCTGCCAGGGGCCAAATGTAATACTTCCACTCTGAGAGGGCCTCGTGAGGACACGTCCACACTTGTGTCTGCAAGGCAGCAGAACAATCCCAGCGAGAGCAAGCTAGCAGCTCCCAGCGTGTGAGCTTCCAGCACAGCCGCAAGAACACAAACATGGCGCTGCAAGACAAGAGCTCATTACTAAAATAAACTCTCTTATGGCGCCAAGCAGCCTTTCTTCTCCTCATGTCGACGTCTTGTTTGCGCACTCTTGGAGATAAAAGTCGGGCTGCTGGCGCCTCAGCGGGGGTTGTGCTCCAAACACAGCCTCATTTAACAAAGTTGAAGCTGATCTTTGATCAGAAACGAGATGAAGAGCTGTTTGTTGTTCATGTGGTCGACGAATCAATCAAAAGTGTTCATTTTTACACTCAGGTTTTGAATGGATTCCCATTCGGAATTGCATAAAAAGACATTGCTGTGGATCCACATGAAGGTGCGGAATCGGGAATTTTCACGATTTGAAAGTCCAAGGGCGTCTCTTCTTGCATCACACTCGATGAACCACACCGTGACACCCCACACCGTCAAAGTTTTATCTGTAGGATGAGCGCTGCGTCATCGCAAAGTTCCGATTAAGGGGACTTCGGGGTGGCACGCTAATAAGATGGCCGTGTATTTTTTTAGCACTCTACTGTAGTATCAGTTTATAAAGTACCTCCAAATAACGCAGACCAGCATTACCATTGATCCAACACGCTTATGAAAAGAGGGAGGCAACAACAGAGTCAAAATAAAGGAAATGGCAGAGAACAGCAAGCAAAAAAAATGGTGACGGTGACAAAGAGGCTAAAGAAGCTAACATGTCTAGAAAGGCGCTATAGAAATCAAATCAATAATAATTATTATTAATAACACGGCAATGACCAACTTGATCGGCTAATGTGACAATGCTGTGATTTTGATATTTTTTATGAGTTTTTTCTTACTTGTACTTGTTAATAAAGTTACAAAAAAAAGTTGTGATTCAGGAAGTAAAAGATGCTAGCCCTGCAGGACTTTCAATCGATCGCCTCCAGTGGTTCCTCTCATTCTGCGGATGAGCGCTTCAAGATCACACAGCATGCAAGAGGGAAGCTCCAGCTTGGTTCTGATGAATTCTTCATGGGTTTCAGGACCTTGGAGAGTCACACACGCACACACATCTGCTGTAGTGATGGAAAGTTCGGCTCGTTTTAGAGAGGCGGTTCTTTTGGCACAGCTCACTAAAAAGGGCCGACTCTTTGGGCTCCCAAGTGGCTCCCCAGATTTTTGCTGCTGTCTTAAAGTAGTTTATTACCCAATTATGTGTATTGTGTAAAATGAATTAGTCATCCAGATATTTGTAGATCTTATACATATCTTTTCTGGATGTTATACAGATGTTTTTGGATGTTATCTAGATGTCATACCGATATTTTCGGAGACGTTATCTGCATATTTTCTGGCTCTTACACCGAATATTTTCTGGATTTTATACAGATGTTTTCTGAGATGCTATCCAGATACTTTCTGAAAGTATTGTGATGTTTTCTGGCTGTTTTTTTGAACGTTATCTTGTTTGTAGATGTTTTTTGGATGTCACCCTCAAGGTTTTTTTGTGTTTTTTAATGCTACGAAGCTGTAATCAACATCCAAATGCATGCTCTCTGGATACTAGACCCATTTTAAGTAGACGTTATTCAGCTGATTTTAGATGTTATTTGCTTGTTTCTGGATGTTTTACAGATGTTATGTAGATGTTATCCAAAAGTTACTCTGATGTTTTGTTTTGAGTTTGTTTAGTGTTTTCCTTTATCTAGATGTTATCTTCCTGTAGTTTTCTGGACCTATCTGTGTGTTGTAGAGCGAGAGCACAAGGACTCTTGTGACATTTAGAACAAATGTGGACATCTTGTGGAGGACTCACTGGGCCGAGCGGCGCCTCGGGATGTTATATTGTCATAAAGTTATGTGATATTCAATTAGGATGTGTCTCGAGTGACTGTGCAGGAAAATCAATAGAAACATGAAGGCTGGAAGCGATCATAAATTGGTGCCAGAAGTCCATGATGGGCCCGCAGGACACCGCCGCATCCGTGGAGACGGCGCCCGGCTGCATCGGCAGCGAGATCATTAAACGCCAATTACGAGCCAGTTGGTTCCTGATGACATCATCAAGAGGAGCCTGCTTGTTGCCAGCCAGTCGGCGTGGAGATGCCGCGAGGTGTCACCGCCAGGACAAGTAAAGAAGAAAGGCAGCCATGTTGAAAGCGTGCTAATAACGACATTGACTTTGAGAAGGAAACCTGTGGGACACACGGATCCACTTCCAAGGTTTTGTCCTCTCACAACCACAAATTGAGTGTGACATTGCGGCACTGAGCCGGCTAAGCCGCCTTTTCAGATTTCAGATGCCCTGAAATGATCTTTTTCACCAAGTGTGTACTCCACTTTGAGACTTTGAAAGCTCGCACTCTATTTTTAGTACGATAGGAGGAGTGGAGGGTACAATACGACGACTCCGCCAGCAGAGGGGGGGTTTTGTCTTTCCAGTATGCTTTTTTTATATGTAATACAGAGCAGGCATTCAATTGAAGAGTAAACCAGGTGTTTTTAATGTGCCTTATGAAGTCAGCCTAGCAACATGTGATGGAAACTTGAAGAAGAATACGCTTTGTCTGCCAGCGGGTTGGAATTGTTATTTCAGTTGTGGAGTTTTATAATAAATCACAAATGATTGCACTAGTTTGGCAGAGAGAGTCATTTTCCTGCTACATAGCCTCGCCATGCTAACAATGTTATGTTCTTTTTTTTATGAAATAAAATCAGCATGATACAAAACCGCAAATCTTCTTGCGTCGTCTGATATTGGAGCCATCACTGGTTCATACGGCCAGTGACTTCCTCGCCGCCTCTGATTAGAATGTGAGCTTTTATGAGCTATTAACGTGTTAGTGCTCCCATCTGATAAAGGTCAAACGCCCCCTTTTCTGGAACAGGAAGCTGACAAAGGTTGGCAACGTGTGTGCACTTATTAGGTGTCAACTTAGGAGAGAGAGTCTGCTAAATGCCTTTTCATCCCAGCTGACCTTCTCTCTAAGGAGAGCGCAAACATGCTAACATACACACATGCTAACACGCACACATACGTTGTAAAACAAACACGGATCGTTGGACTTTGTTGTTCGGCCAAATGAAGTTTAAACAAATGAAGTTGGCTCACACTCCTGAAGGGAGATGACTTGATTGGGTTCATTTGGGGAAAATATTCTCTGTTTGCTTCTTTTTCTTCTTCACATGGACATGTGCTCTTTGTTTTTGGGGGGGTTTCTTGTACTGTCAATTGATCAAAATATTTAATTGTGATTAAACGCATTTTGTCCATAGTTAGCTCCTAATTAACCGCAATTAATCGCAGATAGAAAGACGTTTTTAAACTATAATAAGCGTAGATTTGAAAGATCATTTTAAAGTTTTGAATACACCCGTCAACATGAGGCAGGATTCTATGTTTGCTTCATGCAAACTTTTCAAACTGCTCAACACAAAATGGACCTCAGTGTATAAACAAACAAACGCAACGTACAACAAGGTAAACCGTCAATCACTCGAATACTGTATCATTCTCTTCAAGCTAATCATCTCACAAAAGATCATTGTGACCAAAGGCCCTGTCACACCTTGACGATTTAGCCAGCGTACGGCAACGTATGAAAAATTTGGCCAATACGCTGGCGTACGTCGAATAAGTTATGGGTAAGTTTTGTATAAGTTAAGAGCACGCTGAAGCACGCCGGCATACGTCGTAGTACGTCCAAGTCGTCCAAAAATTTTGTGCATGCACAAAACTTTTCGACGTATGTCAACGTATGATTCATACGTCCCGCATACGCGGGCAATAAGTTATGCGATTGTTGACGCCCGTTCACACACGTGATTTGTAAGTTACGCACAAGTCTTAATACGTCAAGATAATATCAAACGTATCTTCGCCTTCTTGTCCACTCTCCGGTAGTCAGTCTTCTTGGTGTCCCAGAGGATGGTGTTCTCACGAAGGAAATCACACATAAGCTGCTCCTCTTGGACATTGAGACAAAACTGTGTCTTCTTGGGTCTCTTCTTGGCAAGGGTTGGCTCAGAGGAGATGGAGGCCACTGGGGAAGCAGCTTCCGATACCAATGACAATGCCTGAGAGGCGTTAGAACCTGCGTCATCGAGGGGGAGGCAGAGGGTGGTGATAGATCCTTCTTACGTCCACGTCCTCGCCCTCCGTCACTGCCCTGATACTTCTTGGCAGCGGTCTTTGAAATTTTCTTCGGCATGATGGCGATGTTGACACTGCGATGTCTATTGAGGTTATGATTTGCATCATCAAGTGGCAGCCTTTTTATAGGCTACCGCACGTGATCGTCGGCGCGGTTTGCTTAAGTTAGACTGGCGTTGGGCATTAGTTGTGAACGCCGGCAACACGCTACGCATTTGTTGGTATAAGTTGTCTATAAGTTATAGAAACGTTCTATCTAAGTTACTAATACGTCATGTATACGTCGAACTCGTTATGAATACGCTATGCGTACTCCCAAAATTGAGAAAAACGTCCACAGTTCAACGTATGCCATCAAAATGATCACGTCGGGCATGCGCTGGCTAAATCGTCAAGGTGTGACAGGGCCCTAACATTAGAAATAAAGTTCTGCACCCACCCACGAAATGAAATGAAAACAAGGCTTTAGAAAAATAAATATTGAAAACTTACAAAAAATAAAGTGCTGAAGAAGCGTCAGTAGTTTACAGAAGTAGGACTGCACCCATCAACTTTAGTAGCGTCAAGCTATAACTTAGACTTCACTTTCAAACACTATTTTACACACGCACACGCACACACAAACCCTCTTTTACACACACTTTACCAAACTTATCTTAGTCATGGAAGCATGACACAACATGCACGTTTTATTCTGTCTTCTCGGACAAACACAGCAGCTCAAGCACAAATGCTAATAAATTGCTAATTAACGATAATAACACCTTTGCTGCCATCTCATTGAGTGCTGTGTGTGTGCTCGCTCACTTCCGCCATTGTCCCTACATACTAAGGTGACACAAATAGCTGTCTTTGGCTATGCCTGTCGGTAACTAGCAGCTCCTAACCCAAATTTTAGCTGAGAGGCAGCTCGTGAATTACAAAACACAAATAATTGGGACACTCGCATGCCAAGGTAGCATTGTATAAATGACAATAAAAAATACCTGCAGCGCTCCAGCACATTCTCTAGCTTCTTCAGTTTCTCCATCTAAGTCCAGCAAGTGGCATTTGAGACTCGACGTACTGTGCATTCCACACACAGCGAAAGTAGATGAAAAATAACTTTGGTCTTTTGGAGAGAGCCATCTGCCAGGGCTGTGAAGCTAAACTTACCAAAAATCTAAATATATACCAAAATAATATACCAAAAATGATAAAGAAGGATATTTTTCTATTCATTTGGGCTTAACCTAAATTAGTTTCAAACTATGTCTCGTTTCTGATTGGCTAAGCGATGCCCTGCGTCAGTTAATCACATGGCGTGCCTCTCCCCAAATAGACCACTACTCCCCCCAAGTTAACTGCCTAGTATATTTGACCACTGTTGCTACCCAAAACAGCAGCGCCTAGTGAGGCACATAAATGCATCTCTTAGATGAAGTGAACATGGAAAGTGTCCCGAGCAGTATTTACTCATATCACAAATGAGATCATAATTCATGATAGATGAGGTAGTTTGGTAGTTGATCTCACTGGCTTAACACTTAAAAAGTCCAAATGCTCCCTTGAAATCTTTCTGCTAAGGTTTTTTCCAAAGGTTCTATGAAGCCAAAACATCTGCTCCATCCAGCCAGCCAGGGTTGTGCTACAAGAAGTGGCACTGACCCTGGCGAATGTAATTTGAGTGCTGAATGATGATTGACAGGCGCGTAGGGGCAGCCATGCTTTATCGGCACGAGTGACAGAGGGCAGACGGGGGAGAAGCGCAGGGCAAGTCATTAATGTTCACAAATGAGGCGCTGATAGGCTGCAAATCATTTGAAAGCCACTTCCCAACATGCTCGGTGGCGCTGATAAAAAAAAAAAAAGGAAGAAGAAAATTGCTCACGTTTAAACGGCTGTGACACGAATCCACCCCTTTGTTGCTCCATATCCCGCTAATGCGGCTCTTTAGCTAGCTTTTACCAGCACGCACACGGCGTGACGGATGACACGATAAATGACAGCAGTGTGTGTCGCATCTGCCTTTGAAGAGACGCTTACTTTTGGGGTAATTACTTCCTCACCCCATGCGAAACTCTGGCAAAACACACACCTGACGCACGTTTAAGGTATGAAATGTAGAGCTACTGACCACTAGGCAATGATCGTGGAAGATGATCCATCAACGCATGGAATGAGAAGTTGCATTACAAGTTTCACTTTTGCTTCTCACAGCAACTATGCTTGTCAAACGTGTCAAAATTGTGGACTTTTTTTTAACAGTGGCACATGACATTATTCCTGCATTCTCGTGTATTCATAAGCGATTACCAGCGGGGGGGGGAATGGCAAAAATTGGCATTGTTGGCATGGTTATCCTCCATTTGTCCATATTTTTATTTAGATTCTTGTGTTTTCATATATTATGTTATACTCTCGTTTATCAGCGCTTTTGCACAAATTTACTTGGATGTCTTGACTGTGTTAGGAATGGAATGTTTTCCATTCTGTTCTGGATGGGGACTGCAACAACTATGTGCTTATGACTACTGCAGAGAGCTAACACATTCACAAGGCAACAAAGGCACTCTCTCTCTCGCTCCCTCACACACACACACACACAGTTTCATGATGAGTCACCCTTTCTGTCTCCAGGCTGAGATGCTCAGCCATCTAGCCAAGGACTGGTTGAAACCAGATCAGACAACCGCACCTACACCTGATCATTGGCTCCGCCTCCTCAGCAGGCTTATGAGGAAGAGGAGCTCGGTTTCAACCCCCTTGGACCTCGCTCGACCTTGGCTAGTGGGCTGACCATTCTCTCCAGCGCTGGTGTTGCAGTCGCTTGTATCTGCTCCTTTAAATATGAAATTGTAAACCTTACTTGAGACTTTTAGCATTATTTCACAGCTGGTAGAACCAAAGAATGTCGGTGGGCTGCTAAGAGGGCAGGCCCTAACAACTTCAGTGGCAATGAAACTTTCAAACACGTGTTTTTTTTAATAGTTAACAGTGTTAAAAATAAATGAAATGCGTGCATTTTGTTAGAATCCAGGTTCATTCATTAGGTTAATTATTTCGAAGCTTACTTTGCGCTGAACAGGAAGTGAGTGTGCGTACATTGTAATGATGTGTGAGTAGGCAGCAGGTCTGTTGCCGTTCTTGTTTATATGAATAAAGTTAACAACACTGCAACGCCTGTCGACACAATCAGACGCATTTTTCATAAAAATGACACCTTTGCTTCTCACATTTGATGTCAGCATGAAGGTTCTAGTGTATTAACGACATCGCTAGATGTTGCATGAGAACATGACAATCAGCTGTGCAGCAACAACAAGGAGGAGGAGGAGGAGGGACGTCTTAGTTGTGTTTGATTGATGTGAGCAGCACGTTGGAAGCTGTGCCTCATAAATAGTAATTCAAATGACTTTGCCTTGCTAAAATAAGCTCCATGTCGCAGTAAAGTCGTTTTTTTTCTTTGTTTTTCCACACAAACTCTCTCTCTCTCTCTCACACACACACACACACATGCTGTATGCTAGCAGTGTAATTTAGCAGCTGCTTGCTGATGGAAGCTCATCTTTCAATAGAAATGTTAATAAGCGATGATGAGGCTCTGCTCAGCAGCACATGGGCGCTCGGGGTTTTTTTTATCCACAAATTGATGGCGGCGTCGCTGCGCTTTATCTTCCACCGCCGCTGCTGCGGGGGGACGTGGGGGGATATGTATCTGAATGTAACACGTCAAAGTCAAAGTGCGGCTTCGCATCAATATTGCCTCTCACGCTTCTTCATCACGGCCGATCACGCGGAGAAGAAAGCGGAGCCGTCCACATGACTGGAGGCGTCCCTCGTTAGCATCATCTAGCAGCTCGTCAGCGGAGGTGTACACCTGCACGCTGCTACCCCATCGGGAAGTTGTAAAATGGCGGCAAAGATGTTGCCATGACGACCCAAGCTGTCATTGAACGTCCCAAAACCTGGCGATGATGTAAGCGTGCCATGTGACCAGTGGCACGCAGTGGCCGAGCTACGTGGTGGTCGTGGCCACCCTTGGTCACTCTCCGACCACCCCACTGGCCATCTCGACATTTCAGGTATCAACTTATTGCCGCCCCTATGTGAGTAATGGTCTCATTGGGTGGTGGTTGTTGTGGTACACGAGGGACCGTCGATAAATTACTATTCATCCCATGAAGAGATTTTGTTAAAAACAGTAATACATTTTAAATCACACCACAAATTGATCTATAACAGTGTCAAATGATTAGTCCTACCCTAAAGGTAACACCCATTTTTTCCAATTTGATCTTTTATTGGATTAGGGACCTGACTCACAGACGTTTGTTACGAAAGCCAAAGGAAATTCAGCAATACTTCGGTTGCATTATTTTTAATGCTTTGAAGAGCTGTTTTCATAACCATATTTCATTCCACAAATTCATGTTTGTAACAAAAGCTTATTAGAAGAAAAAAAGGATCGGTCCCGGATCGGCTCAGCTCGGCAAGACTATAAAAAAAACAGATCGGATCGGAAGCCAAAAGATGTAGATCGGGACGTCCCTACTACTAATCATGGCAGACTTTGTGAGAGCCGCTGTCGGCGACTACTTTTGGACGAATGTCTACTTTTCAACGAATGTCATATGCGGGATTAATTTGGTTGATTAAACAGCCGTATTGGAGGCAGGTGAGCATTTTTCCCGCGACCCCCGTCGTTTGCGTTGTAGCACCGACACTTCTGAAAGGAAATGGGATTGTTACATTACTCCGGCTAAAACGAAACTGTGAAACCCCGACGCCACTTCCTGTCCGCAACACACATGAGCACGAGTCTTATTCATGTCTTAAATGGCTTATCTTTTCTGATTACATTGACAATATTGTGTAATACGAGTGTGCGGGTGGCTATACGGGTGTTAGTTTATGTCTCGAGAGTTCTAATAATGTTAAAACTCATATTTGCTCATGAGCTCTAATTCCGAAAATGTTAGATTTATTAATAAGGAATCCTACTTCATCAAAATTCACTTATCACTGATAAAAGAGGGATTACTGTATGCGTAATAGGGGACCTTTAAGTCGTGCAATTTGTGAAAACCAAGCATCAAAACTTTGGATTTTGACACCGATGCAAACAACATCACTGTTGAGTGACTCCACCCACCCCCCGACACACACACACACACTTTGGATTTCATGTCTGTGCTGTCTCAATCACTGCAATGTAATTCAATGTCTGGTGCCCACAAGAGCCACACTCTGCAGATTGGAGTGTGTGTGTGTGTGTGTGTGTGTGTGTGTGTGCGTGTGTGTGAGTGTGTGTGTGTGTGCATGTGCATCTCTTCATGCACGACATCCTCCTTATGCATAAATTGATGGCTTTGGTGGTTATTATTTACTGTGTCTGCAGCAGGAAGAGGGGTGAGCCACTTGCCTCTGTGTGTGTGCGTGCATGTGTGTGTGCGTGCATGTGTGTGTGTGTTTGTGAGATAATCTCTGATTTTACATGCGCGCCGCATGTGAAGCAGGACAAATGGAAATGCGTCTGAAGGATCCGTACGTGAGGTCCGGGGTGTCGGCAGTATGAGAGGGTCAAGTGTCGCCGTAGCAAAGGATTGCAAGACATTGTGCTCAGAGATATTGATAACATCATTTTCATGTTGACCATGATTCATATTTTTGCACAGTGTATGACATCTCCGGGAGTTATCCTGGTAACTCCTAGAAAAATACTCTGCACTTGAGTCCACGTTGAGTTGACAACATTGGGCTAGCAAGTGTTGAGAAAGGGTATGATTAGTTTGGGAACAAACGCTGCTTTTTTTGGCGCCAATTCACATCACTTTCTAGAGGGTACTGGTTCAACAAATACAGTAGATGCGTTCTCATGCCCTGTCCACACGGGAACGTTCTTGGTTTTTTGGTTGTTATTTTTTTTTGGCGGGTTAAAAAAGTCGCATTCACACTGTGCCGGATTGCATCGGGAACACATCACCGAGCGAAAACGATGTAACACACTTACGTGTGGAAAAATCACACACGTACTGTAAACATGAGAAAAAAATCACGTCATTTTAGTAGCATAGAGTTGAAATATTAAAGAGTTGTTTTTAAATGCGTAATATTATGACAAAGTTGGCATTTTTGGAAAATTAGGTTGGGGGAAAAGTTATAAATAGAAATAAATCAACGAGATCCAAATATTGTGGGAACAAAGTCATAATATTACGAGAATAAAACTTACAAAGATTTGAGAAGAAAGTTGAAATATGTGGAAAATTAAAAAAAACCAGCAAAAATGGGGAAAAGAGTGAAGTTGATATTAATAATGTGCTTTTTCACCTACGGTAAATGACAAAGCTGAGATGCATAGCTTGTTAGCATATCTAAGTGTTGCTTTACAAAATATCAACGTGGCAAATGTTGCATACTTTCATTTTTCACTATTTGGCTCTCGCTGGAACACCCTTTGGGCACCCCTGCTCTGCTCTAACTGGATGTCCAGATGACTCATTTTATTGAGCCTTCGTCACGACAGCGCCATCCGCTGGATGGGGCGGGTGGCTGCCCCATTTGGGTCCTAGTGCAAACGCATTTCACTGCCAAATGTGAAAAAATCAAATCCTTGTTTCTTTTTCTTTTTTAGCCCATGAGCCACCTTCTATCCAAAGTGAAGAGGCAATCAGTGAACAAATCTAAGTAACTAGCTACCTACCATGAACCTCCTTGAATTCCTTCAAGCCGAGCGTGAAACAGTTATAAAATATTGAAAAAACTCAGATGTCAGTATTCCCTTTTGTTGTCCTGAACGCCTCACTTGAGTAACGCGTCTTTACAATTCCCACTCTTTGCTTTCAAGTCATTTGGCAGCCTTTTAATTAAAAGTCGTCCAGTGATTAAACAGCTGCACACACACACACACACACACACACACACACACACACACACACACACACACACACTGGGCAGATGTCCTGGTCACTGTTCCCTGACTGAGAACATTTGCTAAATCCTAATGGAATTCATGAGTTTCTTCACTTGTGTCCGAGGAGACGGCCGCCGACAACACATCGCCTGAAAATCATCCTTTCAGATCTCCTCTTTAGTCAAAGGTTACATTTGAATGGAGCCTAACAAAAAATGAAATGGCAAACATTAGGACAAGTGGCCAAAGGTTTTTCCAGCGAGGGCCAGGCAGTGACAAATGAAAGGATGCAACTTTGCCATCACATGCAGATATGCTGAGAGGTTTTATATATGTCACGAAAAAAAAGTGCATCTCAGCTTTGTCATACCGGCGAGAAAGCCTCCTATTACTGTCAACTTCACTCTTTGCTGTTTCTTTCATATTTTTGCTGTTTTGTAATTTATTTTCCAAATATTCACTCCTCCTTCTGAAACAAACGTGTGATATTATGATGTTATTCCCATAATATTATGACTTTATTCCCATATTATACATTTTCCCCCATGCTAATTTTCCAAATGTTACAAGTTTATTTTGTTTTGTTTGTTTCTCATAATATTATAACTTAAAAAAAAAACGATATTTAAAAAAAATATTTCAACTATATGCTACTTTTAAGCAACATAAATTTTCCTCAAAATATTGCAAGTTTATTCTAGTAAAATTGCAACCTTTTTTTCTTGTTAGAATACGACTGCTGTCTCTTAATATTTGGACTTTATGCTCGTAAAATGACAGCTGTTTTTTCCATTTCTGCTGTAGCTTTTTTCTTTAATTTTGCAACTATCTCAAGTTTATTCTTGTACATTTTCTTCTTGTAATTATGACTTTATTCCCAGAACATTTTGACTTCATTCTTGAAACCAAAAAAGAGCTGCAACAGTTCTTCGGTGAATCGATGGTAAATCGATTACCCAATTGAGAAACAACTATTTTTGTAATCTTTTTTTTTTTTAATTTAAATATGAAAATATCACCTGATTTCAGCCTCTCAAATGTTTTTTTAATTTCCTTAGTCATCCATGAAAGCAGACCTATTATCTTTGTGTTTTAGCCAAAACAAGATATTCACACCACGGATGCTCCAATCAAGTTTTTATGCTGCCGATACCGATACCGATACCGATCATCGACGAGTGAAATCGGCCGAGACCAATACTGACCACATAGATTAAGTGTGAATTTTTAAATAAAAAACAATTTATTTTCCTAGCTTATTTCAACCCAAACAAAGCTAATATGCTTGTTTTACCAGAACATTAACATTAATAAAAGCTGGCATCCACAGCTCACATTTTGTATTTCAGAATGCATTTCTTTCTAGTGTTCTCACATTAACTGAAAACCTGAATGAAAAGCAGGCTTGCAGGTGCCTCATGTGGTCGTGGGGTGCTCCCACAGGGCTCCCACGGGGCTCCCACGGGGCTCCCACGGGGCTCCCACGGGGCTCCCACGGTGACCGCTGGGCTATATGATATGAAAGGGGAACTCAAATTTTGACAAAAATCTATTTGACGTACTTTTTCAAAATCACTAGTGAAGCTTCCAGGGTCAGGTGCCTTCTTCAAGAAGCCATCCAGCAGGACGCCAGGCAGTCTGCAAACCTGATTTCTTCCACCGTCGATGATGGCCGGCCATTCAGCCCAACGAATCTAACCACTGTTGGCGCTGTTACGGGCACACGTCCCACGTTTTGTCTAATTAGCCGCCGCCCGACTGACGATCACATTGCAAGCCGGGAAAACTCATCACACCCTGCCAAGTGCCCGCCCCCCAAATTATTGATCAATCAAAAAACAATAATCGCCCGAGTAATCGGTTACTAAAATAATGGTTAGTTGCAGCCCTGATTATAACCTTTGCTGCAACCTAATTTCCCAAACAATTACAACTTGAGCTTGTTGTTTTGTTATTCATAATAGTGCAACATTAAAAAAACATCTTTTTTTAATATTGAAACTCAGTATCAGTTTATTCTCGTACAATACCACACTTTTTCTCATTAGAGTACGACTTTTTTCTCTAAATATTTTGACTTTATTCTCATGACATTATAACTTTTTCCACAACCTAATTTCCCCCAAATTACAACTGTTTTGTTTTTGTTTTTCATAATATTACAACTTAGAAAAAAAAATTCTTTAATATTTAAAATTTATGCCACTCAAATTAGTTTTCCTCATAATAAAAACTGTGCATTATGCTCATAAAATTACGATTTTTTTTTTCTCGGACTATTTTGATTTTATTGTTGTAAAATCACTTCTACAGCTGATTTTTTTTTTTTATTTTGATGTTGTTTTTTTTAAATAAAAAGCCGCACTTTGAACACCCCTGCCGTAGTTATTATTGCTGTTGCCTGTTTTGTTTTTGCATGAAAGAGATTTACAAACCAAAATTCCGTTTTTTAGGAATTTACGGGTGAGCGTACTCAACCGCCAAACGCCCAAACTGGGAATGCCGCAACCCTAGAAGCACCTGTTTGAGGCAGTAAGAGTGTTTCATCTTCATAAAGGCAAAACGTTTGCATTGGATGTCGTTGTGTGCGTCCTTTAAGTGTATTTGTTGCAGCAATGAGGCGGAATAAAAAGGTGTCGATAGAAGACTTGTGACTTGTGAGACTCCTTGCGGGTTTTCCCCTCATCACACTGGAAGCTGACAAAAACAATCTTCACTTCTTGTTTCCAAGCGTGCGGGACTAAAGACGCTCTCCAGGCAGCGTGACGGAAAACCAAACAGATGTTTTCTTACTCAAGCTTTGAAATATTCAACAGTGTTGCCTTCATCGGGCGCAGGAAGCGTGTCAGGCGGTAATTACAACCTCGGAAGACATGACAACATGATGCCCCTCGTGTTCTTCCATCTTTAGGGGACTTTACCCCCACACCGTTCCCAAATATTCCCACGCCATTTGCAACCCCGCTGCCAAATCCAAAGCTGAATGGCGATACATAATGCGTGCGGGATGACGGTGATGACGGTGATGATGATGAAGAGCCACATCTGGGATGTTGCTCGCCTCGTCCTGCCACTTTAACTTCAACTACATTTGGACTACAGTCCCAGTCTCTGGGGGGGGGGTGGCAGAGCGGTTTCTCTCTTGATGTCAGCTTTCATTTCCGGACTGATTTTGCGCCTTCATCTTTCAAGAAGACTGGAGCCATGACGCCGCAACGGCCAGAAGACCGCGAACACGTCAGGGTGCACTCATAGCTTGACAAACAACGGTGGAAATATGATTTGAGAGAGTGTTAAGCATGGTGGGTGCTGCTGTTTTGGTTAGCAAATGAGTTCAGGTGCTCTCAGCAGGAACTCTTTCATAAAGTGACGTGATTACAAGAATAAAGTCAAAATATTAAGGGAAGAAAAGTTGCAATCCGACAGGAAAAGTTGTAATTTTACAAGAATGACGTCTTAATATTATGAGGTAAAGTCATTTTCATTCAAATCATCATTTTGTAACAAGTAGAAATATTAAAGAATAATATTATGATTTATTCTCATAATATTTTGACTTTATTCCCACAATATTAGAACATCCCCCCCCCCCCCCCCCCCCCCCCCCAACTTCATATTCCAAAAAATTACAACTTTATTTTGTTTTGTTTGTGTTTCACAACATTACAAGTTTGGTTTGGTTTAATTTTCGAACATGCATATGTCCGAAAAGGAGTAGGAAGAAGCAGAGCTTATTTAATCCTACCCCCTCTTCGTAGTACATCAATTGCTAATACATACATGTGAATACATACATACATGCGCATACATATATATACACATGCATCTGCACCTACACAAGTACACACATATATACATATACAGTACACACATATACAGTATACAGGTACACACATGGTTAAAAAAATAAATAAATAAAAAATAATTGTATTTTTTCCCCTTTTTTTCTCCTTTTCCTTTCCTTTTCCCTTTTTATTTATCCTGTCCTTTCTCTCCTGCTGATATCCACATCCTCTTCGGTATAGCACTGCGAGTGATGCTGGGTTTGTATGCAAGAGTTCCTTTTATTAATGATGCCAAGGTTATTAGTATGGAATTAGTATTAGTATGTAGTCCTCGTTGCATTGGTCTGTCTTGTAGGGTGTTTCCTCCATTATGCTTATTGTCATACTAATGTGATCTTTAATATGCTTCCAGATCGCTGATATCTTGGACAACAGGCACTCTTGCAACTCCTGAACCTCCTTCTAGTTTGATGTAGATTTTCCCGTTAGTGCTCCAAGTGTTTTGAATCTTTCCTTGCTTCCTCAGGTCTCGTGCCTTCCTGGCGATGTCGGCATTGTGTTTTGTGAGATGCTCATTCATGTAGATGTTTGTGCCTCTTAGCTTCTTTCCCTGTTTCAGCAGTGCAGTTTTGAATTCTCTGTTGGTGAACGTAATGATGACAGGTGTGGTGTTGTTCCTGCCGTGGAGTGGGACGCAGGTGTCAATACTGTTGACATCGACATCCACCTCCTTCCATTGTAGGAAGTTAGCAATCTGCTGCTTTACTGAAGGAACATCTCCTGACTTGGGTGTGATTTGGAGCCCTGTGAGGACCACATCATTCATTCGTGCCATCTGATCCATCTCGTCAAGGAAGTTTTTAATTGGCTCCTTGATATTCTCCTTTGCTTCTTTCTCTTCCTCAAGGGTGGTGCGAAAGGCAGCATTATCCTTCAATAGTGCCTTGATGTCATCCTGTAGAATGTTGATATCATTGCATAATGCTCTATTTTCTTCCCCGGGGTCTTTAGCGTCCTTACGATCAGTACTTGAGGTGGCTTCCATAGGGTTTATAGCCTCCTTGAGAGCAGTGCACAAGGCAGCGTTGTCTTCCACTAATGCCCTGATATCATCCTGCAGAACCCCAACATCCTTGCATAATGCTGTATTTTCTTGACGGTTTTTCGCTTCTTTAAAGAGCAAAGCGCAAGGCAGCATTGTCATTTAACAGTTCCGTAATATCGTCCTGCAGAGCCTTGATATCTTCCAAAGGGTATTTAAGCTCCTTAAGAGCAGCACCCAGGTCTGCATTTTCATCTTACAACTTGTTGACTTCTTTTCTTAGTTTTTTGATAGACTTGCTCTGTGCTCTATTTTCTTCCATAATGTTTGTGATAGACTTGCTCTGTGCTCTATTTTCTTTCATAATGTTTGTGATAGACTTGCTCTGTGCTCTATTTTCTTCCACAATATTTGTGATAAACTTGCTCTGTGCTCTGTTTTCTTCCATAATGTTTGTGATAGACTTGCTCTGTGCTCTATTTTCTTCCATAATGTTTGTGATAGACTTGCTCTGTGCTCTATTTTCTTCCACAATATTTGTGATAAACTTGCTATGTGCTCTGTTTTCTTCCATAATGTATGTGATAGACTTGCTCTGTGCTCTATTTTCTTCCATAATGTTTGTGATAGACTTGCTCTGTGCTCTATTTTCTTCCACAATATTTCTGATAAACTTGCTCTGTGCTCTATTTTCTTCCATAATGTTTGTGATAGACTTGCTCTGTGCTCTATTTTCTTCCACAATATTTCTGATAAACTTGCTCTGTGCTCTATTTTCTTCCACAATATTTGTGATAAACTTGCTCTGTGCTCTATTTTCTTCCATAATATTTGTGATACTATTACTGACATCCATGATGACTTCAAGGAGGCTGCAAGCTTGAACTTCTATTACCAGAATCGATATAGCCTCCTTTATAGCTGTAAATGAAGCAATATGCATCTCCATTGAATGCAGATTCTCAATTGCTAGGTTTCCTGGAATTTTTTTTATGTCCACGTCCTCTGAAAATTCAGAGCCAGAATCATTTTCCTTTGTGTTTGGCATTGTTGCTAGGCAACCTCTTTGAACTTCAGCAGTTCACTAGTTAGCTAGACTTGCTAGCAGGTATCGATACTTGTATTCTGTATTTTTTCTTTCATATTGCAACTCTATACTACTAAAACTCCCTCTAAGGACTCCAAAAATGGTGGGTATTCTAACTGCTGTTTGTGCATAAGTGCAAACAACAGTCAGGACCCATCTCCCCACCCGAAGGCAAAGGGAAACTACCCTCTCGTTCACCGGGTTTAACTCCAACGTACAGACCCTGAGCCGGGGGGCAACAGGAATTGCCACGCCAGCCCGTCGCCTCACACTACTGGCAACGCCACAGTGGAATAAAGTCCAAGCCCTCTCGAGAGGACTGGTTCCAGAGCCCTTGCTGTGCGTCGAGGTGAGTCCAACTATATCTTGCTGGAACTTCTCTGAGACGTCGGCAAAAACCGTGTGAGAATACTCAGCAGAATGAATGAATAATTAGCATAATAATAATCATAATAATGAGCACGTACAGTACAGTAGCAGGTTTTTCTTGCTTTCATGTCGCAGTTGGCCTTCAGGGTGTGAGTCCCATTAAGTCCCGTGAGAGGAGGCGAGGGAGCGTTGGCCATGCCTTCCTTTTTTGTCACTCCAGTTGATGAGTGGAAAAAGATAATTGAAGGTAGGAGATGTCGGAATGAACAGCCGCTCCGTCATGACGAGAGGTGAGAGGAAGAAAGAAGATGTGAAAGAAATGTCCGACATCAGCTGATAGATCCAGCCAGCGAGCAGCAGACCCGCTAAAAGAGCTTCATTCTGCTCCAAAAAAATAATCTGATTCCACAGCTTTTTTTCATCTCCATTCTGCTATCTCCGGGGTGCCCAACGTGCGGCCCGCGGCACATTCTGAAAATCTAATTTAACAATTAACCTAAAGAAGAAATACCCACAAAAAAACAAACGCAAAAATGAAAAAATAAAATGAAAAAATGACGACAGGAGCAGTATTAGCAGTTTTAATAAGGATACAAAAACGCTACAGCACAGCGGAACGGTGCCAGGATGTCGAGGCATGGTCAGAGGAGTGAAATACACGCGAGTCACTTACTAATTCTTTGTGTCCAACCTGTAGGCTGATCATTAAAATTCTAACGACTGTTTGAACTTTTTGGAGTGTTTAAATAAGAGAGAAATTTGAAAAAATGTAACTGCCTGTCTGAGAAAGTGTATGGTGAGGGGTTTTACAGCCTTAAAACATTTATAATGATTGTAAAAAAAAATATGGCTACTTTGCAGATTTCACTGATTGCGGGCTATTTTGGGAACCTATTCCCCGCGATAGAGGAACGAACACTGTATTAAAAGGAGAAATAACATCATTTTAGTAGCATAAAATTAAAATTTTATGCTACTAAAATGATTTTTTTTTAAATTTT
Source organism: Dunckerocampus dactyliophorus (assembly GCF_027744805.1). Classification (NCBI taxonomy): domain Eukaryota; kingdom Metazoa; phylum Chordata; class Actinopteri; order Syngnathiformes; family Syngnathidae; genus Dunckerocampus; species Dunckerocampus dactyliophorus. Next base: position 15,723,886 of record NC_072837.1, on the reverse strand, counting down.
AATTTAATAATTAAAGAAAAAAAACGAAAAGAAAAGTAGCGCTTTTGTGAGAATTAATTTGTAATATAATGAGGAAAATAATCTCATTTTTGTAGCACAATGTTGAAATATAAATTAAATATACTTGTAATACTATGACAATATTATGAGAAACAAACAAAACAAAACAAAGTTGTAGTTTTTGGAAAGTTAGGTTGGGGAAAAGGTCATAACATTATGGGAATAAATATTACACGAAAAAAATGGAAGACAATTGTTTAAGAAGAAAGTTGAAATAAAAAAAACAGAAATGGAAAAAACAGCTGTAGTTTTATGACAATAGAGTCAAAATATTAAGCGAAAAAGTCACATTCTAAAGAGAAAAAAAAGCTGCACTCTTGTGAGAATAAATGTGTGATATTATGAGGGAAAATGATGTCATTTTAGTCGCATACAGTTGAAATATTCAAGAAAAATATTGCTTTTTTGTTGTAATATTATGACAAACAAACAAAACAAAATAATGTTGTAATTTTGGGAAAATTAGGCTTGGGAAAATGTTATAATATTACGGGAATAACGTTAAATATTATGACAAAGTCACACTATTACGAGAGGAACATTTAAGAAGATTATTTAAGAAAAAAGTTAAAATATTTGGAAAATTAAAATAAATACAACAGCATAATTGCAAAAAAAGGGCAAAACAGTGAAGTTGATACTAACACAGTTTTTCTGAACTGCTAAAACTCTAAACCCTATTGTCTGAACCAAATGCTCAGTTGCCCGTCCCCACTGATTGAATCAGTGTCTCTTTTCACCTGTTTTGACACAAATTGCCAACACACTTTCATTGCAATGCACCTGTGTTGCATAATAGTGAGCACAGGTGGCAAAAGTCACACACAATTAAAGCACAAGTGTCACCGATTGAACACAACAATTCAAAATTGATCCCACTTGTGGCAAATAATGTGAGGGAACGTACTGTACGAAAATCTGATACTCATTTACTCAAATTACTCAAATACTCATTTTTGTAACACTTATTTCTGTAACATTTATTTTCATAGCTTATTTCAACCCAGAAGGTTGCTTTTTTTTAACGCGTGATTAACATGCACACGTCCTGTAGCCACACCGTAGTTTCAGGAAACACCGGCGACTGTGTGGCCATTTTTTGATTGTTAAATTTAGCTTCAGAGTTCTGGCAGATGGCTCTCGCAACAAGACCAATGTTATTTGTATCTACTGTCACTGTGATTTCACTTGTCACGGAGTACGCCATCTGCCAGAGAGCGAAGCAAGAAGCTACTGGAGCACTGCCGGTATTTATATTGTCATTTATATGATGGTATCTTGGCATACAAGTGTCCCGACTAACAAGTGTTTTTTGGATGTGAGCCATGTCTCGTCTGATTTTTTGCTTTGAACTGCAAGCTAAAATTTGGGTTACACGCTGCTATTTACTGGCAGGCATAGCCTGGACAGCTATTTAAGGGCTTGTCTCAATGTGACCATGGCTCAAGACGAGAATGGATGTAAATAGCATTAGCAGCGCACTAGGTCATCACCGGAGAAGATGTTCAACGCATCAGCGAAAGATACGTACATTATAGCCGTCTAATTGATCTTATGATGTATTGTGTAAAACTAAGACAGGAACAACATCAAATTAAAAGCACTCAATGAATACAGAGCCACCATCCACCAGTACGAGCCTAGACTTTGTTTTTCAGAAAGGGGCACCAAACACATTAGCACATCAAATCTTACCTTTATGCATTCCCACTTAGCATCAGCATTTGTGAAAAAGGGGAAAAATACAGTATAGTAGTCTATCTGTGCAACAAGTTAGATGCTGCGTTCAGTGACTGTCAAACAAAGTGGGACAGGCAAAAACTGTGGGATTTCTAACTGTATCTTAATTTTTGAATTTGTATTTATCGTTGTAGTTGCGTATCAAAATGTTGCCCACAAAGAGATTTACACCCCGATTTATGATAGATAAAAACGTATTTCTATCTGCGATTAAGTGGGATTAATTAACAACGGACAAAATGCAATTAAATATTTTAATCGATTGACAGCCCTTGTTTCAGTACATCACTGTACCATTGTACTGTCGTATTGTAAAGGAGGGTTAGTCTAACTCAGTGGTTCCCAAGCTTTTTACAGTGGCGTACCCCTTAAGACATTTGCCCTGGGGGCATGTATCCCCTACTCCTGCACACTTCCAAAATATACACCTTTTTATCTTAATTAACTTGAAATATTCAAGATAATAAATTGGTTCATTCATTTTTTTGTAATTCCGGTGCAAAATGCGTATTTTGCATGGTGACATTTTGATGAAGTTTGAAACGCTAACTATATAAGTAATCATCCTACATATCTTTTATTCCAGCCTGATGTTGGCATCCTTCCGCTGGAATGGCTTGAATTTGAGCTTCACTTTTTTGTCCACTCACCATGGCTATGGGTTTAGTCTGCATATTAATTTGATACCAAATTGAAGGGGATAGTTGATCAATCATGACAAAGCAGTATCTGAAGGACAAAAATGCACAACCAATGATAAAGCCTCATTTTAGGGGGAATCCCCACTCACAGTGACAGGTTTGCACGGCTGCGGCGTGCAGGGATTGGAACACTAAAATGAATGGAATGTTCAAGATTGAACACTCCTACTGTACGAAATAATCATCAAAGTTAATTATTTCGTCATATGATGCACACAGAGCAATTACCAACTTCTACCGTGTCTCCTTTCTACTCCATTCTCTTTACGCCGTGAGGAGTTCAGGCGTCATTGTGGGTGTTAGTCACTAATTGTTTTTCATTTTTAATTAATGTACCCGCTATTACAATTGACATACCCCGAAAGACTGCCACACGGGGGTGGGAGGACAGGTACAGTATGTTGTCCCCACACCAAGAAACCCTAATCGTCAATATGGTCCGTGAGAACACCATTAAACTGCATGACATTCAGAAGATCATTGAGGACCGTGCCAATTTTGAGGGTATCAACAAGTGTCCGCCTCTCTACTGTAACAGCATTCATACACTGTAATAAAAAAAAGAAGCACTAAAAAAATGATGAGCACTGTATATGCAGACACATTCGATGTTGATTACTGGAAGGAGTGATTTACTGGAGTGGCATAAATCACTTTTTCTGTATCACTTACAAAACTATTTCTAAATCTTTTTCAAGTGGATGCAATGGAAAGACCCCATGAATACTTCTACATGGATGAAGCTGGGTTTAATCTCACCAAAAGGAGAAGGAAGGGTCATAGCGTGACTGGCCAGCGGGCTATTGTTGGTGTCCCTGGTCAGTGTGGTGGCAATGTCACTCCCGAGGTCTTGCCCCTGGTGGAGGAGTTCAAGTGTCTTGGAGTCGTTCAGGAGTGAGGGAAGGTTGGAGCGTGAGATGGACAGGTGGATCAATGCAGTGTCTGCGCTGTACCACTCATACTGACACTGACCTAGAAGGCAAAGCTCTCAATTTACCAAAAGAACTTGAATGCGGATACAAGTGGCCGAAATGAGTTTCCTCCGTAAGGTGGCTGGGCTCACCCTACGAGACAGGATGAGGAGCTCAGAGTAGAGCCGCTGCTCCTTCGCATCAAGAGGAGCCAGTTGAAGTGGCTCAGGCATTTACTCTGAATGCCTCCGGACGCCTCCTCGGTGAGGTGTGCAGGGCATGCCCAGCCGACAGGAGGTCCCGGGGCAGACCTAGGACACGCTGGAGGGATTATGTCTCACAGCTGGCGTGGGACCGCCCTGGTGTCCTCCCGGTGGAACTGGAAGTGGTGACTGGGGACGGGGAAATCTGGGCTTCCCTACTGAGGCGCTGTCCACACGGGAACGTTCCTGGGACATTCTTTTTTTGGCTGGTTGAAAAAAAGCCACGTCCACACTGTGCTGGATTGGTAAATAGTTGCATCCAGACGGGAACGGATGGCACTATGAACAGATATGCAGACAGAACCACAGAAGAAGAAAAGAACGCATGCGTTTAAGTCCGTCTTCTTCCGCTTTCCAAGGCTCAGCTAGACGTACGACGAAGGGAAATATTCAGATATTATGTTGGCTTATCATCAAAGCTCACGTCTGGTCACATGACACCTACGGGTCTGTGACGTCATTGTTGCTGTAACACAGTAAACAGAAACAACAAGCTGGCGTTTTCAGATTTTCCCACTCCGGAAACCGTTTTCAAAAAATACCGTTTCAGGTCAGACCGCCGTTTCCATGTGGATGAAAGGCTGAAACCATAAAATACTCGTCGTTTTGACCTGAAAATGTTTCCGTGTGGATAGCCCCTGAGACTGCGGCCCCTGCAACTCCAACCCGGATCAGCGGAAGACGATGGATGGATGGATTCGTCAAACTATAACAAGCGCACTGATTGTTTTTACGAAAGCCACGGGTTGATGCCCCGGTATGGTGCTGACCTAGATGACCAATACAAGCCTCTGCTGGTATCGACCACTAAGAAACTGGTACCTGCAGTCACCTGCTCCCTTGTGTATTTCTTCCTTGACTTTGTGGAGAGAAAATTATTCAAGAAAATGTTCTCTTTTGTCTTCCTGCGCCTCAACATTGTGAAAACACAAAACTGGTCTTCCTCAAACCTTCCTTTGATCTAATGTGCTTTCTTCTTCCATTTTTTTAATTTTGTCTTCTCTTTTCTGCTGACCGCTGCACAAGCTTTTGTCGTCCCTTACGAGCGCGGAACGTCACAGGCCCCCTGTGACTTATCTACTTTTTTTTTTCTCTTTCTTTGTCTTATCTTTGCTAATTAGCCACAGGCTTCTGGGGTGTCCCGCTAGCGAGGACAAAGATGTGTCAGGACCACAGAGAATGAAAAGACAGCTCTGGAAGGCGGGAACAAAGACGCCGCTGTTGCGCTTTGAACACAGCTTCACTCAAACTTCAACTTCATTTTTTTTGCAATAGGAAGTTTGACATGCAAGAGTTTCCAACGGAGTCGTGTGACGAAGACGACGATGACGGGCAAAAAGCAAAGGGGATGAAAGCAGCCCCTCACTGCAGGAAACACTTCTGCTCCCCAGCCCAAGTCCTGGCGGACTAAACTACTGTGACATGTTGTTCAGTTGAAAGCAATGATCTTATCAGGATGTTCTCTGGGCCTGAAGCAGTCAGCGCTAACGTTATCAGCTCATTAAATGCTTGTTATTGGCTGTAGAACAGGAACTAATGTCATGAAAGTGGTGAGGCATGCGGTTGTGACGCCAGCCAACCAACCACATAAACTCTGGGCTCTGTACCCTGTAAACCCTGGACCATGTACCCTGTAAACCCTGGACCATGTACCCTTTAAACCCTGTACCCTGTAAACCCTGGACCCTGTACCCTGTAAACCCTGGACCATGTACCCTGTAAACCCTGGACCCTGTACCCTGTAAACCCTGGACCCTGTACCCTGTAATCCCTGGACCTTGTATCCTATAAACCCTGGACCCTGTACCCTGTAAACCCTGGACCCTGTACCCTGTACCCTGTAAACCCTGGACCCTGTATCCTATAAACCCTGGACCATGTACCCTGTAAACCCTGGACCCTGTATCCTATAAACCCTGGACCATGTGCCCTGTAAACCCTGGACCATGTGCCCTGTAAACCCTGGACCATGTGCCCTGTAAACCCGGGACCATGTGCCCTGTAAACCCTGGACCATGTGCCCTGTAAACCCTGGACCATGTGCCCTGTAAACCCGGGACCATGTGCCCTGTAAACCCTGGACCCTGTATCATGGAAACACTGAAAAATGCCTCCACTACCAGTGTAAGTCAACTTGGTAGCATTGCCTGTTAATTTGGAATGACCCGCTTATTAGGTGCACCTTTGTAGTATCCGCCTGTATTTAAATCAGTGCTGTGCGCTGTCAGGGGGCGTGAGAGGCAGGGAGGACTTTCATTATTACTGCAGACTTGCCAACATGTAAGAATTTGCCGCACTCAGCATGCAATTTGACTCTTGCATACGCTTGTATGCTTCACTGCTCCTCATTTTGTTGCATTTCACTGGTTTCAGTTTCAAATTCAGCCGGTATAGTACAGATAAATAAATAGATATTACCAGTTTCTCAAAAGTATTTCAAAATATTTGTGGGGGGCATGACAGAAAATAATTCCAGCTAAGCACCGGCCATTCTCGTTGATTGAGTACAGAGTGTAGAGTGGCTGCAAGGGTGCTACACGGGGTGATGTAGTGTTGTGTACACTAAGTGTTGGGTGTGTGATCCAAGATGGCTGAATAGACAAGCGAGGCTGGGAGTATCATGCGCATTTTTATTAACGCCACAAGATTCAGTGTGGCAAAGGGTAACATTCAAGTAAAATTTTCGTCAAAAAACCAAATCATACAAAAACTGGGACGTTGGAAAACCAAAGGTTTGACTCTATGCTGAAAAAAATGGCTTTAGGTTTACGGAATAAACTCTGCAACCACTGTGACAGACACTATTCCGATCATCAAGCATCAGAAAGCAGGATTTATTTTCCAGCTGGTTGGTCACACATTCATTCCAAAGCCTGACCTAAATTGATCAGGAAGTCCGTCTAGCGTGCCCATGATCATTTTACAGTTCTTTCTTCATCTTTCCATCCTCTCATCTTTGTCTCCTGGCGTTCCCATCCTAGCTGGAAGCCGGCCTTTGAGCCTGTGTGACTTTCTCTGTGGCTTGGGGGCAAAATAAGTTGAAGATGAGTGAGAAATCCTGATGACTGAAGAGCATCCTTCGCTCCTTAATGTGACGTTGCACACTGTGTGGGTGCCCCTGACCCTCCGTTTCCATTATGGATGATTTCCTCCTTATCTCGCATGCCCTTTTCCTTCCTCGCCGTCAGTTTTCCAGGGATTTTCACACACTTTCTTTTGCCACGTCCTCTTCCACAACAAGGGGGCGCCGCTGGGAAGCCACCGGGAGGATTCCATGAAAACACCCCATAGTCCACGTTTGAGAATTCTGCTCATTGGCTGTCCGTGTTGGTGCAGGTTAATGCTCTTTGTAGAAGCCTCAGCAGTGACAAGAGGATTTAATGAGCGTCTCTAACGAGGTCTACTTGAGCAGCACGGGCTAAAATCGATAGTTTGCAAGCAATCTATTGTGCTAGGAGGAGGGCGCGTCTTTACTTTTGGAGGCTCTCAATAGCACATCGAGCATGAAGTTGGAAGAAATCAGTGGCGTGTCACAAACGATGAAGACACGAATGACTCAACAGATTGTGGAGGAGGCCACGTCATTAGGTACACCAGCTAATAAGATCCAATGCACCAATTCTGCCTTTACAAAGGCAATAATCAGAGCCGGCTGGCCCATTAGGCGATATCAGCGCATGCTAAGGGTGCCATGGCCAGCGGGGGTGCCAAAAAAAAAAATCAAGAAAAAAATTCACCTTCGATATAATTCAATTAAAACGACAGTAGTAATTACTATGAACTCTTAAAATGGAAAAGCTCACATTGATTCAAATGTAAAACAATGCTCGATTGTTATTACTACAAATAACACATCTCCTCACTCCCCACGTCATTTTTCAACATAGTTTTTTGCATACAGATCATCCATACAGCTGTTTTATATAGTTATTGCAGAGTGTGTATGTAGTTTAATAACTTAGCGAAGCTTACATAGCTTAGTTATTGTGTGCAATCTGTGCGGTTATTTAAATTGTTCATGTTGATTGCCGTCTTTGTAATTTATTACTGTTATAATTTATTCACTTATTTACATGAGTTTTATTTTGAGGTAAGGGTATGTACATTGCATTTGCATTTCAGATTTTTTTGGTATGCATTCGTAATTTGTTAACCATGGAAAACAGTAGCTTTCAATTTCTCACACAGGGTCCCACTTTAAGCTAACTGACGCTCACACTCACCGCCAGAGCCACCGTCGCGCACGACGTGAGCACGCATATTTGTCTTTTCCCGTGTCTTTTTGTTCCGAGTAAGCTTCCATGCAAGTTCATTTAGTTGAAGTACCTGCCTCAATAGCCCGCACTATTGCACGACACAAACGAACATAAAAGTGACAAAAACTTTTACAAGATAGTTTAGCCTCTAATTAGGGGAGCTGCATTAGGCTGTATGCATTATAAATGAGAGCACTCGTGTGTGTGTGTTTGTGTCTAGTGTCCAATGTGAGCAGCAATCCAAATAAGTGAAGTGTAAAGTAATGAGCTAACTGATGGAAAGCCTGAAGAGAACGGCAGCCAATCAATCAATCACTGTCAATTCTCTAATTGGCACATGCACAGGGACTGATAGTGTGTGCGTGATCCACTAAGAGAGTGAAATCCCTCCAAAGGCTCCTGGATTACTGCTGCTTGCTTTTGCCTTTTGGGACAACTCCCTCGGCCGCCATGACGACTGTGTTTGTTTGCGCAAGCTAACGCTTTGACTGCTACAAACCACCCTGTGTAGCTTTTGGGTGTTCAGCAACATCACAGCAAAAATTGGCAAAAAATTCAGTCGTCACTCGCTGCATCACGGTTTGAACATCGCTCCCTCACGCCATCGCAGTTTTTCAAACATGAATTAAATAATAAATGATCGCTCCCTATTACAGTATTAGACAAAAAGTATGCATATTTAAGCAAACTGAAAAAGCTAAACTGATGATAATAATAAGTAATAAAAACACAAAGATTTGTCTTTAAATTGTCTGATTATATATTGTTTTTTTTTAAGTTATAAATATCAAAGGACAGCTGGACAGCCCTGACATAAATAGACAAAGGCGAGTAGACTAGAGAAAAACAGTGAGCTGTAGTATTATTCTAATTATTTATTATTATTATTTTATATCTCAACAGTTTATTTGGTCTCCAAAAGTGTTGACAATATCTTTGCGTGTCAATTTGTGGCACAATAAACACGACTCTTGCGACTCAGTTAAATAAAAAAGTTTGTTTGTCCAGTCGTATGTTTTCACTGTACTTTTCTTAAAATTCAGGTCAAGACTCGTCTGGTGAGTTGGGTGTCTCGTGACATCTTTAGTCAAGTGAATCATGTCGATCGTCCGCCCTCCTTTGCATGATATCATTGTGTTGCAAATGTTGCACTGAGCCGACCGCTCTTATTTTTTAGCCGTTTCTTGTTCACGGGTGTTTGCGCCTATTTCGGTTGGCGAAGTGGGCATTGAAACTGGGAATGGAAATAAAAACATTTGAACGATCCCGGGAGGATGTGAACGTTAGTCCCTGCTCCCATCCATGCTCGAGGCTCGCCCCCCAACCCTAATATGATGCTAGAACTTTGAGGATGTCTTTATTACGTGCAGGTATTCCAAAGCATTTTCAGCACAACCCATAGGGTGCGCCACAGTCGTCATTGACATTCTGGACTGTGTGTAATGTTTTGCATAACAATGCAGCCTGTTTTTCAACGAATGCTAACATGAAACAAAGTTCTTCGCTTTAAGGACTTTTGTTGCACTTTCCACACGTCTCTCTCCAGGCGAAGGTTAACGCCGCCTCCTGTTGTTGTTGTTGAGCAATCAGCGTGAGAGCTTTGTGAGGACAACATCTGTCCACGTCTTTCTTCCTTTGGCATTGATTCATTCCCTCTGATGTTCCTCGAGAGATGACGCCACCCCCTCCTCACCCAGCTCCACCCCACCCGCTTCTGTCCTCGTCCCTCCATCGCCGGCGGCAACACAAAGAGAACTTTCTCCCCGCTGAAGATCAAGTCATCTTCTTCTGAGGTGTTGTTTCACTTTGGTCTTCACAGGAGCAGGAGGGGTGCTTTTTAATGTCTCTCTCGGGGGGGGTTGACTGGCGTTTGATGCATTGACCTCGCTGTCTTCATCAGTAAACTTCTACACGGCGTTCATTAAAGAAGTCTGTCTCCTCATGATCATCACCACCAGGGGAAGCACTCGTTGCCCAAGCAACCGAGGCAGCAGTGCCGTAGAGCCATCATTTTATCTTCAAGATTCAAGATTCAAGAGAGTTTTATTGTCATGTGCATGGTAAAACAGCAGTTATACCATGCACTGAAAATCTTATTCTGTTCATTCTCCCAAGAAAAGAAAGAAAACACAAGAAAGAATAAGAACATAAGAAACATAAACATATATACCAATAAATTAAGCAACAACAACAGAAGAGACATTAATACAAATAAATAATACAAATAAATAAATAAATAAATAAATAAATAAATAAAGTGCTATGAGTGTGTGCGTGTGTTGCGTGTGGCGTGTGCGAGTGCTTCGTTGAGAAGCCTGATGGCCTGTGGGTAAAAGCTGTTTGCCAGCCTTGTGGTCCTGGACTTCAAACTCCTGTAGCGTCTGCCTGACGGTAGGAGTGTGAATAATGAGTGTTGTGGATGTGTGCTGTCCTTGATGAGGTTGTGTGTTCTGCGTAGGACTCTAGTTTTATAAATGTCTTGCAGTGAGGGGAGGGCTGCCCCAACAATGTTCTGTGAGGTGTTGATCACCTGCTGGAGTGCCTTCCTATCACGTGTTGTACAGTTACCGTACCAAACAGTGATGGAGGCGGTAAGGACACTTTCCATAGTGCATCTGTAGAAGCAACTCAGGATTGTGGTGGGCATGCCAAATTTCCTCAGTCTTCTCAGGAAGTACAGTCTCCTTTGGGACTTCTTCATAATTTGTTGGGTGTTGTGAGACCAGGTGAGGTCCTCGCTGATGTGTGTGCCAAGGAACTTGAAGGTTTTCACCCTCTCCACCTCAGTCTCATCAATAAACAGGGGTCTATGCGGCTCCTTTTCCCTTGTTCTTGGGTCGATGATCATCTCTTTAGTCTTATCTGTATTGAGAAGGAGATTGTTATCACGACACCAAGCTATGAGGTCCGCCACCTCTCTTCTGTATGATGTTTCAACACCACCAGTGATCAGTCCGATGACTGTAGTGTCATCCGCAAATTTAATGATTCTGGTGTTGTTCTGGGAGGCCACGCAATCGTAGGTGAAGAGCGTGTAGAGGAGCGGACTCAGCACACACCCCTGTGGGGTCCCAGTGCTCACAATTCTTGAGCTGGATGTGCGATTGTGGACTCTGACTGACTGGGGCCTGCCTGTGAGAAAGTTAAACACCCAGTTACAGAGGGAGGGAGACAGGCCAAGTGTGAGGAGCTTATTTGTGAGTTTGTGGGGGCTGACTGTATTAAAAGACTGTATTAAAATCTTACCTGCTACACCTAAAATAATATACTTTTTGAGGTCGTCTGATGGAAGTGTTGGATTTCAGACATAACATAAGATCTGGAGGTTGCACAATTTGCACAATTTGGAATTACCAGGAAAAATACAACTTTAATGTCACATAAATCCTCCAAGTTGGAACCACCACTACGCAAGACCCTGGTGTACCTCGCAAGGGCTCTCTGCCCAGGTCTTTTGCGTTTTCTTTGGCTTTATTGCAACACTTCCTCCAAAAGAAAGAGCATCACTTGCTAACCAGGCTAAGGGATAACAACACTGCAGCTTTTTAGTAGAGATGTCCGATAATATCGGTGGGCCAATATTATCGGCCCGATATTGGCATAAAAATGTAATATCGGTATATATCATATCGGGATTTTCCCCATAATGAAAACCGATTTTTAAAAATGCTGTATAGATGGATATTTCATGTTCACATGCCCAGGATGACACCACCGTATGTTCACATACAGTGCTAGCCGCTAGCCATGTTACAGTGAAGCACAATAAGCTGCACTCTCTGAAGGTCTTGACGTTTTTTTTCAGCTTGTCCATCTTGTTCGGTTGTGAATCCCCATCACCATAGAAGGTACAGAGGAAGTGAATCTCCACTTCCTTGCTCGTCGCCCGGCTCTGCTGCCTCGATATGGCTTCTTTCCTCAATGGATAAACAGGAAGTCACACCAATGCAGGACCTCGCTCTCATGGCACATAAAAATGTGCTTTTATAAACAAGTGTCGATGTGGACAAGTCAATATCCATAGGATAGAATATATTATTTAAAAGATGATAATAGTAGAAACAGAGCACCTTGAAAGGCAGCCATTCATGGTGGCACCAATAAAAATTATATACATATATATATATACTATAAATCTAAGTATATATTTATCTATGTTACACATATCGGTATCACAATTGGAAATTGAGAATTGGACAATATCGGCATATCGGATATCGGCAAAAAAGCCAATATCGGACATCCCTACTTTTTAGCTCACTGAAAAACACAATCAACAACAAAGCTATGGTCCCACGATAATTGGAACACATCCTCCGGTGTCCCTTCTTAAAAAGAGGAACAAGGACACCACCCACCTGGTCTGCCCATCCAGAGGCACTGCCCCTGAGGTCCATGCGACGCTGCAAAGTCGTGTCAGCCGAGACCGCCCCACGGCATTCAGAGTCTTGTGGAACTCCTGTTGGAGCTCATCCAGCCCCGTGGTTCTCCCACTGTAGAGTTCCCCACGCACTGCTTCCTCATTGGAAGACACGTCAGCGGGATTGAGGAGGTCTTTGAAGTATTCCTTCCACTGGAACAACATCTGGAGTGGAGGTCAGCAGCGCACCATCCCCACCATACACGGTGTTGACAGCGATTGCTTCCCCCTCTTGAGATGACGGATGAATCTCTTCAGCCGTAAGTTGTTCTCCATGGCTTGCCTGAACTCTTCCCACATCTGAGAGTTTGTCTTGGCGACTGCCAAGGCCGCCACACACCGCTTGGCCTGCTGGTACCTGTCAGCTGCCCCAAAAACGGCTGTCGGGGCTCCTTTTTCAGCTTGACAGCATCCCTCACCGCTGATGTCCACCAGGAATTACCACCATGACAGTCTGTCTGATCCCTCCGCCAGGAGCTGCTTGTCTTGGGTGTCCTTGGATCCTTGGGACATGCAAACTCCTCCACCGTGGTAAAGTAGTAGTGTCAATGATTTTAATATGAATGAAATAATAAGATCTTATCTGCAGTGTTTTGTTGCAATTTAGGCCAGATCTCACAACACCATTATGAAATATGTCTTTTCATGTCACTGAAAAAGAAGAAATACACGTACAGTGAAGGAGGAGGACGATGAGGACAATGCTGCTCCCTCCCCCATTAATATAGGCCGTTATCATGGTCGCATTAATATAAAAGAGAGCCGGGGGCTTTTATGCTTTAATTTGTTTTCAGGGCCGCCTGGCAATCATCATCATCATCATCATTACCATCTCATGGCTGGACTTAACCGCCTCGCCGCATCTTCATCCTCACAATCTACTGAGTAGAAGAATCGTTTTGGCGGTTTGTGCGACTGCTCTCTATCTCTCGCCAACGTTTGTTTTCCTTTTCACGCCGGATGAACAGTAGGGACTCTCAGGAGGAGAGACGAAGGCGGTGGGGGCCATTTTTTTACGGATGGAAGCCAACGCTTTCACACTTTTGGAGCTCAACTGACAGTTCAGTCAAACCACCGTTTATTCGGATGAGTCCGTTTTTCCCTGTACTGCATCGTTCCGCGAAATGGAGCGCCCAGGCAAAGCACCCCGTTGCTGACTCATCCTCCGGGCGTTTTTTATTGAATGTGACTGCTAAATAACCCGCCATGGGGCCAAAAAAGGTTGCGAGTGGCAGCAATTTGATGCAGAAGGTGAGAAACACCGCTGAATCCCACATCACCAGGATGTACGACAAGTCTGCGTCAATAAGTTCCATCCCTTTCTCATTTATAATCATTACATATTTTTTCTGCATTATAACTATGATTATTCTGTATAAAATGTATTTTTTGTTCATATTTTGGACTGTCTGGAACAGATTCATTGGATTGACAGGATTTCCTAAGGGAAAAATTGCCTCAGTTGTCGTATATTTCAGTTTTCGTCTAACCTTTTGGAGCATATTCATGACGAAAACCACTGTATGGTAATCCCTCATTTATCACGGTTAATTGGCTCCAGATTCGTCCATTATAAGGGAATTTCCACAAAGATTCCTTATTAAAAAATGTAAAAAAATTGTAGTTAGAGCACAGAAAACCCGTTTATGGCTTCCGAAATATAGTTTTACATTATTAGAGCCCTCCAGACATGAAATAGTCACCTTTACACTCGTATTACCCAATATAGAAGACATAATAAGAGAAAGTTCTGTACAGTTCTTCCTGCTGTGGCTATTGTCTCATCAATGGGACATCACTGACACCTAGTGACCAGTGTAGCATACTACATAGCATCACAACATCTTTGAATGCACCTTCTGAATACCTTAGAATTATATTTGACTTCATTCATTACTATGGCCCTATGGTTTCTGCGGAAATCGCCAATACACCATCACCGATACAAACGGAATTTACTGTTAAACGCGGAATCTTATGTCAGGTGACATAATGTGAATGAAATGATCTCATCACGAACACTAACCCACCCCCCTCTGAACTAAACATGTCAAAACAGCTGCCTAAAACACCGGCAGAAGTCGGTGAAAACACTTGGAAACTCCTCTCTTATGGGGCGTGAATGGAAGCTAGCGGGGTTAGCTTAGTTGAGCAGAGCATGCTAATGCGGCTGTGTGTGCTTACACCGAGTTGTGTTCTACTGCTTTAATGTAAGCTAGCGTTTCACAATGCCCCCTGAAGTCGTGCAGGTTCTGAGCGAAAAAGGACGAGCGGCGCGTTTATTCTTGCACCCAGCTCGTCATTCTCAACACACACAACATACTTCCGGCCTTCAAAATAAGAGCACTGTTTGCCACATCTTGTCTAATTGTGTCAACAAAATAAGGGTGTCATAAAAAATGTCTTGCATTACTATCACAATTGGAATGAAATTGCATCGGACTACATCTTCCTTAATCACAAGCACGGGCATTACAGTTTGTTGAAGATCTTGTAGCAATGTGTGCAGAGGCTGACATCCCATTAGAAAAGTTAGCCACGCTACAGTCATTTCTTTAATGTCCAGTGAGGAACGGATAATTGCAAGGATTTTTGCATTTAATTAATGGACAGTTTATTCACTAAACCAAAAAGCACACACTCTATGCTGGTAAAATAAGTGTAAAAGGTAAAGAAATGGATTTCTAAAACATTTAAACGGAAAAAACAAAAGAGATTTCATAGGGCCCTACATTACCATTCGGAGCACGAGTGGCGTGCCTCAGGGATCTTTCCACGAGCCACTGCTCTTTTCTCTTCACACTCATTGTCTCTCATTCTAAGACGATGACACTTAATTGAGCCCATAGTAGGACATTTTGGACAACAAATCTCCATTCAGCTGACAAGAAACCCACCCAGTAACCTCTACAACATCCCAAGATGGCTCCTCCCCTGTCAGATCCTTAAAGCACCTGAACGTTATGCCTGGGAACACTTGTACTCACCCTCCAGCGGGATAATCTCTGCTGCATTCCTCCTCCTCACCAACCTTGTCGACTACCTCGTCTGACCCTCCACATCCTGGACTAACGAGTCGTCGCTGAACTGGAACGAGCGGCCAAACTTTTTCCAGGGGAACAGAAACAATCTTCCTGTGGAGACATAAAACACACATTTGGCTTTTCATGGCAGTGTGCTGTTTCTCTCGCACACACACGCACACATATGTATATTCCACACGTAACAGGCTGTCAATTTTAGCCAGCAATCAATCAGTGACATTCAGATTTGACCTTCTAAAGAGAGTGCGAGACGTTTGACTGTAGACCATTTCCCCCCTGACAAGCCCCCACCGTTGGGCAACATAAATCCCCCTCATCATTCTCCTCTGTTGGGCATTTGCATGTGTGTGTGTGTGTGTGTGAGCTCTCTAGAGTGTTGACATTCAGAGGCGGGCCACGGCAAGCTAACACTCTGACATTGGCCTGACATTTTCCTCCTGCTGCTGCTTTCTAACCCACCTGCACACGGCACCGCGGCCCCCACGCACACGCACACCTGCACCAGCGTGCACGTCAGCCTCACAGACCCAAACAAAAGAACTGTGGGATGAAAAGCCGAGAGAAAAAAATATTTTGAGGCTGCTGCGGTATAACACGCATCATTTATCAGGAAAATGACCTGTAACAATACAGACTCAACTATTGGGAAGAAAATGTGTGTTTTAGTGGGACTTTTAGGCCCACGAGTGAGGTGAGAGGTCAATGACATTGGACCTCATTGAGTTCCTCTACACCATTCTCATCCAAGCGTGCCTTTATGGACCTTGTTTTGAACACTGGGAACAGAGAAAACTGTCTTCCCCATTGTGTTTACACAATTTGTTGGAAGTATACAAAATTAAGATTAAGATCTGTGTCCAGGGTCTGCTGTGCATAGGGCCCCGCCATCCATTTGCACAAGGGGGTGCATTTTAGGCAAATGCGCAAAGGATGCGCACGACTGCCAGGGCGCTGCCAGGAATTCTGGGCCCCACGATATAAAAAGCACATTGGGGAGTTGTCACCACAGCTGTATTTTTTGAGAATGGCCCTTTACGTCCCCCTATACAGCGCCCCCTGGCCATAGAGCACCAAGTCAGCCTTAGGCAGGAGAGGAAAAAAAGGGATGAGTAATCTAACACCGAGCTCGTTACTGCAATGATTGACACACGCGGCAGGGAATAAAATGTCACTTATTAGTCCTTGGTGGTATAATGGTACAGCTGCTGCATTTGAAGGCGGCGGGAGCGTGTTTGATCGCAGTCCCGGACAGGTTCTTTTTTTTTTTGTTCTGTTCATTTGTTATTTTGCACTAAAAATAACTGATTGAACAATTCCCATGTGTCGGCATTACTACAAAACATGCATCTCACTAAATTCAGGTTCAAGTTCAAATTGTATAAAAATAGTTTTGAATGGGTCAGTTCGGTCCTGGTGACCACAGCGCCCCGTTGGTGATACGTTAAGGGCTGTCAATCGATAAAAATATGTACTATGCATTGAATCGCAATTTGTCCATAGTTAACCCGTAATTAACTGCAATTAATCACAGGTTGAAAGATGTTTTTATCTATAACAAGTAATGATGCAAATCTCTTTGTGGTAAACGATTCGATATGCATCTTGATACACGGGTTAAGATGCAATTCAAAAGCGATCCCCTGTTACGAGTGCACCGGCGCTGGACCCCAGATGCAGAGGCAGGAGGCAGGTGAGCAGGTAAGTGAGTCTTTTAATAGAGTCTTAGGTGAACAGAAGGCGACGGTGTGTGGATAAGGCAACAGATAAACAAATAAACGCACCATGGACACCCAGGCTTGCTGGAGGGCTGAGGAGGTACCAGAATGGAGAGCCGGGACCACTGGGCGCACACTCTGGGAGACGCTGGGAAGAGCTTAGTCCTCAGGAGGAGAAAATAAGTTAAGCCAGTAATGCAAAAAATGTGGTTAAGATCCGAGGAGCCAGAATGCAGCTGTCCATACATGTGGCACAAACCGAGAGGAATAATCCAGCGTCTCCCAGGTGCAGTCCACCATCTTAAGAGAGGTAGGAGCTTATCAGAGGCAGGTGCGCCCAGTAGTCCCGCCTCCAGCCGGAGAAAAGGCTCCTGCAACGGAGAGAATACACCCAGGAGAAGGCAGGGAAGTGCGGAGGGCAATGACAGGAAGTGAACCATGACATCCCCTAGTTTTTGCATGTTTAATGCAAGCGACGGCCCTTGAACTACTTTACTGTACTATACTATACTGCATTTTTCTTTCACCTCATATTTTCTCCCAAATAAGTAATAAATAAGATAAATTAGATCGCTATACAGTAATGTACGTATGTTTTGCTGATGTGTTGAAAATCTTTCCTGCTGACTACCTATCGCACTACTAATGCTATTTATATCCATTCTTGTCTTGCCATGGTCACATTGACACTAGCCCCTCTAAATAGCTGTCCTTGGCTATGCCTGCCAGTAAATAGCAGCTCGTAACCCAAATTTTAGCTCGCAGTTCAACACAAACAAAAGTCATGATACAGCTCACATCTAAAAAAACACTAATTAGTTGTGTGTAAATGACACACATTCATTTAGTCGTTGGGGGCTCCAAAGAAAATTCTGCTTCGGGCCCCATTTTGGCCAGGGGCGGCCCTGGCTGTGTCCCAACACTTTTGTCCAGAATAACAGCACGTTTATTGTAGTATCAGGCTGAAATCAACAATAAGCAACGGGATCAAGAAGCTGAAACAAACTGCTCATTTCAACCAAGTCAAAAGACAGGAAGCCAGAAGAAAGTCAACGAGGGCGGTTAAGGGGAAAGACTTGCGTCCCATGGAGACGCTCCGAGTCTCTTGTCATGTCTCTGTGACACACGGGTCACATGACTCGCACCGGCAGTGAAGTGAAGTCAGGTAATGACGCTTGGCTTCCTGCTGACCTTTTGCGCAGCACAACGAGGGAACAAGAGTTGCGCTGCCATATCAGTAGACATATCTGATGCCTTTACACCCCAGCCCCCATCCAGTCTAATATCTTATCAGCTGCAGGCGCTCACACATCCCGTGGCGTCTTCTTGACTCCAGGGCAGCGTTAGGAGTAGCGGTGTTCAAAATAACGGGATTACCAACGGCGTTATTGTTTGTCAGCGCCGTTACTGACGGTGAAATGTGTTGCTATGCCCTGATATCGAATCCAACCACTGACAGACACACAGGGAATGACGATTGGCTCGAGGTAGAGAATCATTTCATTGTCATCCAACCAGTGCCAGAGTTGATGCACAGCAAACATCCACACAGCAGAACTCGATGCCGCAATGGTGAGTCCGAAGCGGAGGGGTGCTTTTCAGGCCGTATGAAAACAGTGACATATTTTTGGCAATCATTTTCAAATCCTACGAAAACTGGGGCGTGCAAAAACCAAGGTGCCAACGTACTTTTTAAAAGTAATTTGCAAACATTGAATATTTTATGGGGTGCCCTTAAAGCAGTCATGAGAGGAAAAATCATTGCCGGCCTTAAAAAAAAAAAAAAAAAAAGGAGGAAGAGAAGGATTTGAAAAAGGGAAGCAAAAAGAACATAAAAGCAGTCAGGACCCACACTCGGCTTCCAGGCAAAATCTAGCAATGTAGCAACGATTTGGATAGAATGTACGACATGGAAGTAGAAAAGAAAGTACGATTTTGAACACAATCAAAAACTTGGGAAACAGTTGGGCACCAAAAACAATATATTTAATCTTCTGAGATGGCTAAGATAAGAACTTTATTGATCCCACATGGAAGTACTTCACATGAAATCAGCTATACAGCACAAAGTAGTGCAGAAAAACTATACACAGTATATACTATATATGTATATATATAGTCATTTTAATGAGTAGTTTTAAGGCAATATACTTTTAAATTGTTGTAAAGCAACAATACTCAATAAGTTTTTTTTTTAATTCATGAATTGGCTGATTATTATTTTGATTGATAACTTTCACGTTCTTATTTGAGAAATAAATCGGACGTCACTCAGCGGTGTCTCAGTACCTGAGTTGTTTTTTCACCAAATACTTCCTTCCTCTTCCGCTTAATTATTTGGATGACTACTTTTTACTTGAGGAATATTTTTCTAAAGTAACAATACTCTTACTTGAGGACAAGTAAGGTTTTGTGAACCAAAAAGGTTGCGCAGTAGGAAATGTGTACAATGGACGCCTGAAATCAGGCCTGGTGCCTAAGATCCTTCAGCCCTGTATGTCCATGTAATGTGAATTACTCCTGTGTGGGATCAATAAAGTTTTTATCTTAGCCATCTAGGAAGATCAAATACATTGTTTTTGGTGCCTAACTGTTTCCCACGTATATTTGTTTGTGTGTGAAGGTATAAACGAGAGGCATTAACTTAAATTTCTTTCTTGAAAGGCGCTTTATGAAAGTAAGTAGCCTTGCCACATCCAATATGGCGGCGACGTTGACTTATCGCATCAGCGGGCAAACATACTGGATGCGGCGTCTACGTATATACGTCTATGGATTCCGCCACGAGTGAGTGAGCTTCCCCACACAAACATTCCTTCTCCTCACCATGACATCATTTCGTTCACATTAGGTCAATTTGCGCCATATTCCGCGTTTAACAGCAGATTCAGGTTATTGGCCAATTCCGCGATTCCGTTAACGTGGAAATCATAGGGCGCTAGCGATCCTTTGTGGAAGCAAAGGAACA
Organism: Dunckerocampus dactyliophorus; assembly: GCF_027744805.1. Taxonomy (NCBI): domain Eukaryota; kingdom Metazoa; phylum Chordata; class Actinopteri; order Syngnathiformes; family Syngnathidae; genus Dunckerocampus; species Dunckerocampus dactyliophorus. Next base: position 15,703,808 of record NC_072837.1, on the reverse strand, counting down.
AAAAAATGATATCAAGGCATCACACACAACAGAGAAGAACCAAATCGGAGCAATCGCCTGCTTGTGATGGTCTGCCATCTGAAAGGCTGAGCACACACTAGAGCACGAGGCCACCGGGTCTGCTGGCTGAGATATTAAAAGGAAAAAAACGGTTCACAAAGACGAAATCGATGGCAGCGGGCAGTGAGACGACCTGCCGCTCCAGCGAGCAGATCCTCCCAGTCCCATGTCGCAGGGTCACTCCGTGTGAGGTCATATCAGCTGATGTGATGGAGGATAGAACCATCACATCGGGTTTTTTTTTTTTGCCAAACACAGCGGATCCCTGGAGGGACAACACAACCCCCTCCCAGGAGGATGCTCCACCTTTTTGGATTTGAAATGAAGACAATGCAAAGGGAGATGTTGGATGTCTCTATGGGTGCGTATGTTTTCTAATGGAAATGAATTTGCCTCACATTTGTCTCATCTTGTGTAGCAGATGCCAGCTGGTGCAACTGTGCCGAAGTTCGTTGGTAAACCTCACGCCCTGACCCCTTAAAAGCCGCGCTGGACGACAGCTTGACAGCTCAGGCTTTTAGCTCGTCGCTGAGCGATACTCACCTCATTTACTGGACCAGGGTTTGAGCCCCAGCCAGCCTCTCTCCGCTTTGATGTTGAGTTGATGTCGAAAAAGAATATTCGCTTCAACTCTTTGTATTGTTGTAAGTGTTCAAGTCAGACGTGATGCCTGTATTTAACGGCAAAGGAGCACAAAACAGCATAAAGACAACATATGCTTCAGAACAGTCATTTTGCACTTCATGCAGGCACTCTCGTCATGGAAAACACGCAAAGACATATGCATATGATGCAGCTTTCGAGCTAAAGGTGATCGATCTAGCAACTTTTGCTCAAGTGTGCCTGTGGATCCTGACAGCGTGGAGCAGTGTCAAAAAACCCCACTATCACCGACGGCTTTCCAAAGGCTGGGGTACTGAGCGATGAAAAGGACAGCACAAGTTCAAGTGCTAATTTGCCTCGAGACAAAAGTGACACAGAGTGACAACAAAAGAGAGAGAGAGAGAGACTGACAACATGCGTGATGAAGGAATTATGAGGCTGTTCAATTCCGACACTGAAGAAGACGCAGGAGGAAGATGAAGACAGCGATGAATGACTTTTCTGGTAAGCTACATTTTAACAAGTCGTGTTACATGCACATTTTGGAATTAAAAGTTTCAAAAGATCTTTCCGGGTACTAAATATCCTATGTTACGACGTGGACACCTGCGGCTAATAGATAGGTGCAGCCTATATATGCACACATTTTTTTCTCTTTAAATGTAGTGGGTGCAGCTTATATTCAGGTGCGCTCAATTAGGTCAATTACGGTATCTGTATCTATGAATCCAATCCAATCCACTTTATTTATTATTTATCTTGCACATTTTATAAACACAGTTTCCAAAGTGCTGAACAAACTAGAACTTCGTAAAGCGATAAATAATTAAAAGTTAACACAATAAAAGCTCTTAAATCAAATAAAAACAAGAACGTTTACAACAACTATAAAAATAAAATAGATAAAAATAAAAAAAATAGATAGCTAAATAAATAAATACAAACCAAGATAAATAAAACCAAACAAAAATTTAAAAAAGGAAAACAAGAAAAAAAACCACACAACTCACGCCGAGTTAGAAGCCAAAATATAAAAGTCGGTTTTGAGACGAGACTTAAAGCATTCGACTGCGGGGGGACGTTTTTACATGAGGGGGGAGAGTGTTCCACAGCTTGAGGCCGACCAGAGAAAAGGCCCGGTCTCCCCTGGTCTGTATTCTCGTAGATGAAGTACCTGTGTCTATGAAGTATAGGTATTTATGCAGCTGTACTATCTGGTGATCCACATCCAAATCCGAATTAGGATTGTTTGGCCTTGGTGGTGGTTTGCTGAGTTGAATTAACTCAGGAAAATCCAACAAAAAAAACATAGCAGATGTTCAGATTTGGCTCTTCTGGATCCCACCTGTGTGTGTGTGTGTGTGCGTGTGTGTGTGAGAGTGAGTTAAAGCTGCTCTGTGTGTCGCCTCGCTGCTTTACCGTTTCATTTCCGTCCTCCACTGGACTGAGACGAGTGCTGGAGGACATCAGGGAACAACTGGCCTTCATCAGCGGTGGCGCCAACTTTGCACATTTGCACTGTGGAAAAAAAAACGTTACAACATGATGACTTTTTTTCGTACTTCATTTAATGCACATTTATTGAAAATGTCCTCTTACTCTTCGGGTGTGATGTCTCGCTGTGGTTGGACAGAACGACATCATTAAAATGGCACACACGTAAAACAGAGGTCATGTATTTTCTCTGCACTATAATGACACCCACAAAGGTGGCGCACCTGCAAGGCGCCCTCTAGTGGTAACTTTAATAAATAACTCACAATAGGACTCACGATGGTTACGGTCCTGAGTAAATATGTACAATTATATCACTGAATCTTGGTTAATCAAACCGTAAACTGTTGGTTCTAGGAACTCCGACAGGAGGCGAGGAGCAACGGTTACTATGATGTTTGGTTTTCATGCATTCAGACGACAAGCGCCCTCTGCTGGTGGTTACAAATATAATCTCATTCACATGACTAACGGACGTGCGTGTCACTGCGCGATGCGTACCGGAAACGCAATCGGTTCTACGCATGTGCAGAACGCGTCTACATCCGATTGGCCTATTTTCCGGCAGTCACGTGTTTGGGCAAGCCGATTTGTACAGCGCATGTGTAACCTATGTCATCCATCTATTTTTTAGGGCAGTTACAGATCGTAAACATCCGACAACATGATTTCTACTACACATGTGCAATATAGACCACCCCCCCCCACTCCCACAAAACGCTATGATTGGAGAAATGATAACATAGTCTTTGTTTTTTTTCCTTATATCATGTCCATGGTGCAAGTGGATCAATTATAAGCCCTCTTTTCTTGGTTCTATGAATTATTTTCAGGGTTTTTTTGCCAAACATAGCAAAGCATTTGCTAGCAAGATGTTTCTGTGGATGGTATTTTTCCATTTAGAAAAAAAAAACAGCTAGCGGAATCCTCCAGATCAGGGCTCGACAACCTTTACTATCAAAAGTGCCATTTTGCACCCTCGCCCACTAAAGAAAAAGTCTGGAACCGCAAAACATCAGTTTAAAACAGTGGTTCTCAATTGTTTTCTGTCACGCCCCCACCGGGGGACCACTAGATGGGTTATGATGGCGTCATCTTGGTTAAACCTCACTGCCTGACGCCTGAAGAAATATGCAGCAGTGAATTAACAGCCTGTTTCTTTTAGCTCGCTGGCTATGGCGACAAACAGCCGTCGGTGGTGAGCGATGCGCACACATCCAGAGCGAATTACGAGTCTGCCATGGTTTTGATTGGCTGGCAGATTTGGAGGGAATTTTGGGGTATCAAAGTAGGAGAGGAGAAAAAGCGGTGTTGGTCGAGTACTCTTGCTAGTACCGGATCATGCTAGTATTGAAGATAAACTTACAGAAATTGTGTAAATTAATGTAAACTTACCCGATATGTTTACTATGGTGCCAGCAACTGTTTTTTTCTTTATACTTCGAATTTCTTTTTAAGAAATGTCAAATAGATCTGGGAAATCTCACACAACGAGTATGATTTTTTTCCTCTATGTTTACCTGTGAGAGCACACTGAACAGCATCCTGTCCGCTCATTGGTCGTTCAATGAAACTCCCGCTGATTGGTCGTCGTCTGGGAGACGGCGATTAAAAGTTGAAGATTTTTCAACTTTCTGGGATCACGTCACAAGCCAGCGTGTGCACGATGGCAAGCACAAGCATAACGGGCGACGCACACGGGAGGCGACATCGCTTCGACTCCATTCATTTTCAACGGAAGCTGCGCGAAAGGGAGAATATCGCGTGTCGCTTGGCTGGACACCCTAAATTCGAGCGTGTGAAAGTTTGTGCTCGCGAGTGCCATGCGACGTGATCCCAAAAAGTTGAAAAATGTTCAACTTTTCATCGCTGTCTCCCAGACGAGGCCCTATCAGCGGGAGTTTCATTGATCGACCAATGAGCGGACAGGATGCTAATCAGTACGCTATACTTGCCGTGTCAGATTTCCCGGAGCTATTTGACATTTCTAAAAAAAGAATATTGAGATATAAGGAAAAAAGCAGCGGCTCGGGAACTCGTTGGCGTCAGAGTAAACATATCGGGCAAGTTTACATTCATTTACACGGACATTTATGTACGTTTATCTTCAATACTAGCAAGATCCGGTACTAGCAACACCGGCCGCTTTCCCTCCTCTGAGCTACTTTGATACCCCCAAATTCCCTCCACATCTGACAGCCAATCAAACTGTGGGAGACTCATACAATTTGCTCTGGATGTGAATGCGTCGCTCACCTGTGTAGCTAGCCAATTGCAGTCGTTTGTAGACTCCTGTGTGCGGCGGCCATAATGCGCACGGATCTCGCATGTCGCATGGCCGGACAGAGACCCGCAGTAATGGGCACCACACACGGAAGGCGACCAACGACTGCGGGGATAAACACTGTTACATATGTAGGTCTGCTTTCACAAAAAATGACAACTTTTCAGGAATTGTTGAGTGCTTTTGTTGAAAATGTCTTTCAGTGTTTGTTGTTGTTCCTCGCCACATATTGAGCATAAATGGAAGCCAGCATCGTTGGCAGGGAAGACAAAGGCATCTGTCCATGCAGAATGAAAAACTCTATTTTCTTCTGAGATGTTTCTTTTTGGGGGGATATTGACAGTTAGTTTAACCGCGTGGTGGAGGGTGGCGGGGGTGCGACGTGACTATCACATCCACTGTTGCCAGCTTTTCAGGAAGAACAGTAGCTACTGGCTGTCCTGGAAGGAGTAGTTGACTAGTAGTTGACTATTCGTCTAACTTGCATATATCATTTACATACAATGTTGGAAAATGCCAGGGTCCAGGGTGTACCCCGCCTCTCGGCCAAAGTCAGCTGGGATGGGCTCCAGCGTGCCCCTTCGACCTTGGTGAGGATAGGCGGCATTTTATCTCCGCCAGCGCCTCTCAAAGTTCTCCCATCACACGTTGGCTATTGAGGCCTTTTTAAAATGATCAATATCGAACAGTGAATAATAATCCATTGTGTTTATTCTGTGACTCACATGCTATATTATATTCTATATATTATTATATTGTATTCACATTATATTATTATCCCTTTCTACACTCATTGTTACTCTTGAATTACTTCTTAATTATTTATTTATTTCTTAAGTGTCTGTGTACATTGAGGGGACATGGAGGAAAAAAAACAACAACAACGAATTTTTGCGTTGTCTCGCAAAACTTTTGCGAGACAACGCAAAGCAGTTTTGCGCTCCCTCGACTTATATTGATCTCTGTTGGAAGCTGGCATTGAGCCGGAGCGCAGGGACCGTCTACAAATGTCTTCTTCTGTATTATGGAAATGGGCAATGAAATTAAAGTAGGATTTCAAGATGGCGCCGGTGTGTCTGGCTCGCCGCTTCCCTCAGTTTACTGTGATCGGTTTTATTGTTATTTTTGCATTTGTTACGAGGACCATCGACTCTCTGTTGGTGTATGATCGTCAGGAACTACTTGAAATCCTAGACACTGTAGCCGCTGGTGCGAGACAAGAGCAGTGGGGGCCAAATAAACCGCGTCCGTTGTACCTGTCTGACGTACCAGACTTTCTGCTTCGGGCGGAGCCGTCGCTTCCCAGGAAACGTAGACGCCGGGGCGCACGAGGTGGAAGACTGGTGAAGCTCAAAACTTGGCTGGCGCTTTCTCCCTAGGCGGCAAGGCTCCCACGTAATGTTCCGAGGGACTTTGAGGATTGTTTTCGCCGCTTCATCTCTCGGCGTTTTCTCACCTCCGTTGGGGCCTGGCTGGTGCCCATCGTTGGGCGGCGCGACGAGCGCTGTGTGCTGCGCCCTCACCGCACTCCTGTTGCTTCTGGCGGCGTGAACCCCGGCAACCTCCGGCCGCTGAACGGGGCAGCTTCATCGGCTTCAGCAGCTTCAGCGGCTCTTCGGGTTTCAACGAAGTGTGCACTGGTGAATGCGAGGTCAGTTTCAAACAAGACTTTTATCCTCCAGGACCTCTTTAAGGAGCATTCTTTGGATTTATTATTCGTCACTGAGACCTGGATTCATGCCGGTGAGTCCGCTTCCTTCTCTGAGCTGTTGCCTCCCGATTGTACCTTCATTAACACGCCAAGAACTACCGGCCGTGGAGGAGGCATCGCTACTATTTTAAAAACGTCCTTACACCATAAGCCATTGTCCATGGTGTCTTTCTCCTCATTTGAGGTGAGCTGCTTCGAACTGCGACAGTCTGAGCCGCTGTTGTGCGCGGTCATTTACAGACCACCCAAACACAACAATGACTTTATCCAGGATTTTTTTTACTTTATCGCTGCAATGTTGGTAAAGTTTGACAGAATGTTAATTGTGGGTGATTTTAATGTTCATGTCTGCTGCCCTTCTACGCCTATGGCGAAAGACTTTTTAGAGTTGGTGGAGGCTTTTAATTTAGTATAAAATGTTACAGGAGCTACACATATATACGGACACACTTTGGACCTTGTATTGTCTCATGGACTGGCTGTTGATAATGTCTCTGTAGGGGATGCAGTGTTCTCTGACCACAGTCCGGTCATGTTTGACTTTGATTTGCACTGCAGTGCCACCCTGCCTGCTCCTGCTCGCCTTGGCCGTTTCATCAAGCCTGACACGGCCTCTGCCTTTGCCTCTCTGTTCGCCACTGCATCTCGGGTTGCAATGGCTCCAGACGCTGCTCTTGATACTGAGCAGCTAATGAACTGCTTTACTTCTACCTGTGCTGATGTCCTGGTCAGTCTAGCCCCGCGTAAAACCACGCGCTCTAAAACTAAACAGGATGTGTGGCTCCACGACGTCACACGAGAAGCACGCCGCGAATACCGAAAGGCCGAGCGCAGGTGGAAGAAAGATGGTCTGCAAGGTTCCTTTGAAACCCTCAAAGCCAGTTGGAGGCGTTATCAAAACATAGTGAAGGCTGAGAAAACAAAATACCTCTCAGATGTGATATCAAAAAATATGAACAACCCACGTGTTCTTTTTAAAACTATTGACTCTGTTTTAAATCCCACTCCATCCACGACACTGGAAGTCTCATCTGACACTTGTGAACATTTCCTGCACTTTTTAATAATAAGGTTGCGTCTATACGAGCCAATATATCACCCCCCTCTTTTAATTTGTCTACAGTGACACAGTGCTCTAAAGTCTTTGATCAGTTTGAACCTGTGTCGCTGGCCTTCATTACCAAGGTAGTTGATGGTCTTAAGCCTTCTTCCTCTCCCATTGACCCAGTCCCCTCTCGCTTTTTTAGGGAGGTGTGGGCAACTATTGGCCCCTAATGTGTGCAATATCATCAACAGCAGCCTGTCCTCTGGTATTGTTCCTTCCTTTTGTAAAAAGGCTGCTGTTGAACCTTTGCTTAAAAAAACAGGTCTTGATCCTTCGATTTTATCAAATTATCGGCCCATTTCTAAACTACTTTTTATCTCAAAGATTTTAGAAAGAAGTGTTCTTGCACAGATGCGGCCTTTTTTAGATGAAAATGGGATTTTAGACACTTTCCAGTCAGGTTACAGGGCCTTTCATAGCACTGAGTCTGCACTTTTAAAGGTTTTTAATGACCTGTTTTTAATGACTGATACTGGTGGTTCAGCCATTTTAGTGCTTTTAGACCTGACTGCTGCCTTTGACACAGTGGACCACACTATTCTTTTATCTCGCTTGGAAAACTGTGTGGGTGTCAGGGGGACTGCCCTTGATTGGTTTAGGTCTTACTTGTCAGGGAGATGCCTTATTGTGGGACTCCACCTCATCTACTGCCCCCCTTGAATGTGGAGTCCCCCAGGGATCAATCCTGGGGCCCATCCTATTTGTTCTGTACCTAATCCCACTTAGCACAATTTTTAGAAAGCATGGCATCTCCTATCACTTTTATGCAGATGACTGCCAGATCTATTTACCAATTACAAGAAATGACCATGCCCCCCTGACTCCCCTTCTTGAGTGCTTTAGTGACGTCAAGGTCTGGTTGGCTCAAAATTTTTTAAAGCTCAATGAGGGGAAGACAGAAGTTATCATCCTTAATAACAATGACCCCCACTTGGGTCCCATGAAAAACCATGTCAGTCCCACAGCCACCAGCCTTGGCGTCATCATTGATAGTGATTCTAAACTTAATAAACAAATCAATGCCGTTGTAAAATCTTGTTTTTATCATCTTCGTCTTTTATCCAAAGTCAAATCATTTTTATCATTGCAACATTTCGAACAAGCCATGCACGCTTTTATCTCATCACATCTGGACTACTGTAATGCCCTTTACTCTGGAATAAGCCATAAATGACTCTCTCGCTTACAGTTAGTCCAGAACTCTGCAGCACGGCTTTTAACAGCAACCAAAAAGAGGGAGCATATTAACCCAATTTTAGCTTCCCTGCACTGGTTGCCTGTGCGTTTTAGAATTGATTTTAAGATTTTATTGTTTGTTTTTAAGGCTTTGAATGGGCTGGCCCCTCAGTACATCTCAAACCTCATCCAAATTTACACTCCAGCGCGCACTTTGAGGTGCGAAGGCCAGCTCCAACTGGTGGTGCCTAAGACCAGACTTAAGACCAGGGGAGACCAGGCCTTTTCTGTAGTCGGCCCAAAGCTGTGGAACACTCTCCCCCCTCATGTAAAAACGGCCCCCACAATTGAAAGCTTTAAGTCTCGTCTTAAAACACACTTTTATTCTCTGGCTTTTAACTCGGCGTGAGTCGTGTGGTCCTCTGTGTCTTTTATTATTTTTTAAGTTTTTATTGGTTCTATTTATTTTAGTTTTTTAAATTAAATTTACTTATTTTTTACCTACTTCTTGGACTTTTGGCTTTTATTGTTTTGATTTCTTGTTTTAAATATTTTATTGTAGTATGTTTCTTTGTTTCTATTTGATCTTTTAGTTTTTATTGTCGTAATTTTTACTTATTATTTACATTTACATTCCTTTATTTACTTATTATTTATGGTTTTGCTAGTCTGTGCAGCACTTTGGAAACAGTGTTTATAAAATGTGCTATATAAATAAAGTGGATTGGACTGGATTGGATTATGGCGGTTGGCATCAATGTTGCCAACGCCTCAGTAAGAACAGTCGCTATTGGCTGGAAGGCCATGGATGGCGTCATTGGCTAGTTTGCATAATGTTTGCATATGATGTTTTAAGAGATGTAGGAAAAAAACAAAAGTATGATAGATTAACAAAATAAATAAAAACACCTTGATTATGTTTACAACTACTGTACAAAAAGATATACAAAGCAAGAAGTTTGTGAAAATGGACTTTTACATAATTGAATTATGTATGTATTGAATACCAGAAAGGAGTCACTGATGTGTGAGGTGAGTTTTGTGGTCCTACACGTTAATAAAAATTGCCCTAAATTATGTCAAAAATTAAATTATTATTAAATTATCAAGTCAATTTTCACAAAGTTGTTGCTTCGTGTAAACACTTGTAGCCAATGACGTCATCTATCACCTTTCAGAACAGCCAATAGATACTTGTCTTACTGAGGAGTTGTCAACATTGATGCCGACCGACATAATACAGAAGAAGACATTTGTTGACGGCCCCTGCGTTCCGGTCTCGCTGCCGGCTTGCCATAGAGATCAATATAAGTCAGACTGCACAGAAGACGACTCGTTTTGATAAAAACTGGGTTGTAGCTGTTTGTCTGTGTGGTCACGGTTGGAAAGAGGTATGGTTTGCCGTGTTAGAAATAGTTTTGCGTTATCTCGCAAAAGTTTGGCGATCTGTCGCAAAACTTTGATCTTTCCAAAGTCAAATTCCTTGTTTGCGTAAGCATAATTGGCCGATAAAGCTGATTCTGACTGACATGACTTGGGGTGCGTCTGTGTAGGCTCTCAGTCGTACAGGAGTTGTCCATCGAGGAAAAGGCTTCTTGAGACGTCATCTGTACTTCTGTGAAGAAGGTGTCGGACGTTTCGCTCCTGATTAGATGTATCATAGGTTATACCCTGGGGAGGCTACACCATGTATCTATGGCCTTCCAAAAATCCACAAGGAAGGGTTTCCCCTCAGACCCATTGTCTGTAGCATTGACTCTACCACGTACAATGTAGCGAAATATGTAAAAACAGTCTTATCCCCATTGGTAGGCAACACTGATCATCATATAGAGAACACAAAAGGGTTTGTGGCGAGCATCAAAGACCTCAGATTGGAGCCAGAGGAAACTTTGGTGTCTTATGATGTGACTTCACTTTTCACATCCGTCCCCACCTCAGCAGCAGTCTCGGTGGTGAGGAAGAGACTGCTCGAGGACTCAACTCTGCATCGGAGAACAAAACTTAGTGCTGACCACATCTGCCAATTATTGGAAATTTGCCTTAACACTACATATTTTCAGTTTAGAGGGAAATTTTACAGACAAATCCATGGTTGTGCTATGGGCTCACCAGTCTCACCCATAGTGGCGAATCTGTACATGGAAGAGATGGAGAAACAGGCTCTCACATCCTTCTCAGGGACAAAACCAAGGCACTGGTTTAGATACGTGGATGACACCTTTGTCATAATCAAAAAACAAGAAATTCAGTCTTTCACAGATCACATCAATGCGGTGGACACCAATATCATATTTACTCGCGAGGACACTAAAGAGAACCAACTAGCCTTCTTAGACTGCAAGGTAATTATAGGAGAGGACAGACAGCTACTTACAGAGGTCTTTAGAAAGGCCACACACACTGACCAATACCTGCTTTTTGAATCAAACCATCCACTACAACATAAACTAGGAGTTATTAGGACCCTCCAACATAGAGCGGAACAAATACCAACTAGTGCTGAGGGAAAGAATAAGGAGACACAACATGTCCAGAGAGCGCTCTCAACCTGTGGGTACCCACGGTGGGCTTTTAACAAATGTCAAAAGAAGAGCGTAGGGAAAGAAACCCAAAAGCCCACAGAAGCAAAAAGGAGAGGAGTGGTAGTCCCTTATGTAGCGGGGGTCTCCGAAAAACTCCAGAGGATCTTATGGCAACACAAAATTCCTACCTATTTCAAACCAGTAAATACCCTGAGACAAAAATTAGTGCATCCTAAAGACAAGGCTCCAAACCAGAAACAAAGCAATGTGGTCTATTCCGTCCACTGTAAAGATGAGGAATGCAAAGAGCACTACATTGGGGAAACCAAGCAAATGCTCCAAAAAAGGCTTTATCAACATCGCAGGGACAATTCTAGTGGTCCTCAATCAGCAGTACATCTACACCTTAAAGCTACCAATCACTCTTTTGAGGACAGCGAGGTAAAGATTTTGGCCAAAGAAAACAGATGGTTTGAAAGAGGAGTAAAGGAAGCTATTTTTGTCAAACAACAGAAGCCATCATTGAATCGGAATGGTGGTTTGAGGTTTAATTTGGAGCCTGTGTTCAGCAGGTTACTGAGACCAAAACCCACAGCTCTTAGTCTTGCAAATGAGGTGGAGCCAGGGCCGAGCCAGAACAATAGATGCTAACGAGCCGGTATCAGAGTCGTTCATACCCAATTCAGGGAGCGACACTTCCCTTTTATCGGAGGTGTTAATAACAGGATAGGATTATACCACTACTCCGCCCAGGTTTAGTGTAACGAACCAATAGGAGGAGGGTGTTGGCACACCAATTCCGCTCACTCTTACTGTATTTAAGGCCTAAGCTACCAGCACTTTTTAGTTCGCTGACGAAGCTCTTCGGATGAGGAGCGAAACGTCCGACACCTTCTTCACAGAAGTACAGATGACGTCTCAAGAAGCCTTTTCCTCATGACTTGGGGTGGTTCGTGAGTAGCACACTCTTCTGGTGAACATATGTAATAGCAATTCATTCGCCCTTTCGTTGCGTTGACTGCCTTTGGGCGGGGCGCACCTGTCAACAGCACCTGCCGCTGCTCAGTGAGAACACAAAATGCAGAACAATAAGCGCTTTCACGATAATAGAAACTCCCCAACGACGCCAGAAAAAGTCGCTAGATTTGTCGCTAGTTGCTTTTGAGAAAAGATGTCGTAAAGGGGGGTTGAAATGTCCCCAGACCCAGCGAAAAAAATCGCCAAGTTGGCAACACTGGTCACGTCTCAACCGAAGTAGACAGGTAAACACCGGCTTCCCCTCCCTTCCTCGCGCTTGTCCAATCACCAGTCAGATGCATTTCCCGTCTCACAGGAAGTTGGATATTTTACAAGGAACAAAGAAGCTGAAGAGCCGCGGGTTGCCGACCTCTGCTCTAGATGAAGCCATCATTGCACTCTGCTTATGACTGTTTACATTCAAATGTCACTCTATTTCATGGGTTTTATATGGTTTATCGGCAGTTCTATTTATCCACGTATGTTATACATATATGGATATGACGTTTCAGGGACCACAAGATGGGTCAACAATTGAAAGCTGTTCTGCAGAAATGGGGGTTGATCAAGCCTTGGCAGTCGGTGCAACTAATTCTTACAGATGTTCCAAGTTCTGGAGTACTTACAACCTCCTCTGTCTGCATAAAATCAGTGTCCGGAACACACTGTGGTACGATACCCTCGTGAACATCAGCTGAACACCACTGTACTGGAAAAAGGAATTTGTTGCTACAAGAATGGCAAGAAAAAAGGGAGTTCACAATGGAAGAGAGACATTTAACACATAAAAAGGTGGGTTTTTCCTCCAGACAAATTGGAGTGTTCTAAAACCTTTGACCGCTAGTGAAGATTTATTATGTTCATAAATGTAAAACATAATAAATACCACAAGTCGTGACGTGGCAGAAGCACTGTCGGAACAATTTGCGAATGGAGGAAGTGACGTTCGTCTCACGTATGTGCAGAACTGATCACGTTTCCGGTATGGATCCCGTTGTCATTGTGACGCACTCTACTACATCCGGATCTATCTCAGTACATAATGACATTTCTGAGTTTTTACAGTCCAAAATTGTGAGTAACTTCACATCTCGTTGGAATATGAGAATTGTTTGTTGACTGAAGGCTCGGGCAGAATCTGGATATTATCGGACTTGCGGGGATTGGAGTCCGACTTCCTCACAAATCCGAGGATAAATACAAAACACAAAGTGGGAACAACTCCAGTCCGCGTGATGCTGGCTGGAATGAACAAGGAATCCACCAAGTGAGTAGCAAGTAGGGTAAAAAAAAAGAAAGAATGTAAATACCCAATAGTATCTTTATTAAAGATGTTGTGACCTTTTCCCAACAATTTTCCATGGGACTCCTTTGTCACTGAGCTCTGCTGTCATTGGATTTCAATGCACACAGCCAACAATAAGCTCCAATGTGGGAAATATTGACCATAGCAAATGGATATGCTAATGGGAAAGTCCCTAAAGCCCAGAGGTGTTCCGCCGAGGCGGCACAGGCATGTCAAACGGAGATGATGCACAAAAGGTGAAAAAAGGAGCTGAACCGGGGAGGAATGAGGGTGAAGAACATTAGATTTCCCCGAGAAGATAAGTGGAGCAACAAAGTATGGAATGCAAATATCAGAGCAGGAAAAAGGATGGCGGGATAGCTGTCACGGACGACTTCACAACGAACAGCCGCTTCAGGTGAGGAAAGATAAGATGTTGCGTCCTCCAGGATGAGAGCAGGCCAAGACCTCACGGTTGCCTAATCAGGCTAATTAGCACCAATTAGCTGCCACGAGCGTGCCGGCAGTCACGTTGAAAAGTCGATAATTAACAACAACAGCACAGCACAGCGTTCCGCCGTTGTAAAAGGGCGCCATTAACCGCCATCATCGCTAAGCTTTAGCCTCTTTGCCAGGTCGAGACGGATTCCGCGCCGCTAACGAGCTTTAGGCCGCTAATTGAAATAAACAGTGCATTATGACGCGATTAATGAGTCGCTTGATGCCGTGCGGGTCAAACAAGACGACGGGAGGAAGTGGGAAGGTGAATAACAAGTCAAAGATTCTGGTTTTGTACTTTTACAGCTTTGGAACATTTTGGATCCTGGGAAAAAAAACGTGCAGGACCCGGTCTTGATCTTGAGACCAGTCTTTTTTCAGATGCAATGGTATTGCAGCTGTCTTGTCTCTGACTTAGACCTGGGGGACTCTCGATTTATTGTCAAGATCAGGGAAGACCAAAACAATGGAAAACCTATCTGGTGAGCCTCGATAACATCTTATTGTGTCCTGCGCACCGTATCATACCAGCTTTAAACTGGTCTTGGTCTCCGCCTGCATTGGTCTTTGTCTGACTCTTGACTTGGTCCCCTTTTAGGAAGGGGCAAATCACGTAACGACTGACCAGGCGCCAATGAATTCCGCAAAGAAGGGAAAAGCAATAACACAATAAACAACAATGGAAGGAAATCTTTTTTCTTGACATGTGGTTTTTTATTCCGAAAAGAAGACAGAGACTCCAACTTACAGTGAAATCACAAAAGAAGGTAAACTTAGGGAGCAGATCCAGAGTGCAGCACCTGGTCAAGGGAAACAAAGCATCCAGAGAAAACCGAAAGAATCGTCCTAGGTTGGGATTGGTTAAAAGCGTCTTGCTGTAAGGAAACCACCGCTAACCACTGGTCCACCAAATCGTCTGGTTGTTTTTACTTCCATCAATGAAAAAAAACAGATTGTTCTACTTTTTCGGTAGCTACCACTACGGTTGGGACTCCAAAACAACAACTTTGATACCGGGGTTTAGTATCTTGCTCAAAGATAGCTTGTCCAGCAAGGTCACGGAGACTGGGGCTCGAACCCACAACCTGAGGGTTGAGAGATGAGTGCTCTACCAGCTGAGTGGAGCACCCGCCAAAAAGTGGAATGGTTTCCCCGCTTTTCACAACTCATGACTATGGAAACACAAAAAAATGCAGATCAAAATTTGAAATTGAGTGTTTTTCCTTCCTTTTGAACACCACCCAGCGACACTGTCACTGAACTCTCTGACAAATCCAAGACTGTCTTCTCGTATAAAAGAGCCTCTCGTCTCAAAAAGGTTATCTGTCCCCCCAGTGTGCATCAGCTGGTGCTGCGTCAGGCCTGCTGAAGTGTCGGGAAAAGGGGGTCAGATGTCGCCTAACTCCACAGAAGTTCTCTCTGTAACAACGGCGAGGGACGACGGGCGCCATTGTCAGCCGAACCATCACGAGGTGACCTGGAGGAAGCCTCTGGAAGCTTTTGAACTGACAGAATCAAGTCCCGCTCTCTCTCCCACACTCGGAACGCTGATGAGAAGGCGGCGTGATGCTGAGAGACAAGTCTAGTATGCGTCACATATCGCAGTCCCTCGCGCCAGCTCAGCTCTTCTCTCTCAAAAGTAAAGCGACACGACCCAGTAATGATCTTCAAGTCAAACTCTTGTCAGCCGAAAGACACAAACTGAAACATACTCATTTCATTTGTCCTTTCAAGGCAGCAGGCAACCTGCTTTCAAGTGTTGTTACCAGAAACAGAACCAGAACCTGGGTCCAACCCTAGTGAGGAAGACAGAGTTTTGTGGCTTTGAAGGAGACAAGGTTTTTGAATTAGTTTTTTTTTTTTTTTTAAACCCTTTTCTCGCAGATGGCGTCTGATGGTCATTGCGCTGCAGACGGCACCATTAAGGGCCTTAATGTGGGTCGAAGACCGCCCTGTGTCTTGATGGACAGCATATTGGATCCTCCGGCTCCGTGCAGGTGTAATTTTTTGGGGGTCTACCACTTGACTTTTTTGTTCCATAATGCTCAGGATCTTTAAAAAAATGTATAATGACTGATTTACTACGCCCAACCTCAGCAGCAATGGCACGCTGCCAAAGACGCCTTGCTTACACAGCTCGACAATCCGACCACGTTGAAAAAGAGAAAGCTTCTTAGCTTGAGCCATCCGGAGGGCATGACAGTGTGAATGCCTGACAGAAAATGAACATTTTGAGCAGATTTTGGCTTTTATAGCCTTTTGATCAGCTGAGAAAAGCCTATTTCAGTTTAATTGTTGTTTCAATAAATTACTTTTCAAAATGCTTTTTGTCTCATTCTCACTTGTTTTTGCATATTGTAGCTCTACTTAAAACCTCATTAAGATCTAAATGTGCAAAATGCAAATTCTAGCAATGTTTCAACTGGTCTTAAGATTTTGATCAGGAGTGTACAAGTATAGTAGATGTGAGTTTTGGTGCCTGCTGGCCAGTTTTGTCACTGCAAGGTAAAGCAATGCTGCAACAAAAGCGGTGCTGTGTTTTGTTTTCCGTGGAGGCTCACGGCTTGCATACATTACTGTTAGCGTAAAACACGGCGTCTTATATTATATTTTGCATATCTGCAACTGTTTGTGACAGCAGGCTTTTTTGGCTTTTGTTTCTTTGCCTTCTTAAAGCAAAATAGGAAAGTCATTAGTGGCCACCCCCAGTCGGCCTGACAATCCACTTTTTAATGATCGTGTTGTTTTCCACCTGACGTTTGCGTGTTTAGCTTGTCGCATGCTGGTTAGAAATGCACTGCTCAGTCTGTCTGCTGCGGTTAAAGCAGCAATAATTCATATTTCAGTCAATGTGACAAACAAACTCTACACGTCCCCACAATGGGAGGCAGACTATTAGCATTCCTGTCACACCAGACACACAATACCCGCCGTCGACCAGGCAGAGAAAATTAATATTAATGAGGCCACCGGCTTACTGAGCCTTGGAATTGCTAATAATGCTAATAGATAATGTCACTCAGTTGAAATGCTTGTTAATCACAGCCTAACATATGAATCCCCACATAAGTCCGAGTCATGTGACTGGACACTTTATTTGGTGATGTCACGATTAAGAAGAATCATCATTACCTGCCAGGCAATGTTAAACACGGCCCGTGTTGTCCCCAGGAGGTTTTGTTGTCTTCTGGATGAGCTCACTAGAGTCATGTTCTGTGACCAAACACCCTCAGCAGGAAGCCCTTGCTGTAAACCGCCCCGCCTTCTCGGCTCTGACCCGGGATGATGAGAGGGGAGGGAATGTTGTGAGCTCATTTCAGGCCATCGGTGTTTGGGATGAGCGACATGAGGCAGAGGGACGGCGTGGTTACTGATGAGGCTTTATGACTGTGATGCAACAGTCCTCATGCATCTTTCATTCCGAAGCGGCGCTCTCTAACATGTCCTGGAATTAATGTGTCCCACGACACGCTGCTGCAACCACGGAACCATCAAGTACGTGGCTGCAGCTCGATACCTGGCTCTTACAGCTCGGGAAAACACGGTACATGTTCCTTTTAGTGGAAAAAGTACAGAGTCCAATGATGACAAGGGGGCGCATTCTCGACAAATGCCGTCAGGCATAGCGCACTAAGTCAGTCAAATCGGACACCGTGCTTGTTGTCACAGTGATTGACAGCACGCACCAGAATAAAAGTATCAATGTGCTTTGGACACCAGTTTGGCCCTGGTCCTATGAAGTACATAATTGTAAATTGGACCTTGAGGGGCACAAATTCACTCCTACTGTTCCTAGTTTTTGTGTACTGGAATAATTGGACATGATCATCCGGGCTAAACATGATTTGAGAACCTGCAACAACGGACGGTGTCACTTCCAAAAATCGAAAACTATGAGCGCATGTTCACAGATTCTGTTCAATTGTCCTTAGAACTGAACTGGCTCCAGCGGGGGTCTGATTTGGAAGGTCTTGCACACAGCAGATTTGAGCAGCCAAATGCTACTCCGGATCTTGATCAAGTTTTTCCTTGTTTCTTGTCCCACAACTGGCAGTTGCCAGCGAAGGGCTCTAGCATTAGCATTCTGCTCTCCACAGTCAGTCAGCAGGGCTTCCAATACTTTTCATGTCGGTGAGAACAATGCTCCTGTAGCGTCTCTCCAGAACTTCCATGAACTCCAGGTAGTTGCAGAACTTGAAGCCCTTGATTGGTTCCTCCTGCAAACACAATGTTAAAAAGGTGTTGCTATTTGGAGATTTTTTTTTGCTTATATGTGATCTGTATCTGATTTTTTCATGTCAGTGTGAACAGTTCAGTTCCCACTTTTCTTCCACCCAGGCATGTTTAGTAATCCCTTGTTAATTGCGGCTCATTCCAGACCCCATGATAAGTGAATTTCCAAAAAGTTTTATAAATGGCGCATTTGATATATTTTTTAACATGATTAGAGCACCTCTAGACATGAAATAAGACCCCTAAAGTCACCTTTACACCCCTATTACCCAATATAGTCGACATAATAACATAAAATATCACATATTAGACATAAATAACATAACAGAGACTCACAAGTTAGTATTGGAAAAGTTCCTTATTTTTGTCTGGACAGCGTACTACATCAATGTAGCATTACTGACTCCTAGTGACCGGTGTAGAATACTACATATCATGTCTTTGAAAGCGTCTTCTGAATGCCTTACATTTGTATTCTTGTTCATTTAGCCATTTTTATTTTTTGAAAATGCTTCATTTAGGCCAAGAATATGTAGAATGTTATTAAACATTTTTTTCTAACAATAGACTGTAGTCAACCACAGAACAGTGATCATTTATTAATTTATTTATTTTGAAAAAATGTGATCGAGTGAAGCTGCAAAATCCAAACTGCCAATTGGCAAAGTCCGACTGTAAGATGTAATATGCCATCATATATGTACAGTATACATGCAATATGCCACGATAACAAATAACTGTCCTCCACATAATTGCTGACAATAACGATGTTATTGTCAACATTATTATGAGGCCATTTTTGTATGTGCAATGTAATGCAATATTCCATTCCATTCCATTTTCCTCCGCTTATCCAGGGCAGCAGTCTTAGTAGGGAAGCCCAGACTTCCCGGTCCCCGACTCCCTCCTCCAGCTCCACCGGGAGGACACCAAGGCGTTCCCAGGCCAGCTGTGAGACATAATCCCTCCAGCGTGTCCTAGGTCTTCCCAGTGTCTTCTCCCGGCTGGGCATGCCCGAAACACCTCACCAGGGAGGCGTTCGGGAGGCATCCGGACTAGATGCCCGAGCCACCTCAGCTGGCTCCTCTCGATGTGAAGGAGCAGCGGTTCTACTCTGAGCTCCTCCCGGATAACCGAGCTCCTCACCCTATCTCTTAGGGTGAGTCCAGCCACCCTACAAAGAAAACTCATTTCAGCCGCTTGTATCCGCAATCTCGTTCTTTCGGTCACGACCCAAATCTTATGACCATAGGTGAGGGTGGGAACATAGATCGAACGGTAAATTGAGAGCTTTGCCTTTCGGTTCAACTCTTTCTTCACCACGACGGTCCGATACAGCGACCGCATGACTGCAGACGCTGCGCCGATCCGCCTATCGACCTCACGCTCCAACCTTCCCTCACTCGTGAACAAGACCCCGAGATACTTGAACTCCTCCACCTGGGGCAGGACCTCATTCCCAACCCGGAGGGTAATGATAATATATGGCATAATAATGCGAGTACACCGTATCAAAAGCAGAAAGCAATTTCTCAAGAGAATTTAACATTGTAATTGGAATATCAAGAGGTTTTTAAATAAAATAAACGCGTGCAGAAACAAGATACAAAACAACAGCTTCCCAAAGTGTATTGATTACAAAAAAATAAATCAGTAAAAAACCAAAACGTAACGCATATCCTGGACACTATGCCATATTTATGATTCTGAATCAGTGTCACTTTCGTTATTGTCTGAATATTGACCAAAAAAACAGGGAAATAACCCGGAAATACTCTTAGGCATAGTTCGGATTTTTGACATGAAGACATCCCCTCAGCAGTGTAGTGCATCAACGGTAACTCCCCCCCTTATGATGAAAATGTATTTGTCACGTCTTGGCATTGTGGCGGCGACCCCAGGATCTGAGTGATGAGACCCGATTGCAGGTAATAATTGCTGCAGTGCAGCAGCAAGATAACCACAATGAGCAGTAACATATACAATGCTCCGACGAGGGGAGAAGCGCGCACCTGAATGAAATACACGTAAATAAAATTTGCAGCAGGTGCGAGAGAACATAAAAGCAAAGTAGGAAAACACAGAACGGAGCAGAAAGGGAAGTAAGACCAAATACGGACATGAAACAGGAACTAAGACATAAAAGGGAAAATAAACCAAACCGTCACGTGGGCTAACTCACGGATCGTGACAGTATTACTCTTTTGAAGGCATATTGTTTTGAGAAGACAAACTTTTTACTTAAGTGGCACCAGCAACTAAGCGGAACTACGTTCCTCGAACTGGACTCGCGGGACCAAGTGGGGGGATAAGTCACCGTTGATGTACTACACTGGTGAACAATCCCTTTAACACATTGTGTGTCAATGCTGACGTCAGCTCATTCTGAGTGGAACACGCTGTTGTGGGAGTTTGATCAAAACACATCTTTTGGATGCAGCAAAATGCATTTGGTGCACAATGTGGTGTCATACTTCATACATCACGGCAGCTGAAACGGAAGTTCCACCGTTTTGTATTATTTATTTAATTTTCCTTGTCACAAACTTTTTGACGATGCACAAACAGGATGAAATTGACATCAGATCGTGTTTTATACACAACAGTCACCAAGAAAGTATTAGATCATGTAGCACACGACACACACAGCTAGTGAGTGCACAGAGTGCGAGCAGCCCTGCCTCTCCCCACTCGGTCAAAGGCTGTGTTCACACTCAAGGTTAATTCCAATGTTTTTGCCCTTATGTGACCTGTATGTGGTTATTTTCAAGTAAGTGTGAACAGTACGACTCAGTTTTTTTCAAATGCGACTCATTCGTATGTCGATATAAATCAGATATGTATGCGATGCTACTGTAGTCTGAACGGTCAATTTGCATTGATGCACCCTATACTGTATGTAATCAAAAGGCATGTCTTGCCGTGCTTACCGTGACTTGGACAAAGATACTCAACCGATGTATGCAAAAGCTCTTTTGTCATACAAAAATTATTTTTAAAAAGTGCCAGTGAAGCGGCTCACGACAATGTCCCAGCATCAACACACACGGTCCTCAGAACAGACGTCACAGCAAGTTTTCCACAAACTACCATAGCCAAAATTCTTGCCCTCTTTCTTCGTAACCTGCTGCGCAGGATCACTTGGTTAAAGGGGACCTATTATGCTTGTCCTCTTTTCTGACCTATAAATGTTGTTACAATGTTGTATTCTCGTGTTAAACGATGCCAACGCGTCAGATGAGGTTTGCGCATATGGAAGTGAGACCTGGAAGAAGTTTTGGACGTCTCTGCACGCTGTGTTTTCCGTTTTTTTTTTTTTTAAACACCGAGTTTCACTGACGTCAATCCAACCTGAACTTCCTTATATGGGCATGCCCAGCACCCCCGCTCCGCTTCGCTCTGTTTACGGTGTCAGCACGTCGAGCAATGGCTCCCAGGAGATGTTTGTTCGTGTGCGCCTAAAGAGGCAAGCATCAGGCAGAAGTGGTTGGAGTTGCTGATTCCCGGCCAGCAAGAGAAAAATATGCAAATCTTTCAACGGCATTTCACACTGCACTGTTTTGTGAACATGGGCCAATATGAAGCTGGACTGATGCTGATGCTGACGTCCGACGCCTTTCCAACGTTACTTGGTCGTGTTGAAGAGTCAGAAGAGCAAGCTGTAAGTAACAATTAATCAGTGTCCTAACTCTGCTTATTTTGTGTAAGTAATCGGACAAAAGGGCTTCAGCAGTTGACGTCCTCAGGAGCGCTTGGGAGTGTGACCAATTACAGCGGCGTGTGCTTGGCGGGAGGCGTACCTGGAGGAGGGCCGTGGGTGGAGTCAATTACACAGACTGTTTGGGCGGGAGGCAAGAAACACTGCAAGAAGAGCTGCAGAATCTGGAAGATCTACAATGTTTTCTGTGTTGGTTATCATGTGTAGCTGCTCTATAGCAGTGCAGGACTCAATACAAAAGGCACACACTGCAGCGATCTTTACGTCCGTAAACACACAGCAATGTGTGTGACAATGCCACTTCCTGGAAGCGTTGCATTCACAAGTTGAATTTTTTGGGTAATGTGAACGACCACATAAAAAATCGGATTTAAAAAAAAATTCCAAATTGGGCATCATACTCTGCAGTGTGAACATAGCCAAAGAGACTGAATGATTGACAGGAGGGTTCACTCCCTCCGTTCATTCTGCTATAGAACCAACGTTCCCAGGCATTGAGACAGATGCACACAGTGAAGAGGAGGTAAACAAACACGCATGCGCATGTCAATGTATCGAGGCCGGCAAAATGATCGATTTCATTTTTATTTATTATGCGATTAATTAATTATTGTGACAGGCCTAGATGTAGGCAACAGTTCTTGTCATCCGAAAATTCTGTTTTAAAACCAGTGAAGCGGCTCACGTCAATGTCCCACCACTCCTCACCCACACGATGTCTGCGTTCACATTAACTAGTCACATTGTTTTGGTAATATGAACAAGTAGATTAACAAAAAATCAGAATCGGGCATCAAACCCTGCAGGGTGAACGTGGTGCCTGTGTCCTGGCTGGTCTATCAGTGTTGCCATGCTGACATCGAGCCTCTTTACAAGCCAGTGTAGCATCTACATCATTCAAAAGCTGTCAAATTGTCACACATTTCTTTAAATTGGAGTAGTGCGGCGTGCGTTGCAACATGGCAGCACAAACAAACTATGCTCATGAGACGCACCACAGCCGTGGCCCTGCGAAGGAATTCCATCATGAGCACACTACAGTATTGCTGTGCCGCATTGTTGGCCGACTGCTCAAAGTACAGCCTCCCACGGCAGTGCACTTACTTCCCACAGCAGTTAAGTTCTTCCTCACAGACTCAAAACGACTGTAACAAGTCGTTTGCTGTTTGAAATTTTAATTTGGATGAAATATAGATTTCACTCCTTGTGAAACAGTGTGTGCGTGTGTGTGTGTGTGTGTAAAATACGCCCTTCACATTTTCCCCACAAGACAAAAACGAGAGCCAGGAGAACAAGACCGGCAGACACAGAAGCCGGAATATCTAAAAGTTAATGGTTCAATTCAGGATAAGAACTGTCTCTCGAAGACACACACACATACACACACACACACACACACACACACACACTAATAGGGTGAAAGAAGCTCATCCTTTCATTGTTCTTGTGTAGACTAGCCAAAATGTCCACCCAGTAAATGGTGTGATGTCAAGGGTTGTACCACACAACCATAAAAGACAACAGCGCACGCGCGCACACACACACATACGCACACACGCAATGCATAAGTGTGTGTCCTGCAGCCATATCTGATGCTGGCGCTCATTAGGCGAGCGTCCTGTGATAAAGCCTCCCCTAACCGTTCTTTTATTCACAGGAAGTGGGCGGCGGCTGATGGCGATGTTAACACGGCGGAGATAAGACACGCCGGGACGCTTAATGAGTGTCGAGCCTCATTCACAGTTTATTTGGCCGGAACGACTCATGGAGAGCTTCCCCTTCAGCTCGGCTCTGGCGTGGGCACCGTGTGAGAGATAATTGTTGTTCGCTCGTTATGGAAGTCCATCTTCATCATCATCATCACGCTTGACTGCAGAGGTGTTTGCAGCATGCAGATAGCTCACAGCTAAGCCTTAAAAATGGTATTGCTACATTTCAAGGAAGTACGCCATAGTTGCATGATGGTAAATTATATTTTAAAAAGTAGATTGGCTAACGGTATTCCAGCTTGCAGACAAAATCATTTACTAATGCAAACTACTACTGGATTTTCCGGACTATAATCAAATACATATATAATTCAACATGTGCTGCCTTTAGGTTAGTGGGGAGGTGGTTATTTTTTTTTGGCAACACCTAGTGGTCGCTATAATTCATTGAGTTGCGCTAGGCACCGCGCTTAACTGTATCACAAGCACACTCAATTTGGGTGCCGCACCCAAACTGAATAACACAGAGCATACCGAATGCTTTTTGTTAAAAAAAAAAAAAAAAAAAAAAAAAAAAAAGCAAGGAACTATAGTATTTCAAAAAAAAACTTTGAACAAAAGTGAATTATTCTCTTACCTTCTTAATGAAAGAAAAAAAAAAAAATATATATATATATATAATGTACACGCCATTGTACATGTAAGAAATTACAATATTGATGAACAGACACGTTATAATGTGCCACCAAGTCAGTCATGGTATGTGCGCCGTTCTCTTGTTTCCGACGCCATCTGCAGTACGGAGTTGTAACAACAAGCTACACATACCGTCCCGTTATAATGTGTGGTGAACAGGTAGCGACAAATCTTAAAAAAAAAAAAAATAGCGCCAAATCTATCTGTGGCAATCCAAATTTATTCATGGCAAGCCGCCACAAATAAATGAATGTACGGAAGAGAAAAAAAAAAAAAAAAAAAAAAAAAAAACACACTTCTGTTTTGGATTGTGTCTGTAAGTAATGTGCAGCTATAATCATATGATAGCTGTGTGGACTGAGAAATGTGCTATTTTAGACAGCAGTGTTGCTTCTTTAGGACACTAATTACGACTAGCTTGGAGTGTGCTGTGTAATTTAACAATAATTCTCAAAATAAAAACAACAGCAAAAATGGAAAAAAAAATCAGCGGTAATTTTACAAGAAGAAAGTGAAAATATTAAAAGGAAAAAGTTTTAATCTAACAAGAAAAAGTCATAAATTTAGACGAATGACGTCATAATATGAGGAAAAATAACATCAAATTTTATAGCATAAAGTTGAAATATTAACAAAAAGTCATAATATCATGAGAAACAAACCAAACAAAATAGTTAATTTTACAGGAATAAAGTCAAAATGTTATGACGAAAAATGTCATTTTAGTAGCATAGAGCTGAAAAATAAAATAAAAAAAAAAAAAACATTTTTAAGTCGTAATATTATGAGAAACATAAAATAAAATAAAGTTGTAAGTTTTGGAAAATTAGGTTGGGGAAAAATACTAATATTATGGGATGAAGTCATAATATTTCGAGAAGAACATTTACAAGAAGAAAGTTGAAATAGTTGGAGAATACCCAGCAAAAATAATAGCATAGATCTGAAATATGTAAGAAAATGTACAAAGATTACTTATGAAGAAAGTTGCAAAATTTGGAAAATAAAAAAATAAACAAAAATGGAGAAAAAAAGAGCAAAGCGTGAAGTTGATAGTAATAATGGGCTTTTTCACCATTATGACAAAGCTGAGATGCAATTTTTTCTTCTTTTTAGCCACATATTCTTCTATTTACATGATTTCCTATAGGTAAGAAACGTTCCCAAATGCGCCAAATGATGATGCACAGGGTATGTTCTGGCCCACCTTGAGGAAGACCTGCAGCTCACGAGACTGTGTGCGCTGCAGAAGGTCGGGCTGCAGGTGTTTGAAGAGGGCCAGGCAGGTGTAGACCTGGTAGTCGGGGCCCAGCAGCACACAGGTGCAGACGTAGTGGCAGATTTCCGGCCAGTCCAGAAAGTTCCAAAAGCACTGAGTCAGCCAGTGGAGGCATATCTGTGGGAGGTCCAAAGAAAGGAAGATTGGAACCCGTTTTGTTTATGAGTAAACATGTTAGATGTTTGGACACAGATAGAAACACACACACACATCGGGAGTCTAATTTAGCATTTTGCTGACTCTGCCCCCATCATCTGTCTGCAAACGTGGTGAAGGAGGGCTGGCTGGCGGCGGCATTGAATATTGAAAAGGGATTATGGGATTCGGAGACAAGTTGATGCACGCTGATGTTTATTTCTCTTCCTGCTCAACAAGCTCCACCCACCTGCGAAGCACCTCCGTGGCTCCCTCGATGAGGAGACAATCAACACAGATGCAAACACGGCAGACAAACTGTAAGGAATTCACATGTGAGATGCAAGCACCTGATATTCAAACCGAGGACACCTTTCATCACGGCATGCTCCCTTCAGATTCTGCCTACAGATCACGTTTTTCCATCTTGTCATGTCTGTTCTATCTTCTTCTGCCAGTCCTAGCGCCAGCATGCACATCCAAACCCCACCCCCCCGCCCTTCTTCTTCTCCCTGGCAGCTCCATCTCCGGCATCCTTCCACCAATATCACCAGGATCCCTCCTTCTCACATGGAATAACCATCTCAGTCTGGCCTCTCTGGCCCTGTCCAAATGAAAACATCCCTGGGATTTTTTATTGGGTCAGGTTGAAAAAAAATTGCGTCCACACTGTGTCGGATTAGTACATAGTTGCATCCACATGGAAACGTATCACTGGGTCAAAAGGATGTAATACACAAGGCACACCTACCTGTGGCACTGTGAACAGATGCGCACACAGAACCACGTGATACCAAAACTATAGAAGAAGAAAGAACTCATGCACATAAGTCTCTCGTCTTCAGCTTTCTGAGGATTGTGTAGACTTACGACGACGTGGAATTACTTCTGTGAGTCATTTTGGAGTTTGAGACAACAAAATATCAGGAGAATGTCGACTGACTAGGGTGAGTCATGCCAGTCTAAATATTCTAAAAGATATTATGTTGGCTTGTCATCAAAGCTCACTTCTGATCACATGACAGCGACGTGTCGGCGACGACACGGAAACACCAAGTCGGCGTTTTCAGATTTTCCCACGAGACGTTTAAAAAATATATCATTTCAGGGCACCCAGAACGCCCTTTCCGTGTGGATGAAAGGCTGAAAACACCAAATACTTTGCCGTTTTGACCTGAAAAGGTTTCCGTGGGGATAGCCCCTCTGACTCTCTCTCCCAGATTGTCTAACTTGGACTGTTCCTCTCACCTGCCCATTTTCTTATCCTGCACATCCTCGTCACTCATAAGGAAAATCTCAACCACCTTCCAGCTCTGCCTGCTGTCTGTTGGTCAGAGCTCCCGTCTCCAGATCAAACATCAGGCCTGATCTCACCACCGTCCTGTAAATCTTTTGCTGATATTCTTTTGTCACAAAGCATTCCTGACACTCTTCTCCACCCACTAAAACACTTAAGACAAAGTCTAACACTTACAAGTATCTCCTTCACTTGCCTCCTCAGGTGTGTGGGAATGTTTCAAAGGCTTTCCAAAGTGTGTGTGTGTGTGTGTGTGCGCGTGTGTGGGTTGGGGGGGGTCATTCATCACCTTGAAGAGTGTGAAGACGAGCGGAATGTTAAAACTCGTCTGCTCCACGTCTGAGGTGCAAATTTCCACCACACCTCGCGTGAGCCTCGCCTGCCACAGAGCCACGGCGGACGCTTTCAAACACTCAATGTTTCAAGGACAAAAAAAAAAAAGACGACTCCATGCCATTTGGGGTATTTTTAAGTCAAAACAGGAAATACAATGTATGAAAAATCTTGCTTCTGTTCATACACTATGTTGGCTCGTATGGGTGAAGCACACAAAAAAAATACTGATCCATTCTGGAATGTTGTACTTTATCCATAAGAGATGAGATAGAAATGACAAGAAGGAAAAGTTGGTGAGGTGCTGTTGGAAGTTCTTTTCAGCGGTTAGGAATGGAATATTTTCCACACTGTTCTGGATGTTACTGCAACATGTACAGTAAAGGCCAAAAGTTTGGACACACACACAATACAACCCCATGGTCCCAACCCCATTAAAAAGGCAAGAAATTCCACATAGTAACCCTCACAAGACACACCTGTGAAGTGAAAATCATTTCAGGTGACTACCTCATGAAGCTCAGTGAGAGACCACCAAGGGTTTGCAGTGCTATAAAAAAAATAAGACATAAAATATCAACCCATTCATCCGTCTTCTACCACTTATCCAAGATCGGATCACGGGGACAGCAGCCTAAGCAGGGAGGCCCAGATTTTCCTTTCCCCAGCCACTTCGTCCAGCTCCTCCTGGCGGATCCCGAGGCCTTTCCAGGCCAATTGGGAAACATAGTCTCTCCAACGTGTCCTGGGTCTTCCCTGAGGCCTTCTACCGGTCGAACTTGCCCTGAACACCTCCCCAGGGAGGTGTCCGGGAGGCAATAGGCAGCTCAACTTTCAACTATCCGGCCGATCCTCGGATCCTCCTCTCCAGAACCCCTGAATAGACCTTACCAAAGAGGCTGAGGAGTGTGATTCCACGATAGTTGGAACACACCCTCTGGTCCCCCTTCTTAAAAAGGGGGACCACCACCCCGGTCTGCCAATCCAGAAGTACTGCCCCCGATGTCCATGCGATGCTGCAGAGTGGTGTCAACCAAGACACGCCTACAGCATCCATGGCCTTAAGGAATCTCATCCACCCCCGGGGCCCTGCCACCGAGGAGCTTTCTGGCATCAGCAACCTCATCCCCAGAGATAGGAGAGCCCACCGTGGAGTCCCCAGGCTCTGCTTCCTCATAGGAAAACGTGTCGGTGGAATTGAGGAGGTCATTGAAGTATTCTTTCCACCGATCCAAAACATCACGAGTCGAGGTCAGCAGCACACCATCCCCACCATACACGGTTTTGACTGTGCACTGCTTCCCCCTTCTGAGACGCCGAATGGTGGGCCGTTCCTCCCAATCACGCCTCTCCAGGTCTCACTGTCGCTGCCAACGTGAGCGTTGAAGTCCCCCAGCAGAACAAGAGAATCCCCTGAGGGAGCACTCTCCAGTACTTACTTCCTCTAGAGCAGGGGTGTCAAACTCGTGCCACGGAGGGCCGAGACACTGCAGGTTTTCTTTCCAGCCAGTCACTAAAGCAGGTGATTTTAATAGTCAACACCTTCAGTTTGAGGGAAGGAACTCATCAATTAAATCACCTGCTGAAGAAACTGGTTGGAGAGAAAACCTGCAGCGTCTCGGCCCTCCAGGGCATGAGTTTGACACATGTGCTCTAGAGACTCCAAAAAGTGAGGGTATTCTGAAATGCCGTTTGGCGCATAAGCACATACAACAGTCAGGACCCGTCCCCCCGGGCTAAACTCCAACATACAGGCCACAAGCCGGGGCGCAACAAGAATTGCCACCCCTGCCCGTCGCCTCTCACTGCTGGTAACGCCAGAGTAGAACAAAGTCCATCCCCTCTCCAGAGGACTGATTCCAGAGCCCTTGCTGTGTGTTGTGGTGAGTCTGACTATATCTAGCCGGAACTTCTCAACCTCGTGCACCAGCTCAGGCTCTTTCCCTACCAGAGAGGTGACATTCCATGTCCCAAGAGATAGTTTCTGCAGCCGAGTATCGGACCGCCAAGGTCCCCGCCTACGGCTCCCAGCTCACTCTGCACCCGACCCCTGTGGCCCTTCCCATGAGCTCACCACTCATGGGAGGGGGGACCCATGTTGTCTCTTCGGGCTGTGCCCGGCTGGGCCCCATGGGCGTAGACGCTTGCCATTGTGCCCCTCCTCCAGGCCTGGATCCAGAGGGGGGCCCCGGTGACTCGCGTCCGGGCAAAGGAAAACGTGGTCCGATGTTTTTTATCATCGTAGAGGTCTATTGAGCTACTCTTTGTCTGGTCCCTCACCTAGGACCTGTTTGTCGTGGGGGACCCTACCAGGGGCATAAAACCCCCCCGACAACTTAGCTCCTTGGATCATCGGGACATGCAAACTCCTCCACCACGATAAGGTGGTAGCTCAGGGAGGAGGACATAAAATATATGTCTAAAATATAAGACATATTTAGAGTTATTTCACACTTTTTTGTTAAGTACATAATTCCACATGTTCATTCATAGATTATCTACAATGTAAACAGTCATGAAAATAAAGAAAATGCATTGAATGACAAGGCGTATCCAAACTTTTGGCCCGTACTATGCATGTAAATACAGTACAGGCCCTGTCCTACAATACGCAATAACACGATCACAAGACTTTTCACTTGGAAAAAATACACCCTGTTCTTTCTAATGATCTCACACACACACACACACACACACACACACACACACACGCACACAGTTTCATTGGCTTCATTGGCTTGGACGCTCAGCCACCTGGCTTGGACTGTTTGAAACCAGATCACAAACCATATCATTGTTGGGTAATTGTTGTGAAATAATTATTTGAGTCAAAAACTGTTTTACAATGTCTTCTATTTGGAGTGAATACAAGCAACAGTAATGCTGGTGAGAACGGTCAGCCACCCAGCTGAGGTCCAAGCGGTCTCTAAAGTGAAATGGAATTCCTCTTCCTCATAAGCCTTGTACGGAAAGGTGGCTCACAGAAAGAGCTCCGTTTTTTTTATTACCGGAGTTTTAAACTTTTTGTTACTATTCCTGACCATAGCTTGTGATTACAACTCTGGAAGTGAGTGCTGAGATTTCGGCCGTATTTCGGACCAGCGAGTGGACTACACTCACCAAAACAAAACATCTACATGAATGACCATCTGACAAAGCGCAACGCTGAAATTGCTCAGAAAGTGCGTTATCTGAGGAAGCAAGGAAGGATCCAAGGTACTGTACATGGAGTGCAAATTGC
Organism: Dunckerocampus dactyliophorus; assembly: GCF_027744805.1. Lineage (NCBI taxonomy): Eukaryota > Metazoa > Chordata > Actinopteri > Syngnathiformes > Syngnathidae > Dunckerocampus > Dunckerocampus dactyliophorus. The sequence goes on along the minus strand of NC_072837.1, from coordinate 15,673,409 downwards.
AAAATCTTCATCAAATTAATTGGAGGACCAGAGGCCAGAGTTCTTGTTGTCAAAGACATCAAGGATCTCGATAAATACTGAGGTCTTCTAACATGGAAAAGGAAAACAGCTTTATATGCCACATATTGCCAGACTCAAACTTTTTTTTTTTCATATCACAAATGACCGTTGTTATTATACGGAGGAGCAATACAACCGTAATCTTAATATCGGCAATAAATTGTCAGTTAGCTCCATAAACAGCAGAAACATGTAAGTAATTGCAATCTCAGAAACTTGGATTAATGCTAACAAAGGTATGGACTTTGAGCTGGAAGGATATGAAATGTCGTGTATAAACCGGAACAATTCAAGTGGAGGCGGTGTGGCTGTGTACGTGGACAAACATCTGAACTACAAAATGATGAAGAATATGTCATTTGCCATTGACAACATCCTAGAATGTTTAAGGATTGAAATCTGTCAAGAAAAAGGGCTATATAGAACTCCAAAGTCAAGGATTGGAATGTTTGAGGACTGGATTAAGACAACCTTTACAGACATTGGGCAAAAAACAATTATTAGAAGGGTCAGAGTCAGCAGAAGAGTCTTAAACTTGCTTTATTATGCTTGCCTTCATCTTATTTATTTATTATTATATTGATTATTATATTAATTGTTCTGTCATGCTTGTTTTATTTTTTTATCATTTATTTATTATTACACTGATTATTATATGGAATAATATTACATGGAATGCAGGAAGTGAATAGTATGTACTGCACAAGATGTGGAACGGATGGGGGGTAGGATTAAATAAGCTTTGCTTCTTCCTACTCCTTTTGGACATGTGGAACTGTGAAATGATTCATGAGATGTATTCCATTGTAACCTGCATGCATGTTCAAATAAAATTAAACCAAACCAAGCCTTCTGTGGAGGTGGTCTCAATTGGAGATAAGCACATGCATGTTGCAGTACCCATCCAGATGAGAGTGGGAAATATTAGTGATGTGCAATACCACTGATTTTGTTTCCGATCTAATACGGAGTAAAACTCTACATAGGCAGTACATAGGCTGGTATTGGCGATACCGATCAAATTTACCTAATATGTCTGGTCAATTTTAAAAAGTAGTGTATTTCATATCATTGCATCAAGAATACAAGACATTTAATTCATTTATTAATTCAATACATTCTTCATTTAAACAATTTCATAATGAATTTAAGTAATTTATTTATTTTACCAGTATATTGAGGTATTGGTGATTTACAATAGAGCTATGCTAATATACAACAACAGAAAAAACAGGACAAAATCATATAAAATATGTGAAAATGGTATTTTGAACAATAAAACAAAAATTTAAATAATAAAAACCAATAAAATAAAGGATTCATTATTTAAAACTACTATAAAAATGAAAACGTAATCATAATTCATACATGGCTGCGTTTCCGATGGGTCATCGTTTCAACAAACAAACACGACATGAAATTACTGAAGTATCAAAAGCATCAATATTTTGATTTGAGAATCGTTTTTGAGTGTGAAGAGCTGGTATCGGAAGTATTGATATTTCAGTATCGATCCGCACATTGCTAGAAAATATTCCATTCCCAACAAAGCACCAACTGGATACCTTAAGAGGTGTTCCTAATGTTGGGACTAGTGAGTGTACAGTATATTCCACACAGTTCATTTGATAAATACCACACTTTATAAGCAAATAGTCTGGATACGCTCCCTTGTAAAGTCAGTGGGGATACTAGTGGCAATCCATGAAACATCTTTGTACTTGATGAATGATGAATGATGAATATACGGTGGAAAAAAGCAGCCTGTAAAAATGGGAACGGGAAGACACGACAGGAATAAAACATCAAGCTTGTTACCTGGGATGGAGTGAAACCAGACATCCTGAAGGCAGAGTGAACCAGCGGGAGTTCGGCTTTCAGGAGCATCTCCACGTAGTGAGCCGTGCTCCAGTACACAGGAGGGATCCCCGACTCGGCCGCTTGCACAGCAACGTCTACCTGCAACCACAGCAACAAACTTCTTCGTTCTTAATACTATACAGTACATGCTACGTGAGACAGGACACATTTTAAAAGGTCCACTCTTGAGAGAAGAGGTGCTCAAACACATGCTTTTGAAGTTGCGGGTTTTCATGACGCCATGAAGTAGAAACCTCCTTCCTCATGGACATCATACCGCCTCTAGCTATATGAGCCTGCCCAGTGTATATGACCATCTCTTTGTCAAAAATTAGGCTTCGCTATACATCTTAAATTGTTTTACAACTCTTCTTCCGTCAACTATAGATGTGGGAGCTGTAAGGTTTATCAATTTGTTTTCTTCAGAGAATATCCTAACCTCCCATGATATTGATGGTTACAATGTGAGTGTAATGTTAGCACTGTAGCTCACACAGCTATGCTAGCGTTTGTCCCTCTCCTAAATGTTAAGTGATATATTGCATCTGTTATGTTGGACAGGAGCAGACTTACAGTGTATATGTCAAAAGTGCTTGTTGGAGAAGCAGCGTGTCAGAGACAAATAGCTTGTTAGCATTAAAGCTACACACATAAAACGGTGTGTTCCCATCGGGGCACAGGTGTCAAACTCGCAGCCCGTCATATCATCATATAAATAATGCACATCAAAAAGACACTTATTTTATAATTTTAATATTATTTTTACATTTATATATATATATATATTTTAATTGTATTTAAACTTTTTTACTTTTTAAATATTGTTATATTTATTTTATTTATGAATTAATATTGTAGAAGTAAGTAACTAAGTCAGTAAAATACATCTGTGTATGTATATATATATATATATATATATATATATATATATATATATATACAGTACATACACATATACACTGTATATACACATATACACACATACATACATGGATATATATATTTAAAAATATCCCTTTTTATCAAAAAGATGTAAATGTATTTTGTCAAGTCTGACAGAAACGTTATTTTTTTGTTAATTCCAGTTTTAATTATTTATTAATGATAATTATTATAGCAATTATTATTTACTAACAAATAGTTATTACTAGAGTTATACAATAGATGTATGCTAAAATGTGTACTTGGCACCTTCTTTCAATGTAAGTGTGTTGGTAAAACAATCCAAAATGAAAATGATAATAATCAAATTTGTCTTGACTTGATTATACATTCATATGGTTTCACAGTTGCAGGCGGCCCTCTGAGGGTAACCACAACTGCGATGTGGCCTACGGTAAAAGCGAGTTTGATGCCCCTGCAGTAGCGCTTAATAAAAAGCACTTTTGAGCCAGCATCATGGCTAACACACTTCCAATTCCACCCTTACACAACACAACACAAGCCAACTGGAGTTGGACAAACCAAATGCCTCCCTCACTCACGGTGCAACCAACAAGAACACAATGTACTAAAATAAAATGTATCAAAATAAACGTTTACAAAGTGATGCATGTAAAACAATACCCTTTTATACTAATTTACAACTCATGTGCACACTTCGGCAACATATACCCAGCATGCCTTGCGGGTTATATTGTGTGTTCCACATGTGTGACTGTGAGTGATGTTTTTGACAGTTTCAATTGTTTGTTTTTCGCCATTCACTGTTGGTCTCGAACGCAACCCCTCTGAAAAGATGTACTGTAGATGTGGATCTACTGTGATATTATATGGGAGCTTGAACTCACAGAGGCGTGTGACCTGGCCGGCCAGATGAGGGCAGAACTGAGCAGAGACGACAGCTTGACAAGCACAGGCCAACATCGCAGCCAGTCTCCGGCCATTATCAGGAACACTGTGGACGTCAACCAGTCGTGGCCTGGGTAGTCTTCATGCTGAACCACTGCAGTGCAGAGTGAAGGAGGATGCAAACCAGGGTATTTCAGCTAGCTGAAGTGCCCTTGAGCTTTTAATGGCCTGAGCGATGAGTGATGGACTTCACCGCTTCAGAATAATCTTGTGACTAAATGTTTATTTTCCACCAGTTGGGAAGCAGGAAATGATGCAGGACTTTGTTGCTGTGCGGATGATGTAAGAAATTCAATCAAGGTGCTTCATTCACTAAAAGGTTTCTGTGGTACCAGCTGTGCTTTGTGAATGCTACATCAAGCCGGCAGTGATGAGAACGACATGAAACTCCTTCTTACATAAAGCACGCTCTCATCAAGGGTGAGCGCACTGCTATTTATCCTGCAGCTATAGCGGGCTCTCTGTGGACGCCAGTCTGACAAACTCCATCAGAACCTGCCGCCAGCAAATGAGTGACATGCAAGGTCCCAGTGGTCCATTCCACAGAGACTTTTATTGCCTCTGATGAATGAACATATTTCATTTCTACAATGTGCTGATGGTCAACAAAAAACAAGCCACGGGCCACAAATGGCTCCTGGGCCGCACTTTGGACACCCCTGCTTCTATACTTTTGGTGAGGGATGAATGTGTGGTGTGACGTCAACTCAACTCTCATCAACCTTTTAGCTTGTTAGCTTCTTTTGTTGCCAGCAAAGGATGGTAATTAAAGAGAGAAGGGGAGTGTTTTTGCAGCTGACAACCATCATTTTATTGAAAAATCATGGTGTACACCTCTTAAAGAGTTGTGCACAGGAAATAATGTACCACAAGCCGACAAATCACAGCCTTAACGATCAGCGTCCCCACATCTAAGGGAGTTTTTTTGCAGAAGCACATCACGTGACGTGCAGAGAATGAACTCAACATGCGTGCCGAGCAGTAACATTTCATTCAAACTAGTTAGGAATGGAATATTTTCATATTACCTCGTAACTTTCTGAGCAAAGTCCACATTTTCTTGATTTATCTCAGAAAGCAGAACAGTTCGTGACGGCTACAATTCCACTTTCGGTTAATTAGGAATGGAATATTTTCCACTTTGTACTGCAACATATTTACGCTTGTTCACAACAGAGAGATAAGACACATTTACAAGGCCGTTCACCATAACAAGCCTATTCTTTTAATTATCTCGCACACATACATAGTTTCATTATGAGTCACCTTTCTGTCTCCTGACTGAGACACTCAGCCAGCTGGGCAAGACTGGTTGAAACCAGATCAAATCAATACACCAACAAACAGTTAACGCAAAATTCCATTGGGACCGCCTCCAGAGAAGGCATATGAGGAAGAGGAACTCCGTTTCACTTTTGAGACCACTCAGGCTTCGCTCAGACTTTGGTGAGGTGGCTGAGCATCTTAGGCAGGAGCCAGGAAGGTCACTCATAATGAAACTGTGTGTGTGTGTATGTGTGTGTGTGAGATAACTAAAAGCACAAGGTATGCTTGTTCCAAGTTAAAGGCCTTGTAATTGTGGGTTATCGTTCTGTTTTGAACAAGCGCAAATACTGTATGTTGCAAAACTTATCCAAAAAGAGTGGAAAACATTCCATCCATCCATCCATTTTCTATGCTTCATTAGGGTCGAGGGGGTATGCTGGAGCCTATCCCAGCTGGCTTCAGGCGACAGGCGAGGTACACCCTGGACTGGTCGCCAGCCAACCGCAGGGCTGGAAAACATTCCATTCTTAACATACCGAAAGTGAAATTGTAGCCGTCCCAAACTGTCCTGCTTTCTGAGACAAATGATGCAAATTTGGACTTTGTTCAGAAGTTCCGAGGCAATATGAAAATCTGGGAAGTGAATACCTCTGGGTGTTTTGTGCGACACTAGTGCGGTATTTTGTTCCCGGCACAGTAAAATAATAAGACGACGACAAAAGTGGTGATTTGTTTGTTAAAGCCGGCGGCTCAGCAGCCAATAACAAACAGCTAAACAGCTCTTTGACTGTGACTGACAGCCTCATCCATCTGTAATGTGCTGTCAAGACTTAGCTTTCAAGCACACAGAATTATAAATGATGCAGAGCCCTGCGGAAAACATTGTTTTCATCTCCAGTGACACAAAAACATGACAGGAACGACCAAAAAAAAAAAAGAACAAAAACACAAAATCAGGCAACCTCCTTCCTTTGTGCATCGTTTTTCATGTTCTTGACCACAAAGACTTGACTTGTCATTTTGGACCTTTGTCAGAAAGTTGCCATTTGTGACTCATGACAATGTGATCACTGCATGAGCGCCTCCAAAATAAAAGACCCACACATCATCAGCTTAAATGTCAGTGTGGTATTTGGTTATGACGAGGAGCCTGACATTTACTTGTCCACACTGAATAAAGGAAGGAATAAGCAAGAATGACCCGTGGGCAGGATGTCTGCTAGAAGATGTGGACTGCTGAAAGGATACGCAGCTGTGAGGACGTTTGAACTCTCTGCTGGGACAAGAAGATCTTCACGTGCTTCATGAGGAGTGTCAGGCCCCTGTGTGCATCTTCTTGGAGGAGCTTGAGGGAGGCGCCATACCTGCGGGGGAAAAATAAACACACACCTTTATTTGACCTGCTCTGTTTATGAATATTTAGACTTTTACTGCTGCAGGACAAAATGAATGGAACCTCCTTTACATTTTTGGGGGGGCTGACTCTCTTTACTGCGTCTCAATACTAAGACAACATAAGTACAGCGGAGCCCCGCATAGTTGCGATTCAGCATCCACGTTCCGCCACATGTTGGCCACACTGTCAGGAGATCTGGAAGATCTGTGTTCGAATCACCGTTCTCTCTGTGCATGTGTGGGTTTTCCTCCCATATTCAAAAATTATCCATGTTAATTGTCCATAGGCATGTTATATGTGCCCTGTCTCTCGCCCAAAGTCCCCTGCATACCCCCGCAAACCTAGTGAGGACAAGCAGCATAGTAAATGAATGAATGAGCATTCATGCTTCCACAAAGTCGTACATTTGTGGGGAAAAAAACTCGACCATTTCTCTCCGAAAAAGTAGATATGTGATACTGAACATAAAATGGATAACATAATAATGTATGATGTAACGACATGAAATCAGTGCAAGATGGGAGTTGGTTTTGTCAGCGTCAGACATAATGAAAATAAAGCTTGTAACATCTCAATTTGCGTTCTTACACCCAATCGGTGCACATAAATACATTCTTGTATACATATGTCCTTCAGATTTTACGCACTATTTATGGCTTGCTAGAAGCTAACAAGTTAGCTAGCTAGCCAGCCTGTGCGTTTTTTGGTTGTTTTCTGAACATCTTTCCTGTTGCAATGGATTATCTTAGTTATAACGTTTTCCGAAATACATGCATATACGAGCACGCTTGTTTGCCCTCCATCTCTTTGAAGCACGACGTCAAATGACGTCAAGTGAAACCCAGCAATTGCGGGAATCGACGGCAACGGCCAATGACGGTGACATTTAAGCTTGATAAAACAACATTTTTTACAAACCTTTCACACATTAAAATGGAACCAGACAGAAAGTGTTGAGCAGCACACACAAACCGAGGCTTGCAAGCCACAACACAACAACAGGCTCGTGTCTGACAAATCCCACAGTGCACTAAACACAACATTTTTAGCATTGCAGCGTTTTACTTTGCTGCCAAAATGTTCTCCTCATGGGTGTGGTGGTGGGGACGACGTGGCGTCATTAAGGATGCAAAGGAGCGGTGTGAGAACAGTTATGTCGGTCACGACGGCTGCAGGAGCGGGTTCATTATCACGCTGGTAGCACGAGAGCAGCGACACAGCATCAGTGGAAGACATGTTGACAACATCATCAGAGTGTGTGTGCGTGTGTGTGTGTGTGTGTGTGTGTGTGTGTGTGTGTGTGTGTGTGTGAAGTGGGTGTGTGTGCAAAGCATTCAGGCTTATGCTGTTGTGTACAACAAAACAAATCGTGCAACTCTTTGGAGGCTTTTACTTCCTCCAAACAGAACTAACCAAGTGTACAATACCTGCATTGTATCTTAGGGATGGTTATAATATGCAGTGATCTACACACAGCATTAAAGTGGGTTACGAAGCCAAGAAGCATTCTAGACTAAATATAAGCATAATCGCGTATTTACTGTACATAAGATAACAATAGCATAAGCATAAAAGTGTGTGACTGCTTATTTAAAAACAGAATTTGCCAACTTGTCCACTCTGATAATTTCATATTTTGAGTACATTTCTTTTTGCAGGTTCGTCCTGTGAGGGTGAGGCTAAGATGGTGTATTAAATACAACTTTGATGAGTTAAAAACGGGGTGCCCATTACGTCAATCACAAAGGTAGTTTGGGTCGAACGCATAAACTTTGTAGATGTCATAGGACATCAGTCAGCTGACATTAAGCTCCCCTGCTGATTCGCTGTGGCTCCCCCGAGGCTAAGATTAAGTGGTGAACAGATGTCTCAATGTACACACGGAGATGCAACTTTCATCTTTATTATTAAGATTACAGATAAACTAACCAAGCGGTAAGATCCAGTAAATTATCCGTTCACTTGTAGCGGCTAGTTGTGTAGAAAAAAAACGTCAATTGTTTGATGGCTTTACTTCGCGTCCTGAACTCCACTACAGAAATGTATGTTTTCTACACTTCCTTTTGTTACACTATTTCATTTCTTGTATATCGGTAATGTTTGATAGCAAATGCTAAATGGACCTAATATATAAACTGTGTGTCTAATGAATGCTACGTAACTATTGCTCAGGCACATAGGTTGTGTACACAACTTTTGAAGAATTATGTGGAATTGAATTGAATTGTAAATTTTGAATGATATCAACTACTTTTATTGCCTGTAAATTTAGAAACTGTGTATGTTTAAAAGTTTCCCAGTTAGATTACATACTGTATATATATATGTTTTAAAGTAAGAGATAGATCATGTTGACTTGTAACTTGCATGCTGAAAAAGTGCGTTCACCCCTGATATAGTATAACGTACATAAATACTCATATTTCTAAATATAGTAATTATATATATTTTCTATATTTATAGTAGAAGGTAGATTTTGGGACTTGGTCATTTTAAAAGAAGCTAAGTGTGCGCGCCCCTGAATACCTCAAACAGATGTCCATCCCAAGGATTTCCACAGCCGATAAGACAACGGCATCAACATCCTCCGCTTTCTCTGTAAAACAATTAAAGGACATGTAAGGAAATACGTCTAAAGCTTGCAACACGGAGGCCAAACACGTGATGCTAACTCTCAATCATGGGTGTCCCAAATCCCCCAAAATTGGTGGGGGGGTAATGTAATAAGAAAAACTTAAAACGTTGATACTAATAATACTACAATCAAACCTCTGTTTTCGTACACCCCCGTTTTCGTATGACTCCAAACAGATACTTTGCATGTGAACGGAAATAAACAAAAGGAATAAACGGTCAACAAATCGTTATACCCCTAATGAAAACAGAGGTCCCACCGTACTAATAATAGGCTTTGTCACCTACAATAAAACACAATGCTGACACTTGTTTGTAAATTTGTCTTTTTTAGCCTTTTTTTAATTAAAATATACAGTATCAATCAACTATATCAAAATGGCCTTTGACTTTTCAATATGCGGCCCTCGCTGGAAAAAGTTTGGACCATTTTGGCACCATTTTGACACAATTAGAATGGGAAGAATGAGTAGCGTGGGAAAGCTCTTGATCCCGTGACTTCATCTGGAGTCCAAACGTTCCCCTTGGCGAGATAACAGAGCAGAGCACACCATCAGTCCCACCGGATGCTCTTACTTAGCACCGCTAACTGGCAGCGACCATAAAAGCGTATTAGTTTCTGCGGAGTTACAGCTGTAATTGTGTGGAGAGAACACGGCGAGGAAGGGTGATAACGGCGCGAAGGCTGACAGTTTGTTTTGAAAAATGCCTCCATTGCTTCCTGGCTGCGGGGGGAAGTGAACACTATTATTACTACTCTGATTTGCTGCCTCACTGTTTGTGTGGCACCGGGAAGGAAGAGGCTGATCTATTAGGTGCCCCTGCACGTCTAAATTGAAACTTCAATAATGACAACTTTTGTACCGTGTGGGTTCCCAACAGCGCCAATGCAAAACTGAACTCTGCATTTTGTACGCTGTGATTGTATTTAGGCCCTTTTGTCATTGGAGTCTACTTCGCAGCAAGTATTACTAATAATGATGTATTATTCTGGAAAAGAAGACTGTGAAAGTAAAGGTAAGGAAATAATAATTGGCTATTACTCCATAGCCACTCCACTGAACCTTAAATTCAGGATTAAATTTTCGTCCTGGTCTTGGATCTGTGGACCAGCTTTATACTCTTGACAGGGTCCTTGAAGGTGCGTCGGAGTTTGTGCAACCAGTCTCTATGTATTTTGTGTACTTGGAGAAGGCATTTGATCGTGGCACTCAAGGAATCCTGTGGGGGATACACCGGGAGTATGGAGTATAGACCGCCTGATTTGGGTGGTACGCTCGCTGTACGACCGTTGTCAGAGCTTGGTCCGCATTGGTGGCAGTTAGTCAAATTCTTTCCCTGTGAGGGTTGGAATCTTGGGCCCTTTGTCACCTATTCTGGTCATAGTGTTGATGGACAGAATTTCTCGGCAGAGCCCTTGAAGGTGCGGGGGTAGTTGGCCCAACCAGTCTACATGTGTTTTGTGAACTTGGGTGAAGGCATTTGATCGTGTCCCTCATGGAATACTGTGGGTGGTACACCGGGAGTATGGGGTATGGACCGCCTAATTCGGGTGGTACGCTTGTTGTATGACTGGTGTCAGAGCTTGGTCTGCACTGGGTCAAATGTCACTCAAAATGTTAACATATCTTTACATGCCGAGCGAATGAGAACCATCGCTTGCTCAAAAGTAAGAACAGTCGATGGAGAAAACTGAACATTTAAAAGTGAATGGAAGCACCAATATATGTTCTTTCTTCCAGAATCCAGTGCCAGACCTCTGTGTCTCATATGCTCTGAAACTGTAGGAGTGGTCAAAAGCCGAAATGTGACGTGACAACCTGACAAAACAACTGTGCTCTCACCTGCTGTGAGAGCATGAACAATAGCATAGAGCCCGGTTTGAAAAATCTACGAGAGTCATAACATAAATTTACAGCACAGCAATGTGCCAATAAGTGTTCACTAAGGACTGTATGGATATTGGAGCAAAATAAAACATCTTTCACTGATGAGAGAGTTGTGAAGGAGTGCTTCTGCTGCAGAGATTTTACTCAAAGGTAAACAAAATGAGGAATTGTGTGACAAATTCAGGCAAATCCCAATGTCAGCTACAACAATAACAACAAAATGTGAAACTTTAAGAGGATGTAGTGTTGCAGCTTTTCTGTTAAAGAGACACTTTTACACTTATTATTAAATTTATTTTACTTAAAAATAAGCCTCTTGTGTTGTTGACTGTTGTACAGTCAAATGTTTTATCATTAAAGGGATAGTTCGGATTTTTTGACATGAAGTTGCATGTCTTCCGCTGTGGAACACATACATAAACAAGATGGCCGCGGCGCTCTGTTGCAGAAGTAGATCTGAGCGTCTTCGTCACATACACATGAACGCACAGGCAACAGTGCGTAGGAATACGACGGGAGACAAATACATAACGCAAAGCGTTTTGTGAGGTCTGATTTTTTGGAGACGGCATTTTTGTGATGCAAATGTAAATGAACGCATATTGTTTTGAGAAGTCTAAGTCTTTACTTAATTGTCCCCAGCAACTAAGTGGAACTACGTTCTTCATCACGGAAATCTGACCAGAACTGGACTTAGGACTTATTGGACTAAAATGCTGATGGGGATGTCATACAACTTCATGTAAAAATAAATCCGAACTATCCCTTTAATGTGAAATTTGGTCCTGTTTTCTTTTAAATGCACTTTAGCTGCCAAAATAATTGTGTTGTAGCGTGAAGTGCAGGGTTTCATGACATTTAATATTCATATGAGCTAGTCTGACACAATTTAAGGCAAAGTAAGGTTCGGACCTTCGCTATGAAAAAAATTTCATAAACAAACCTTACTTAATTTAAATTGAAGACCCCTGGCCTACAGGAACTGGGCAAAGTAGCCAGGGAGAGGGAAGTCTGGGTTTCTCTGCTTAGGCTGCTGCCTGACCGTGGATAAGGGGAAGAAGACTCCCCCCACTCTCGTGAAAATGTAATTATAACATCATGTCTTGATACAATTAAGAATCCCAGGATGGATTATGTTTTACAAGCAAACACCTTAGTTCAGTTAAGTATACAATACAAGGTGTCCTGGCTGGTCCGTCAGGTGTCAAACTCAAGGCCCGGGGGCCAGATGTGGCCCGCAACATCATTTTATGTGGTCCACAAAAGCCTGCCAGGGGAAAATGTGTGACAATCATGCACTTCCTTATGAATATATTTATGCTTTCATTTTGACAACAAAAAAAAAATTGTACTGCGTGCAGTTTTTCTAAAGTTGAATTCTATCTGATCATGCAACGAGATAATCCAAGCATTTTTTGTTATAAAAAATAAATACTTGAATGTCTGCTTGTCACCTTGACATTCTCATCATTAAATGCAATTGTGAGCAGTTGTGTGTAATAATATCATGAGGTTATATTCATAAATGTCCCACCGGATATCCAAAACATAGACTCTCTTCCTCTTTTCAAATCAGGACATCTTACTGTCTATAATTTACCATGACATTTTTATTTTACCCTATTTCATTTATTTATGTGTTTTTTCAATTTTCTGCGCACGTTGCTTTTATCTGCGTCTATGTCCAGTGTCCTTGGGTTCCATGAAAGGTGCTTACAAGTAAAATACGTTATTATTATTAAACCTTTGATCACCTGATGAACAGCCTATTTCACTTTGCATTAACCTGTTTTTTTGTCTCACTCCCATTTCTTCTTTTTGCATTTTGAAGCTCTACGTAGAACCTCCTTAAGATCCAACAGTGATCCAACAAATTAAGATCTGACAAAATTTTGATGACGAGCACATACAGACAGTCACAAGTGGCCATCTTGAGGGCAGCCATGACCGCGATGTGTCCCTCAATGAAAATGAGTTTGACACCCTTGCTTCAGCCCTCTAGAGCATGAGGTGTGGGGTGACCCTGGCAACAGCAGGCATGCTATCCTCTTCATTCCAAGCCAGTGTAGTCGCCACATTGTTTTGAATGTGTCATTTCAAAGTCAAGGTATTACATATCGTGACTTTAAAAGGAGCAGCACATTCGTCAGATATTAAAAGCTACGGGGTGACCAAGATCTGGAAATTGACATCAATGAAGCATTGCTGCGTGGGCACGTGCGATCTAAACAAGGACCAATTCAAGAGTGAGTGTGTGTAGTTTGGGAAGAGTACCATTAAGATGCAAAGCCGAGCTCGTCTTTGTGCAGGCCACCTGAATTTCAAGCGTGGGCCGCCCTCATCAGTGAGGAGCGTGAAGGCTGAGGAGATGCGGCACACAGCGCTGATGTGACAGAGGTTAATGCTTGCCAAATGAGTCTGCTCTCACCGCACAATGAGAGCGCTCTCAAGCAGGGCCGAGACTTCAGGCGACGTCTGTCCAGCACATACACGCACACGCACGCAGTGTGTGGCAGAATTCAACATGAGCCCTGTTGGCTTCTCATCTCCTCAGAGGGTATTTGACAGGATTGATTAGAAGTGCTGAATTTAGTCCTGCGTGTGTGTGCGTGTGTGTGTGTGTGCGTGCGTGCGAGCGTGGACAGATCCACACACCAGAGCGCCTTCATCATGCCACTAAAGCGATGAAGAGGAGGGAAGATGAAGGCCATTGCAAACACCGCCATAAAAGGGCCGTGAAGGCGGACTTCCTGCATGTTACTGAGAAGATATCTGATTGGTCCTCAACAACTTCATCGGTTAGTTATCAGATACAGTCATTTATCGTGATCAAGTGGCTCCACACCCGACCGCGATAAATGAATTTCGCAAATATGGGATTAAATGTCAATAAATGGATTATTTTCGGAGTTAAAGCATAGAAAACCTTTTATGGCTTTCTAAATATGTTTCTGAACATTATTAGAGCCCTGTAGACATGAAATAACACCCCTATAGCCATCTTTTATTGCGCAACTCTTCTGTTACAGGGACTCAAGACGGCCGCTAGCTAGCAAGCCAGCGAGCTAAACAGTTAGCGTCAAATTTATTTCTTCTGCACTTAAAAAGCCAAAAACCTGCCACTTCCACACGGAATGGGAGGAGAACTTTTTTTCACTCTATCATGTGGGACATGCCATGGCTGACTTCATGACTTCATGCAGTGTTATGGTAATGTAATGTAAGCTAATGTCTCGATGTTTTGTGTCATTTCTGCCGTCCAGAATACGACCTATCACTTGTATTTGTATGTGTTTTGACTAATAATGAATTAATTTCTGAAAAAGGTTGCACGGTGGACTGGTGGTTAGCATGTTGGCCACACAGTCAGGAGATCGGGAAGATCTGGGTTCGAATTTCCGTTTGGGCATCTCTGTGTGGTGTTTGCATGTTCTCCCCGTGTTTGTTTGTTTTCCAAAAACATGCATGTTTGGTTAACTGGCAACTCTAAATTGTCGTAGGTATGAATGTGAGTGTGAATGGTTATTTGTTTATATAAGCCCTGCGATTGTCCAGCCAGTCCAGGGTGTACCCCGCCTCTCGCCCAAAGTCAGCTGGGATAGGCTCCAGCATACCCCCGCGACCCTAATAAGGACAAGCGGCATAGAAAATGGATGGAATTTCTGAAAAAACGAGGGAAAAAAAGAAAAGAAAGGGAAAAGAAGAGAAGAAAAAAGGGAAAGAAAAAACGTGACACAACAAGAGAGCGATAATCAAAACACAAATTGGCGAGGGACGACTCTCTATAAATCATACAGCTACAGTCATTTCATATGCTTTGTTGAAAATTGACTGCTGGTTCAGTTGTGCAGCTATTATTTTAAATGTGAAATATAATTGTAAATAATTGTATTTTTCATCTATTTAAATGGTTTAATTTCAATTGTTTTATTTTAATAAGTATTTTTATTAGTTTATTTCATTATTTCGTTAATTCATTTAGTAAAAATTGAATTAGTATTTCATGAATTTCAATTGATTTAATCGTTACTTATGAATATTTATTTTTATGTTGGCGTAAAAAAAAAAAAACCTCCATAAAAGTCAGCCTTATTATCTTTGCTGAAGCATATGTCTCTCCTGTTGTGTCTCCTCAGATTGGACAGAAGTACCTAATTAAGTGTCCACAACAAATCGCACAATTAAAACCCTGAGTTCTTCACCTCAGATGCTATCAAAAGTTTTCCTCTGGTGGTGTACATCATGAATGTAATTTGTGCAAATTGCAGGGGGGGAAAAAATTAGAGCGAAACGTGCAATTAGCACCTCAGCGCCGTTGGGAAATGTTACAGTTTCCATGCACGCCGGAGATGCACTAATTAGCGCTGGACGCTTTTCGGCGGCCCGTGATCAGGTTGTTTAGCCCAGCGGCACCCAAACACCAACCTGCTGACAGCCCTCACTTATGTGATATGCTAACGCAACATGTTTTAACCTGGGGTGCAATAAAATAAAATGAAAAGGAATAACAAACCATTTTTATGTGTGCAAAGAGGCATGACTGCCATGCTGAGTTGATTTCTATTACATATCTCCTCCAGCTGTGATGCCCTGCTCACCTTTACCTCCATCACTGTCTGTCCTTTCTGAACCTACAAACAAATACCACAGTCTGCAGGCCTCAAAGCAGGACAACCTGATTTCTTCAAAAGGTGTCTTCTTATCACGCTGGCGTCTCAAAAACATAAAGTCCCTGCACTCACTTTGCTGAGCCACCGGCTGCCGTTTAGCAACCTTTCTTACACGCGAGTTGTCAAGAAGAGAGCCCAGAGCGTGTTTGCTGCTCTGCACTGACCTTTGTGCCGAGGCGGAGAGAAGACGCACTCAGCGGAAGATTTGGACAGATGGACCACAGCCTTCTCCACGAGGTCAGCCAGCACTGCGCACAAAAGCCAACGAGGCACAAAACAACATCAACACAAAGGCAACAAAACAAGCTTGGAAGCAATTAGACATCATATAATAACAACAAGTAGTACACTAGTTAGCTGTAATTACCTTGACTGTTTACACCGGAGGTGTCCAAACGTATTCACCTACGTCAAAATTGAAGGATGCGGGGGCCACTTTGAAACATTTAGTATGTTAAAGATGCTTTTTTCTTTTATAGAGCCCCAGTGACGTTTAATTGAAATGAATTTTTTTTTTTTTTTTTTGTCCTGTCCAGCTCAACAGATTTGCTCTGCCAGGCAAAAGTGTGAGATACACTTCCTCTGTTATACAGAATTTATTTAACTTGGATGTTTTGTTGTTATGCAAATTTGGAGCGGACGGACCGGAGCAGGAGAGGATAGAGAAGAAGAGAGAAGAAAACAACAGAAACAAACAGGACTACATCAGCGTATATTAAAGATGCTAAAAACAATCTAACATACGTCAATACATGCTAACTGATCAGGAGCTATCAGAACAATATTATAATAGTGCAGTAGTCCCTCGTTTATCGTGGTGAATTTTTTCCAGACCCAACTACGCCTGTCACAATAACAAATTTTGCTGATCGATAACTGTGCTACAAATTACCGTCGATATTCGACATTATTGGCAAAAATTTCGAGACAACTTTTTTATTATTTTCATGTGACGTGTAATTCAAATTTGAACTACTAGATGGAGGTCAAGTATAGTGTACGTTGTGCCTGTGTGAGACATTAGCTTGACACAGAAGTTGTCTATGTGTGTTTTTGCAATATAGCCAGCAACACTCTGAGTGCGCCCCCTTTTGCGCTGTTTTCTTTATATTTGCTGACCAAACGCCAGAGTAAGCGTTGACTGTCGGGATGAAGGCTCCACTGCCAGAGCACCTCCATCGCTAGTTTTTTTTTCCCACTTGAGAAAGCTGTCCGTGTCGGCCATCAGTGTTCATGCGCTCACCGTGTTTATTCTGTTTAAAACCAAAATATTCCCACATTGTGGCTGTGGCATTTTGTGCCGTCTTTCATGTGTATGCTGGCTAACAAAGCTCGGGTAGTGGGTAGCAGCTAGTAACTTGTAGCCCCGCCTCCATAAAGAGGCTGAATGTGATGAGAGCCCACCCCGCCTCCATAAAGAGGCTGAATGTGATGAGAGCCCACTCTCTCCCTTCATTCCACTATAGAACCAATGCACACAGACAGATGCAGAGTTAACCCTCTTGTCATCCAGCCTGTGTGGCACAGAGAGACGAGCAGACACACAAATATGAAAACGTGAATTTATCTAGGGTGTCACAATTATCAACCTGTTTTTTTTTTTTTTTAATTGTTCGATGAAACGATTTATCAATTATCGTGACAGGCTTAGACACGACTGTGATAAGTGAATTTCCACAAAGTAGGATTCCTTATTTATACATGGAATATTTTAGTTAGTTAAAGCATAGAAAACTTGTTTACGACCTTCTAAATAAGTTTAACATTATTAGTGTCCTCTGGACATGAAATACTATCCCCATAGTCACCTTTACACTCCTATTACCCAATATAGCAGACATAAAAGAAAATAAGCCATTTAAGACATCAATAAGACATAATATAAAGTCATGCATGTTAGCAGTGGGAGAGTTCCTTGCTGTTGCTTTTTTACTTTCTGTTCTGTACAGTACTTCCTGCAGTGGCTATTGTCTCATCAGTGTAACATTACAGACACCCAGTGACCAGTGTAGAATACTACATATCATCACATCTTTAAATGTGTCTTCTGAATGCCCTATATTTGTATTTTACTTCATTTAGCCATTTTGATTAAGTTGGGCAAAAATACATTAAAAATGCTTAGATAGGCATATTGCTTTTACTATTCATTGGCCGTATTCAACCACAAAACAGTTATTTATTAATATATTTTTGAAAAATCGTGATAGAATGAAATCTAAAGCGCAAAGTGGTGAGGGATTACTGTAACATTATTAGAGCCCTCATGACATGAAATAACATAATAATATAGTCACCTTTACATTTGTATTACCCAATATATTAAATATAATCAGAGAAAATACGCCATATTAGACATAAATAACATTCACACATTAGCAGTTCCTGGTTGTTTTTTTTCTGAACAGCATACATTCAGCGTACGTCCGCCATTACAATACATGGCGGCCTTAAATGGCTTTACACTCGTATACCCAATATAGTAGACAAAATAAGAGTAAATAAGCCATTTAAGACGTAAATAAAAATCCTGCTCAAGCAGTGTCACAGTAAATGTGTTCCTTCCCCCACTATAATTGCACTACAAACATCCACGAAACAGCGACAACAGCGAGTCCGCAAAAGATGAACCACGATGGAGCAAAGAAACACTGTATTCTAAAATTGTTGATCTTGCTTAAAAACTATCACATTTAGTTATATTCGATGTTAAAAAATATGACATGGCTCTCACAGAAATGCATTTTAAAATATGTGGCTTTCATGGCTCTCTTGGCCAAAAAGGTTCCTGACTCAATAAATGGCAAATGCACTAATGTTAATTGTCAAACTCAATTTTTTAATTAAACTTTGCGTATGTCCAGTGAGTCATTGGCAAAGACATAAAAGTCCTGACAAGGTAACAAGGTATGGAGTGTAAAAATACTCCACTGGGTTTGCGGGTGGAGGACGGCATAATGGTCCATCACGTAAAAGAAGCGATAATCACAGCATTTTGCAGCGCGCGTGGCAACAAACAAGTGAATGCTCAATAAATTGCGGAGGAAGCGGCCCTAATTGATTCCTCATTAGAAGTAAGTGCTACAATTTCTTCCAATGAAGAGTTCTTAAAATGTCTGTGCTTAATGACGGGCTGCATAAAAGCAAAGGGAGGCGGGTGATAAATCGTCATCACGACCCTTCCCGCCTTAAATGGGGGCTGTAAAAAGAGAGTGAAGAGGAGGAGGAGGTGGTGGACAGCGTGCTGATGAAAACGAGCAGCCTGTGCACACTTGATGCATTTATGACAAGACGACTCCGCCTTCACTGTGACTTGTTTTTGTCCCGCTGAGTCACGCGTAAATTTGCTCCTGCATAGATGAAGGGGGTGAGCGTGACATTTCAAAGCGCCGACGAAGACTTCTTCAAAGGTTTTAGTGCCTGTGTGTGTGCGTGTGTGTAAGCAGCACAGCAAAATAGAAATAAATGGAATCACTTTTCTATTGATTTTTGTCTGCCACATTTGTAGCGCGCCACAGGTCACATTTCTCAACCAATCTTCATCAAACTTTCAATAACCAGGGCTCCAGACTGCGACTAAATGGTCACATTTTGCGACTAAAATATGAGACATTGTGAGTGAATTTCTCATCTACTCGCGCATGTGTGACCAGACAAAGTACATGTATTGAGTTGACAACGGACGTCCCTTATTGCCATGAGAATGAAAAATAGCGTGTGAAATGAGCTTGTGACAGCCTAAGCCTATTCACGCCAGCGTGTGTGATCGCTCACGATTGACTCGCGCTGAAGTTCGACTATTCTACCATCTTTGTTTACACATTTTGCCTGGCTCCACGGTCTCTCTGGCAGCACCTAGCTAGCTATAGTTATCCGCCTAGTCTCTGGTCCACAGAATGCAAATGTGACTTTTTTTTTCTTTTTTTTTTTTTTAACCACAGCGACATTTTGTCATTAAAGCAAAAAAGCAATGCGGTTCGTATTGAGCTTGTATTTATCACACATAGAAGCTACGATGGCTGTCACGTTCATGGGGTACATCATCACTTACTTTTTTTGTCACTTAACCTTGCTCTCTTGTCACCATTATACTGTAATAATTATGTCTTGTCTTCAAACCACTAGTTGTGCGTCAAAGTTGTTCAACATAAACACATAGTGTGTTCAGCTTTAAAACAGTGATGCTATCACGGGATCTTAACAGGTAGCTCGTGAACTACCAGCAGCTCGCCATCTGATCGGTTGAGTAGCATCACTTTAAAAATCAAGGTCCCAGAGTCTGGAGGAAGGGAGGAGAGGCAAACAATCCACATTGCTTGAGGTCCAGTGTAATGTTTCCGCAGTCAGTGATGGTTTGGGTGCAATGTCATGTGCTGATGTTGGTCTACTGTGTTTTCTGAGGTCCAAGATCAGTGCAGCCGTCTACCAGGAAGTTTTAGAGCACTTCATGCTTCCCACTGCCTACCAACTTTACGGAGATGCAGATTTCATTTTCCAACAGGACTTGGCACCTGCACACAGTGCCAAAACTACCAGTACCTGGTTTAAGGACCACGGTATCCCTATCCTTAATTGGCTAGCAAACTCGCCTGACCGCAACCCCATAAAAAAACCAACGGGGTATTGCCAATAGGAAAATGCGATACTCCAGACCCAACAGAATAGCTGAAGGCCACTATCAGAGCAACCTGTGCTCTCATAACACCTGAGCAGTGCCACAGACTGATCGACTCCATGCCATGCTGTATTGTTGTAGTAATTCGGGCAAAAGGAGCCCCAACCAAGTATTTAATGCTGTACAGCACGTGTCAAACTCGTGCCATGGAGGGCCGAGACGCTGCATGTTTTCTCTCCAACCGGTTTCTTCAGCAGGTGATTTAATTGATGAGCTCCTTCTCTCAAACTGAAGGTGTTGCTCATTAACATCACCTTCTTTAGTGAACGGCTGGAAAGAAAACCCGCATTGTCTTAACCTTCCAATACTTGATGTTCACTGTTGGGGCAAGAAGCCTATTGATTTTGAATGGGCACTCACTGAAGATGTCGGATGGTTAGGTACATGTTTATCATCAGAAATCCATTGGCCAGTAGTGTCAAAGCTCAAATATTTCCATGTGCAACATATTGATTTTAATAGTATCTGTCTGTCACACACACTTAAGTGTTTTTGGAGATAATTGTCCATGCGTAGAGAAGAAAGAACCCTATGGATTTTGATTTACCTGCGCCACTCAGGGCGTTTTGCCCGCTGGTCAGAACTCTGCGATAAAGTCGGCGGCAAGTCTCCATCCAGTTCTCGTCCGTCTTTGTGGTCAAGAAGGCGCTCATCTCAGGTTCTGTCCAACAGCGGATGCAGTTGGGGGATGTGGGTTATTAGGAACACCCCCCGCCCGCCAGCCAGTCATGTACCAGCACAAAAATGAAGGAGGGAAACTCACCCAGTGGGTTGTGTTGGGGGTTTGGTGGGTCCAGTGTGTAGCAGGATGGTGGAGGAAAGGATGAGAACATGGGCCATGGGTAAGGATCATCTCCCTGCATATCAAACACGAAGATGATGTCAATCTTCTCAACTCTTCATGTGTTAAAACCTCTAATCAAACGGTTGGAAGCTAGTTTATGAGTGATTTATTTATTTACTTTGCATCAATGAAAGAGTGATTGTTAAAGGCTCCGTCCCATACTGCCGCTTAGCGACTCTGTCTTCCTCCGTCTAAACAGTTACATCAGACATCAGGTGGAAAATTATAATTTAATTTAGACAGAACCGCATGAGCAACATCTGCTTAAATATGAGTAACAAAGGAAACAGAAGAAAAACGTCAACATCCAGTTTGCGTCTTACAAAAGCGTTTAGCTCCTGGATGGTCCATAATCACTCGTTCTGAAATTATATTTGGATCAGTATTATCGTGGACACCTGGACTGCCCAAGGACTTACTACCCTGCAGGGGAGGGAGTGTGGTGGTGAGCTGGCTGCCTGCATAAAATATGTATACAGTATAACATGCCATGGCAGTGAAAACATTCATTTTTTGATCCTTTTGTTGTCAAAATGTGTCATGTTGTGTATGGTGAGTTGCGTGGCTGGAGGAGGACAAGCTGTCTGCATGCCCAACAGCCATAAAAGTCTAAAAAGTCTGTGAAATTCCACCCCAGTAATGCTGAAAACAGAAAAAAAAAAAAAAACATAACATCACATATGAGAACCGGCAATCACTATTCAAGGCTGGCCACGGGAAATCTTGAACATGTCCCAGGTTTGGAACGGCTAGTGCCGTATGTCGACGTCTAGATATGTCTGTAAAGCAGCAAATTGAAAAGTCAATCGTTAAACGGTGCAGTGGGGCAGAGCGGGTCGTGATCCTGCTTGTAAACTTCACACCAAATCACAGCTTCTTCTCGCACAGGAGGAATAAACAAACCTGTAAAGTGTGAAGGAGATGCTCTCTAAAGGCATCTGCACGCTCCTTCCCTTTAAAAATGTGTCGTACCCTCTCTGTGACCTCCTCTTAAATGAAACTCTGTTACTGTTCACTGAGACAAGACTTGAATAATTGATATCCAATCCCTGATTCCTGCGAGACTACGGGCTTCAAACAACCTCTGAAGCATCATTTGTGGAAAAAAAGAACAATAATTTCAAGTCGTAGCTCCAATTGTGGAGGCACATGTTTTACATGTCAAAGTCTGACCTCCTGCAGGGCTCGAGGGGGAAGTCTCCTCTCAGACGGGCCTCCGACCAGAGCGACGCGAACCAGCACGTGGTTCCTCTCCACGGACAGACTGTCTACGATGCAGCTCCTGAGAAAGTTTCAAAACAGCACAGACTGAATGTCGACTGGAAGTGCGGAACATGACCGCCACACCCAAATTGAACCGTGTTGCTCGGTGGTAATGCTTTTCCAAATTGACTGAACCCTTAGCACACTCCAGCTATGAAAAGGTGCCTCTGAAAAGTGCAATTACAGACCTTGCACAGAGAATGGAGATCGCAAATGACCGCAGCTACAGTGCATTATCACAGCAAGGGGAAGAGTCGTGTTAACGCTCCTCATCAGATCTGTGAATATCCCAATATTACTGCATTTTAAGCTTGAATGGTAACTGCTTTAGTGCCAATCGCCCAAGCAATTTAGACTTGAAATTGGCAATAAAAGGAGACGACTGTCTTGCGCGGCGCTCGGTGCAAAGGTTTGTACGCAATTGGCAAAAATGATTATCCACTGTAAGTCCATGAATTCCAATCAAATGGAAGGCAGTTTGGCCTAAAAAGATGTTTTTGTGCAAACAAATGACGGCACAGTTGAGATCATCGCCAGTGTATAAGTTGGTGGACGCAGTTAAATGAAAAAGAGGGTGATGGTGGGGGTCACTTATGATGATGATGATGATGGAGGCAGGACAAGGCAGATGAATGAACAAGTTGCCATCTTACAAAATGCTCTGACGTGAGATGTGATTTGGCGTTTGGAGGCCATTTCTTCTTACATAAGCGCGAGCTGTGGCAGCTGTTATTAGCATGACAAATAGTCTCGGAACATTTTCACTTCCAGTCCGCTTTATTTCATCTTATCTGTGACAAGGCAGGCAAACACTTTCTCCTGCCTGGCCATGATTACTTTTCACAAGTGTGCTGACACGTCACGCCAGTGCACATAAGAGCAGGAAGCCTCCGTGTTGTACGCTCAATATAAAAAACTTGATTTGTCCCACGATGTAGTCGTACAGGTTACCAGTGCCGCACCACTCACATTATCTAAACATCTTCTTGGGCCCGTCCGACATTTGCAACTTTTCAGACTTATTTTATGTTTCAAATGTTGTGTAGTCAAACCTCACTTTTCATACGCCGCGGTTTTTGTACGATTCGGTTTTACTAAAAAAAAAATTAGCCGTGGTTTTTGTACACCGTGTCCTTTTTCGTACAAGATTGCACACGACAAACTGGTCTCTTTGTCCTGTACTGTATCATTACACAAAATTGAGTGCCCAAAACAAAGCACCCTACACGCTGCTGACTCACTGTCCGTGCATTATCTGTCGAGTGTGGCTGTTAAATAACCTACCATGGGGCCAAAGAAAGTTGCGAGAGGCAGCAATTTGATAATGAAGATGAGAAACACTTGAATTCAAACTCAAAATTCCATCCGTCAATAGAATTCTTGTTTCTTAGGCCAACGGTAGCCAAACTTTTTCCAGTGAGGGCCACATAGTGAAAAATGAAAGGATGCAATTTTGCCACTTTGATATTTTGTAAGGCAACACATTTATATATGCTAAGAAGTTATATATATATTTCAATACAAAACTGCATCTCAGCATATTATTAGTATGAATTTGCTCTTTCCTCAATTTTTTCCCATTTTTGCAGGTTTTCTTTTTTTTTTTGATTTTCCAAATATTTGGACTTTCTTCTTACATAATTTTGTACATTTTCATCTCGTAATATTATGACTTTATTCCTTTAATATTAGAACTTTTCCCCCCACCTAATTGTCAAAAAATTACAATTTCATTTAATTTGGTTTCTCATAATATTACAACTTTAAAAAAAACATTTTTTAATATTTCAACACTAAGCTACAAAAATGACATATTTTTCCTCATAATATTATTATTATCAAAAATATTGTTAGTTTGTTCTTGTAAAATTGCTGTTGTTTTTAAAATTTTCAATTTTTTTCTTGTAAGTATTCGTCTCGTAACTAATTCAAATAATGTTTTGACTTTATTCTGGTAATATTATTTTTTTTTTCCACAACCTAATTTTCCAAAAATTACAACTTTATTCAACTTTAAGCTACTAAAATGACGTTATTTTTCATCATAATATTACCTTATTCTCATAAAATTATGACTTTTCCTCGTTAGATTACAACATTTTTTTGTCTTATTGTGTGGAGATATGGGGAAATAACTATAAAAGCAAACTTCACTCGCTAAATGTACTGCAAAAAAGATCAGTGAGGATAATCCATAATGCTGCGTGTATAGAACATACAAATCCCTTATTTTTAAAATCACAAATATTAAAATTCGCTGATTTAGTACATTTTCAAACCGCTAAAATAATGCATAGAGCTAACAATAACCTCTTACCCAAAAATGTCATACAATACTTTTCTGCAAGAGAGGAGAAATATGATCTTGGGGAAAAACTAAACTTGAAACACTTTTATGCGAGAGCAATATGTGAACAGTATGTGGAATTAAATTATGGAACGGATTGAGTAAGAAACCAAGATATGTGATTTCAAGACACAATACAAGCAGTTGATGTTTGCAAAATACAATTAAGAAGAGTCTTGAACTTGTTTTGTTATGCTTGTCTCTATTTATGATAATTTTTTTATTATTATACTGATGATTATATTTATTGTGAAAAAATCTTAATGACATCATCATATTGTTATTTTTCTATGTATTAAAAAAAATGACATTTGGAAGACAGAAAGTGAATAAATGTACTGCATTAAAAGTGGAATGGATGGGAGGTAGGATTAAATAAGCTTTCCTTCTTCCTACTCGTTTTGGACATGTGGAACTGTGATTTGAATTATGTGATGTATTCCATTGTAACTTGTATACATGTTCAAATA
Source organism: Dunckerocampus dactyliophorus (assembly GCF_027744805.1). NCBI lineage: Eukaryota > Metazoa > Chordata > Actinopteri > Syngnathiformes > Syngnathidae > Dunckerocampus > Dunckerocampus dactyliophorus. The sequence continues at coordinate 15,648,184 of NC_072837.1, read as the reverse complement.
AAATTTAACTATTATCATTACCATAATATTTAGACTTTTTCCATGTAAAATTACTGCAGTTTTCTATTTTTGATGAGTTTTTTTTAAATGTTATTGTTAAATTCTATTTTTAGCAGATGCCGCGCGCCCCCCGGTCGCACTTTGGCCAACCATGGTTGAGGCTCAACTCTGTACTTTTTGGCAAATTCCAGCCTGGCCTTCCTGTTCTTCTTGCTCATGAGTGGTTTGCATCTTCTGGTGGAGCCATTGTACTTTTGTCCACCAAGTAATCTTTCAACAGTAGACAGTGATACCTTCACTCCTGCCCTCTGCATGTTGTTGCTGACGTCACTAACAGTTGTATAAGGGTCTTTCTTTACAGCTTTGTGCATCATTTTTTCACTTTCATTTTTGGGGTGTCTTTGATTTCCCCCCTCTATAGGGTGATCATTTTCATTTCTATCAAATTATGTGGCATCATTTTGTTACTAATACATCACCTACTTATTATCAGGAAAGATATTCAAGATCATTTTCCCCCAGTTTAGATCTGATGTGTTTTCGAAGTGTTCCTTTAATTTTTTTGAGCAGTATATATATATATATATATATACATATGTATATAAGTGTATGTATATATATTTTTACGTATGTGAAATAAATATAAATTAAAAAAAAACAAAACTTAAAAAAAAAAAAACGAACCTGACAGAACAATCATTGTGATGATCAAGACTCTTCTGCCTTGTATTTAGTAAACACCAAATGCTTGTATTGTTTTATGAATTTGCTCATCTCTGTACTTTGTTTGAGTTCCTTACTCAATCCGTTCCATAATTTAATTCCACATACAGAAATGCTGTGGGTTTTCAGCGTAGTTCTTGCGTATAAATGTTTTAAGTTTAATTTTCCTCTAAGATCATATTTCTCCTCTCTGATAGAGAAATACTGTATGAGGTTTTTGGATAACAAGTTATTAACTTTATGCATTATTCTAGCGGTTTGAAAGAATACTAAATCTGGAAATTTTAATATCTGTGATTTAAAAAATAAAGGGTTTGTGTTGTCTATACTTGGCATTATGAATGATCCTCACCGATCTTTTTTGCAGTACAGTGAGTGAGTGAAGATTGCTTTTGTAAATATTTCCCCATATCTCCACACAATACATGAAATATGGTAATACTAAGGAACAGTACAGAGTGTGGAGTGATTTTTGGTCAAGAACATATTTTACTTTATTCAATATAGAGATATTTCTCGCCACCTTTTGTTGTGTATATTTAATATGAGTTGTGTATATTGAATATGATGTCAAACCCAAATGTTTTCAGTCTACAGCAAAAGGAAAAGAATTGGCCCTCACTGTGTTGTTGTTTTGCATTCTTTTCTGCATGTAAAACCTAATGATTCTCTATAAAAATGTATTTTTCTTCAGATTTTTGAGCGTCTGGATTTTAATCACTTCCTCCAGGAAAAACTGCCTCGGTTTTTGTACGTTTCGGTTTTCATCAAGTCTTTGGGAACAAATGAATAAGAAAATCCGAGCCACCGCTGCACTCTTGTTCCACATGGTGTGGAAGTGCCAGATCACGAGGTTGGTGGCTTTAATTTTTGTGCCACTCCTTTATTTTAGAAAGTCAACTTGTAAGGCAACTTGCTGGGTGTATAATGGGCGACAGCTGCTCAGTACCTTTTTTTTTTAATGTAAGAATCGTGTATATAAACCAGACTAAGGTAGCAATGGGAAGATTTTTTTGTTTTTAAGGGAGCAAAAGACCTACCTAACAGTTTCTGCTGTCGACACTTCAAGGACAGTTTGTTAGACAAAGCACAGTGCCAATATTCGTCCAATTATATCCAATATCCAGTTGGTTTTTTTTTACCGTTTGCTGACGCAACCGCTTGAGGGGGGGCATGTCTCTATGCAGCTCTGAGTGGTGGCAGGAGATGGACATGACTCCTGACCAATCGCAACAGAGTTGGTGTGGTCGAGGGAGAAGGCTGCCGAATCAGAGCGTTCCGGCCACGAGGAGAACAATGCAGATTTACCCTGTGGACAACTTGATATTTATGGAGCATTTTGTTAAAAGAATCATGCCCCACTGGGATCAAATATAATTGTAAAAGCATAGGACCCCTTTAAACCAACGTGAATGGTATTCTACCAACAATGTTTGAGGTACGGGAGGTCATAGATCACATGTGTAGGTCTAGCCAGTGAAGGATTAGATCCAAAATGTGGCAGGTAGTGCATGTGTACACCTGGCCTTTGAGCATTTGTGAACCTTTCAAGAGTCAAAAAGCACAGAGCAACTATCAGCCTCGGCAGCTTGGACCCTTGAAATGTTTCACAAAGCCTCCGGCAGCCGAGCGGTGAGCCCGCTGAGCGGTTGGCATTTGCGCTTCAAGTGTTCCGGCGGTCAGTGCGACCCTCCACAAGTTCAACCTTTGGAAAAAGTCCCAACGGGTCAGGGTTTTGCATCCACTCCAATAAACGCAGCCGCACACGTGGGCGAGTCCCTTACCTGCCGCTGGCGTCCTGGTCGGCTACATTCTCCCGCTGGCTTTGAAGCAGCATGGAGCAGATGCCGTACTGGCTCTCCAGCAGCAGGAAGGAGTCCAGACTGGAGCACAGCACGCTGAGCAGCCTAAAACAACAACAACAACAACAACAACAAAATGGAACAAGTGCTGGCAAAGAGTGATAGAACAGTAAAGCAGCAGCACAAACTCATTCAAACGCTGTAGTTGTGCTTAAGTGTCAGACAGGGTACTATCATGCAGACAACCCCCCGAACCTCCCCAATCCCTCTCCTCTTCCTTGTCTACTTCCTCCTATGAATGTCTGCAAGAACCGGATTAGTGAACCCAATTTTCCCCAGCAGCTTCACTTGCAAGCTTTGTAAAAGTGGGAATCCCCGCGAGAAGCCTTCACGGTTCATTTTCAAATGCTGGTAATGATGCCAGGCTTAAGCATTCTGCTGAGACTCTGCAGAGACAATGTAATAAAAAGAAAAGACGCAGAGGCTTTGTAACTTACAAGGCCCAACACACAAAAACTAAAAGGTGTGATGGAAAAAAATGTGATGGGTTTTATCTATCTAATCGACGTGCATGTCCCACGGTAATACAGTACATGCACATTTGCTACACTTTCACCTAATAGGTAGCTCAAGAAGACACACAACATATTAGAAAGCACCACTTCTAACTGCAACCACAATAAGAAACAGTTAAATGAATCGATGATACGGCTCGTGCATTGGAGCTCAGTAGCTGCTGCAGGTGTTCTTAATGTTGTGTCCAGCTCCTCCTCCAAGCGGCTGCCATGTTTGCTGATATGCAGGACAGCTGCTTGGACTCAAGCGTGACTGACAACAAGTCTCACTCACTGTGACAGCCGCCAAGCGAGAGGCTTCTAGCTTGTCAGGCCCCGTGGCCTTTCCCTGGTTGAAACCATGGAGGTGAGAAGCAAAGCTGTTACCAGTTTGTCTGATAAGGTCCTTCCAGGGAGTGGGAGGCTTCAGAAGTCTGCAGGACATTCTGCGGTACAGTCAAACCTCGGTTTTCATACGATATGGTTTTCATAAGTCGACTCACACAGCGTGCATTTTTTTTATTCAGTGCGACGGCTGAATAACCCGCCACAGGGCCAAAAAAAGGTGTGAGTACTTGCGAGTGTAATAAGAAAGTTAAAATGCCGATACAATTAATACTACAATCAAACCTCGGTTTTCGCACGCCCCGGTTTTCGTGTGATTCAGTTTTAGTCCGAAATTTTTGCCAACATTTTGCCTCAGTTTTCATACAATATTGCACATAAACTAGTCTGTTTGACCCACAGACCCACCGTCTGTGTGTTTTTTTTAATTGAGTGTGACTGCTAAAATAACCTGCCATGGGGCCAAAGAAAGTTGTGGGTGGCAGCAGTTTGATAAAGAAGGTGAGAGACACAATTGAATTCAATCAATGCAGATGCAGGTGTGCCTTGTTGCGCCGGCCTGCACCAGTAGTAAGGCCAAATAGGGAAAATAAGGAAATAAGGGAAATACCAAAAGTAAACAATAGGAGGGAGCGATACTAAATAAAAGACAGGAGGGAAAAACAGAACGTGACACTATCTACAATTCTCAGACAGACAAAAAAGTCCATGTGGATATATCAACACAGGCAAATAAATGCACACTGATGGCGATACAATAAAGAAGCATAATGGGCCTGCTGGAGTGTTAATCAATTAGCTGCACGCGGCCGGGTATGTCCCTGTAAAAGACTCCACAGGCCATGCATCTTTACAGATCAATGTGAAACCTCATTTGGGCCTGCCAGGAAAGGCCTTGACACTTGACTCAACAGCCATTCTCACACTGGTCCTGACTGATAGCGACAGATGAGAAAGCAGGCTTGCTGTCGTGTCCATGTAGTCCTAGTGGGAGGGGCCTAGAAGCAAGCTTTCCAAGTCAGCCTTATAGTATTTACACAAATTGTGAACAACTAATATTGCTAACAATGTGTGTGCTGGAAAACACAGGCAAAATTTACGGTCTATACACACACACATACACACACACACACACACACACACACTCAGTATGCATTAATCCATCACCAGCAGGGAGGGTGTAGCCAAGGCACCCAATCAATGCTGGAAAGGAGTGCTGGTTGCCATGGCAGCAAAGGGTGCTGCCAGCATGGAGAGACGAGGTGAAGGCATGTTGGCTCTTCATCTTCATCAAATGGGTTACTTTTATTGGGACATTTGAACACTGATGCTGATGATAGTGATTCAGCTTGTACAAACCCACGTATTAAACAGCCACAAAAGATGGATGCTCTTGAGCAAGGCAGCCAGACCCTACGTTACCTCATGATGACCTCTGCAGTACTAAATCAGTCTGGAAAGGACTTGGCGTATGGCCCGCTATAAATAAAAAGTGTTTTAAATTTAGTGTATTAAATTTAGTTGCTGAAGCAGGTTCCATCACTGCTGAGGTGCCTTGCTTAAGGGCATCCCTCAAAGGCTTGTAGGCAGTCACTCCCCACTGTAATTCAGGGGTGTCCAAAGTGCGGCCCAGGAGCCACTTGAATTCCCCGGCTGGTATGTTATCGGCCCGCGGTACATTCCAAAAATATAATAAAAAACATTTTAAAAAAACATAAAAAAATGGAAAGTCAAAATATTAAGAAAAAAAAGTTGTAATCTAATGAAAAAAAGTAATTTTACAAGAATAACATCGTAATATTATGAGCAAAAATAACATCATTTTAGAAGCATAAAGTTGAAATATTAAAGAAAAAAATAGGTTGCAGAAAAAGTTATAATGCTGCAACAAACAAGTCCAAATATTATGGGAATCAAATTTGAATTACGAGAAGACAATTCACATGAATAAAGTTAAAACTGTTAAATAAAAAAACAGCACAAATGGAAAAAAACAGCTGCAATTTTATGAGAATAAAATCAAAATATTAAGAGAAAAATGTATTCTAACAAGAAAAAAAGTGGCCATTTGAAAAAAATGAACTTGTAATATTATGAGGAAAAATAATGTAAGTTTGAGAGTTTAGAGTTGAAATGTTAAAGAAAAAAAATAAGTCGTAATATGAGAAAGAAAGAAAAGTTGTAATTTTTGGAAAATTAGGTTGGGGAAAAAGTTAGAACATTATGGGAATAAAGTCAAAATATTACAAAAAGAAAATGTGTGAAGATTATTTAAGAAGAAAGTTGAAATATTTCAAAGATTAAAAAAACAGCTTAAAAGGGGGGGAAAAGAAGTTGAAACTAATAATAGGCTTTTTAATAGGCTTTAAGATGCATTTTTTTCTTCAAATATACAGTTTATATGTTCTTGCATATTACAAAATATCAAAGTGGCAAATTTGCATCCTTTCAATTTTCACTATGTGGCTGGAAAAAGTGAAAAAAGACACCTTCTGTAACCAAAAACAGAAAAGAAACTTTAAAAAGATTTTTAAAAAATGTGTCAAATTGTTCCCCTTGTGGAATAAATGACATAATTTTTCATTGCAAGGTTTCAAATACTGTGGAACCTCCGTTAGCATCATTAATCAGTTCCAGAAGGACCGACTCTCTCCTAAACGTACGCTAACCCAATTTATTTTCCCCATAAGAAATCATGTAAATCCTTCCAGGAAGCCAAAAATGTTAAGTCAAAACACATTTTTCTAGTTTTACAAGCAGAAAATACATAACGACAACTATAAATGATGAATGAAAGGGATAAATTAACATTTAAGGTCACTTTTACCTTCACTGAAGACCCGATTGTTGACAAAAACAATGTGGCAGTGGTGCTAAACGAGATCATTGTTTACATTTTTTTAGACCAAATAAACCACTGTTATGATAATATATAACAGCAATAATGAATGTATTTTCTCAGAGGCAATTCATACTGTCTGTTGTTTTTATCTTATTTTATTTCTGCAATGAGCCTCGTTCCACAGATGGCCGCCAGGCTATACTTTGGACGTCCATGTGTGCTTCACCAGGAAGGCAGGTGCTGCCAGTATGTCTGCTTCACAATCAGGTGGAGATCCTGCGTGGCGGATACTTCTAACACTTTTATTTTATTACCGAATACATGCATGGTGCAAGAAACACTTCCTATCTTTCACTTTTAATGTATACCCCTGCTTGCTAAATATAGCGACCATGCCTCTCACTTGTCAACACGGATCTCCTCTACCGTACGTACTGTATGAGGCGGGTTATAAAGCGGAGCTACGGTCGCCACATTACACCTTCATATCGGAGACACACTGCAAGCAGCTCCGGTGCCACTCCAGAGGTCAGGAAAACCGGAGCCACTTGCTGTGGCCGCCATGGTGCATATAGTCGGACACCTGCTCTGAGCAGATCCGGTGTTGCCATTATTAATGTTGATGGTGTTTAATCGTAATGGTGATAAAGGCTGCAGACAAGTCCGAACATTTACGCGTTTTGGTTTGATAAATCTACTAACTTTTATCAAATGTAGAATTAATACAGCGTCAGCGTCTGCCTGGATATTAACACACGCATCTTCGATGGAAAATGTATCCACACGTCACTCCCTGACAATGGGAACACCAAGGTAGGTTGGATTGCAGGGTTTAAAGTGTGTTTAAAGCACTTCAATGAAAACTGCACCTTTTTTTTGGAATTTTGCCCATCATCCACATCATCATGTCCTTATGTGGGACATGAACACACGTCTTTCTCTTTTCTGTGCATTCCAAAGATATAAAAACAGGTAAAAGGAGGCAGGAAATTAATGCACGTAATGGGACACACCTATGCCGCCTACAAAGACAGCTATTAAAACACCTCCAAAAACCTCCAACAAGGTTTTATGGTTTTATATCCATGCTGTAAGCATGGATACATGGTAACAGGTACATTCATGATAACATGGAATACTTTCAAATTCCTTAATGTGCACTTCCAATAATGCCTTGCACACTGCCACTTCCATATTAAGTTTATTATTTATCATTCATAGTAGCAATGCCGTTGTTCACAGTCTGATTGGCTTCTGGCTGCCCTGTTCTCACGAGACAGCTTTTCTCCAAAATGATAAATCTCGTCAACTTTTGATCTTACGAGATCTCGTGACAACCCTATTCGTTAGCAAAGAACTACCGTCAATCGCTGATGACATCATAGACGGGCGACGGCACTGACTTACGCTTCCTGCTTCCTCATATTAGCAAGCTGATAATTTGCTAACAAGGATGTTTTGTGGTAAAAATACATAAAGAACACAGTTGCACTCGTGCGGTGTATTAACTCATGCCAATGACGTATTCATACGTTTTTATAAACCCGAATGTCTTTTTTTTTTTTTTGCACACGAGGCAAAAAGAGGTGATGACACAAGTGCACACTGTTAGACCAGTTTTAAATCATAAACTGAAGTGCATTTGATACATGTGTTTTTACATGCAAAAGATCCCTGCTGAGCTCTCTTTTGCATGTAAAAACACACTCGACAGCAAGGAGGAAGTGGAAGAGCATGGAGGAGTGTATCGTGCAGAAGGTCACACATTGTAGGGCAATTTTACCGCATGCACATGCACGCACACACGTGAACACACACAGTTTAGTTTACTAGATTACTAAAGAATGGAAAAACGTAGAAACAAACTTTTTCTGATGAAAGACGAGAGTCTAACCTTTCTTTTGGTAGGTTCTGTGTTTGTATAGCCATAGACCACAATATTCTGTGTGCGTTGAAAGATCAGTCAAAACATTCTAAAATGGCTGAAGGGGTTGCCTTTTGAAAAATGGCTGGGATTGAATGAGTTAATAACACTACGCCATTTTGTACGCTAACCGGAAAATGTACACCAAAGTCGGCGTACATTTTCGATGCTCACCGAAAAACACACAAGCCGGGGTGTACTCAAACACTGGTTTTCGTACACCACATTTTTCCGTATGACGTTTCCCCCAAATTGCGTACACTGACTCAGTTATCGTATAATATTGCACGTCACAAACTAGTCCGCTCACTCTGTGCTGTATCGTTCCACAAAATCACATATCCAGACAAAGCACCCTACAAATTACTGACTCACTTTTAATTGAGTACGGCTGCTAAATAACTTGCCATGGGGGCAAAAAAACCTGCGAGAGGGAGAAATTTGATAAAGAAAGTTGAGAGACACTCTGCATGTAAAATTATTCTCTATAAAATGTATTTTTTTGTGCACATTTTTGGGTGTCTGGAAAGGATTTATTGGATTTACATTATTTCCTATGGGGAGAAATTGCCTGGGTTTACCTACATTTAGGTTTTCACCTGACCTTCTGGAACGGATTAATTACAAAAACCGAGGTTCCACCCTAGTTCTGTTTCGTTATAACATAATTTCAAATACACTGAATGTCTGTGATGATTCAGTGACAGAATCCTAAACCAGGAGAATCAATATTTTGAAAAAAAAAAAGTGCTAAAGTGGAAATAATAGAGGACTATTTGTATGTGTAAATTTATGTAAAGATATGTGCTGACTCTGTGTGTGCTCCATTTGTCGAAGCAGACATTCTGGAGGAGAACAAAACATTCCTGGAGAAGTTATTTATTCTCCATAATGTGGAGTGTGACACATCAACACCTGAGCAAATTATGGAGGATGAGGCCCTTAATTCCTACTCCAGCACTGTGGTCATACACACACACACACATACAGACACACACACACAATGTCAAGCTTACTTCTTATTCCAAGTAATGCTTTCCTTTTTATGCAGCATACTTTTAAAGTATGCTGCATGTTCACGGAATAAAGAGCCACGTCAGGGTTATATAACACTGCCAGAGGCTGAGGTGTGTGTACGCGTGTGTCTATTATGAGGCCATCTTCAATGGGGGGTTTCTGTGGGCACCTCAGTTCAGCACCTCACCACTTAATGCGCTCACGTCGAGCTTGTTTGTGTGCATTGGAGCGATGCCGTCGCTGTGGTTGTTGTTATTATTGTGCGTGTTAAGCGTGTGACGGCGTCACTCTCACCTCAGGCCGAATGTGTGCGACTGCTCGTAGTGGAAGAGGGCATGGATCTTGGCGGTGGAATTCACAGCAATCAGCCTGTCAATCACATCCTGTGGAGCACAGCGAGAGGTTGTCAAACTCACAACTGTGAAAATATTTATGACTTTTAAGCTGAAAACTGTGTATTAGTCTGTGTGTGTGCAGGATGCATTGCTGTTAGAAAGGCCCAATGGTAAGTGCAAACATGCCCTCAAATGGATACAAGAGGAACTGCACCAGGAAAGTGTGTGTGCGTGTGCGTGTGTGTGTGTGTGTGTGTGTGTGTGTGTGTGTGTGTGTACATCAGTCTGCATGCTTGCAGGTTGTGTGCAGTTTGTGTCTGTGTGCTACGTGTGTATGTTCTTCACGGTTTATGTGGTCAATGCAATATTACACGCTCTCTGTGGCACATTGCTGTAATTATATTTTGCAAATACCCACATTTTGGTCTGCCTAAAACAGAATCTCTTAATGGAATATGCTGCTAGAATGCTTTTCATTGTTCTGCAACAATGACATAATGGACCTATTCTATTCTATTCTATTGTGTGTGTGTGTGTGTGTGTGTGTCCACTCACTGCTACAGAGCTTGGCACCTCCCTCAGTGTGTATTCAATCTTGTTGGCTAAAGGCTGTCCATCCAGCAGCTGCCACACGGATTGGGAGGAGGAGAGCACGTTGACCAAGGACAGGAAAGACTGGAGACACAGCCAGGCAAACACACACACACACACACAGAGCCGGGTCAAAGGCACAACAAGGATCAGACTTGCGATAACAGCATCATGTTATCATCACTAAAGACACCCTGATCCAGCAGAAGATGTTGCAGTGATAAAAGTCTGTTGTGTGTGGACTGGAGTAGACCACTGCAAAAAATAATTGGTTGTTTTAAGAGCTGGTTCTGTGCGGTCCAGTAAACGCAGCTGGCAGCAAACACGCTAATAAAGCAACTTGTACTGTAAAGCAGCCAGTGGTACGCGCTCACACACACACACACACACACACACACACACACACACACGTGCGCACGCACGCACACAAACACACACACACACACACACTTCACACATCACTAGCTGCCTGTATTCACTACACAGACACGCACACACGCTGGGTACCTTGAGGCAGGTCCTGTCGATTGGATCCATGGGAGTGGGCTTGGGGCAGACCACCCTGGCATCCTCGCTGCTGCACTCCAGAGCCGACCAGAGCTCCAGCACCAGGGCCCTCACAAAGCCTGGAAGACAACAACACAATTCTACCTGACCTGCAGTGTGTGGCAGTTGGCACTTGCTCTGTCATGCGCATCACAGCCACCTGCAGGGCCGGAGTGGAACAGCATCACCCGGCTCATATTGGATCTGATTTCGGCCGATATTGGCATAAAAATGAGGTATCGGTTCATATTGTTTTTTTAGTGGAGTAGTGCTCCACAAAGCAACAAGCTTCCTTGATCATTTCCTTGATTATTATTATTATTATTATTATTATTATTATTATTATTTTCCTTGATTATTTCCGCAGTGTGGAATTATTACGAAGTTTGGCCTTTGGATTGTAAATCTGCAATTTGCAATTACAGCACTGGTTATGTGAGGTGGGGAAGTAAGGCGTCTTCCTTTAATACTTCTTATCCAGGGGTGTCCACATTTTTTCTTTTTTACATAGTGAAATATGAAAAGATGCAACTTTGCCACTTTAATATTTTGTAAGGATATGCTAAGAAGTTCATATATTTCAAGAAAAAAATGCATCTCAGCTTTATGACATTGATGCTTTGCTCTTTGCTTTCTTTTTTCCCATTTTTGCTGGGGTTTTTTTTTAATTCTCCAAATATTTCAACGTTGTTCTTAAAAAACGTTCGTAAATTTTATTTTTGTAATATTATGACTTTATTCCCATAACATTTTAACTTTATTCCCATAATATTAAAACTTTCACACCAAATGTATTTTCTAAAAATTACAACTTTATTTTGTTTGTTTCTCATACTATTACGACTTTAAACATTTTTTTTTCTTTATTTCAACTATATGCTACTAAAATAGAATTTATTTTTCCACATAATATTACGAGTTTATTCTCGCAAATTTCTGACTTTTTTCTGTTAATAATTTGGTTTTATTCTCGTAGAAGTACATCTATTTTTTCCCATTTCTGCTGTTGTTTTTTTTTTAATAATATTTTTCCAACTATTTCAGCTTTCGTCTTGTAAATTTTATTCTTGTAATTATGGCTTTATTTCCATAATATTTTTACTTTACTCTCATAATATTATAACTTTTTCCACAACGTAATTTTCCATGTTACAACTTTATCTGTCATTTTGTTTATTCAACAACAATAATAATAATATTATGCCTTAAAATTTAGTTTTAATTTTTTTTTCTTTAATATTTCAACTTTCAACAAAATGTCGTTAGTTTCCATCATAATATTACAAGTTATTCTCGTAAAATTCCAACTTTTTCTTGTTCGATTACAACTTTTTTCTCTTAATATTTTGACATTCTTATTGTCAAATTACTGCAATTTTTTAAAGTTTTTGCTCTTTCTTGTTAAATATTATTTATAAAATGTACTGCGGGCCAATAAAAAACAACAGCGGGCTGCAAATGGCCCCGGGCCACACTTTGGACACCCCTGTTCTGCTCTAATATGTTTCCCTCATGCTGCATTCGTGCATGGTGTGCTGAATGAGACCTGTTGATAATTTCACTGACTGAGTTTCATACTGTGCACTTGTCCTTAGATGGATGTTTGTGCCACTTATAAATGTGCAGCTTTCTAACTTGATGATAGTAGAACATGTTATTTTAGTTGACTATAATGATTTTTTTTAAATCAGTTCCACAACATTGTAATCGTCCCATGTCCATATTGCCACAATAACAGCCCTGGATGCTGACCAGACAAAAACACCATTGGCTCACAGCCTTGACACATCCCAGCTACAGTGTGTCGCAGTGTGTTGCCGTGTGTGCCGTACCGGATCGGTGCAGAGCCGCCACGCCTGCCGCTGTTGCCGCCACCTGCGTCACCATGACGCCGTAGCCAAACTTCTCACAACGGCTCACCTACGTCATGCAGGGAAGGAGAAAACGTCACGGGAATCCCATTTATTTAAACAGCGCACAGACATGAGAGAGAATGTAATGGCAAAGCGGCGCAGGAACCCAATTACACATCAACGTTTGAGGGTGTGCGGGGGCCTTTGTTGACTAAAAATAGACCTGAAAATAATTACGCTCCTTAATTAAAGCGCAAAACAAACAAGGGAAGCAATTACAAGAGTGAGTAAACAATGGCGGTAAATTGAGTGCACGCGGGGATGCTCTCAAGGTACGCTAGGAATTAGCATCAGCCAGGGACACCCTGCACGAATACTAAAGAGGAGAGACGACATCCACGCTGAGGGTGGACATGCTTGTGTTACGGCAGTGGTTCTCAAACTCTTTACAGTGGCGTACCACTTCAGACATTTGCCATGTACCCCCTACTCCTGCACACTTAAAATACATAAACTTCATTAACTTGAAATATTGAAGAGAATTAATTGGTTAATTCATTTTATAGTAATTCCGGGTCAAATATGTGTCTTTTGTATGGTCACATTTTGATAAAGTTTCTCACGAGCACTGATAAATAGATAAGTACATATCTTTCATTCCAGTCTGATGTTGGCATTCTTCTGCTTCAATGGCTTGAATTTGGGCTTCACTAGACCCTGTCACGATAATCAATCAATAAATTAATCGCACGATAAATAAAAACTAATAAAATAATTTTGCCGGCCTCGATATGTTGACATGTACATGGGTGTTTTGTTTTCCTCCTCTCTCGCTAGCAAACAGGCTGGATGACAAGAGAGTTCACTCTGTGCATCTGTCTCAACACCTGGGCGCCTTGGCTCTATACATGTAGCAGAATGAGCAGAGTGAGTGAACCCTCCTGTCAGTCATTCAGTCTCTTTGCTACGCGCTAGCGAGTGCACTGCTTGCGAGCCGTGTGTGTCGTGTGCTACATGATCGAATACTTTCTTCGAGCCTGTTGTGTATAAAACACGACACAATTTGTGAAAAAGACAATGAAATAAATCATACAAAACGGTGGAGCTTGCATTTCAGCTGCCGTGTTTCCCGTAGTATAACACCTAATTGTGCACCAAACACATTTCGCTGCATCCAAACTCCCACAAACCCCATGAAACGTAAACAGTGTACTTCACACATGATGTTGATAACGAAGTGTAAATGCAAATGAATAGACGTCTGCATTGACACACAATGTGAACTTCCGTGTTTACGGGTTATTTCTCCGTTTTTAATAACGAAAGTAACGCTGATGAAAAAGTCAGAAATATTGTGATTGATAGTGATTTTTTTTTAAGTGCAATTTTTGCTAAAAGAGACCGAGAGTCCATTTTATTTTCATTGTTTTTTTTTCTTTTTTTCTGTGTAATTTAGTATGATCTTTATTTTTATTTGTTTTACTTAAAAGCTCTTGACATTCCAATTAAAGTGTTAAATACTCTTATTGCTTTTGATGCGGTGTACTTGCATTATTATGCCATATATTATCATTACATTACTGAAAAAAATTGTCTCAAAATAATGTTGACAATATTACATAAATATATTATCATTATACATTAACTCATTCAATACCAAAGGTGTAGTTATAAGTTTTTATAAACCCGAACGCCCAATCCCAACAATACATTTATACATCTTTTCTGTTTTGTTGCACGAGAGGCAAAAAGAGGTGATGATTTAATTTTAAGCCATAAAAACGGTCGCAAGGTGGCACAAGTGCATTTGATAAGAGCTCGGCAGAGATCATGTGGACCAAAAAAACAATGAGGGCGCGTGGAGGAGTGTAGCGTGCAGAAGGTTACGCATTGTGGGAAATTTTAACACATGCACACGCACACATACGGACGCACACACATGCACACAGACAGTTCAAAATGTCAAAATTGAAAGTAGTTCATGGTGTTATATTTGTAAATAAATTGTTATGTTGACGTAAAACAATCCCTTTTTGTGTTGTTTATGTTGGTATAGTTGTTTTGGCATTTGAGTTGTCACAAAAGCAAAAAATATTTGCGTCAAAATGAAAGTTATGGTTGAAATGTATCTTTTCACAAAAAGTTGGTTTTCTCCCTTTTTTAGTTGGGAACAGATATTTTCCTGAAACTTACCTATGTTCTACTGCTGATTACGACAGAACGGAAAAAGGTAGAAAGAAACTTTTTTTCCTGATGAAAGACTGGAGTGTAATTGTTATTTTAGTATGTTCCATGTTTATATAGCCACAGAACACATATTCTGTGTGCCTTGAAAGATCAGTCAAAATCGTCTAAAATGGCCGGTACAAAAGGGGTTGGCTTTTTTCAAAAAGGCTGGGATTGAATGAGTTAATGAAAAAAATCACCTGGAAATAATGTTGTCAATAATATAATTTATCGGCAATAATTTGTAGGACAATTGGTGTCCAGCAAAATTTGTTATCATGACAGGCCTAGGCTTCAGTTTTTTTGTCTCACTCGCAATGTCTATGGTGTAAGTCTGCATATTAATTTCATACCAGATTTAAGGTGAAAGTTTAACAATCACAATGAAGTAGTATCCAAAGTACAAAGATTCATACAGTACAACCAATGATAAAGTCTCATTTTCGGGGGAATCCCCACTCACAGTGATAGGTTTTTACCGCTGCGCTGTGCAGGGATTGGAACACCAATATAAATGAAATATTCACGATCAAACACTCTTAATGCACAAAATGATCATCAAACTTACTTATTTGTTCGTATGACTTCATGCTCTGTCTGCTTTCTGCGCCGTTCTCCTTGCACCATGAGGCATTCAGGCGCACTCGGAATTGTGAGTGTTAGCCGCTAATTGGTTTTTAATTTTTATTCACGTACCCCTATGACAATTGGTGTACCCCACTTTGGGAACTTAGGTGTTATGGGAAAGAAGGAGCCAAGACATCCACTGTGCATCTTGAGCCGGACTTCTGGGGAAGTGTTTGTGATTTATGACATTATCAAGTGAAGATGAAGTTGTTTTCATCCATAAAAGCTGCCCTCCCACTGAACTGCATCAGCACAAAAAAAGCTAAATGTTCGAGATTTCTGTAGAGACGGTGCCAAAAGCTTTATCAAGCTCGCTTATATTTTAACTCATATCGACCACTTTACAACAGCGTGACTCAGCAACTGGAAAGTTTACATCAGGCCCTGCAAAGTCAGCAAAATTTGTGCTACCTTGTTGTGTGCCTGCGCCAAGGTAATGTTTTCCTGAACGTGGGTTTACGATGCATTAATATTCTTCCAAAAGGAAGCTGCTGCACCTTGCCGAGAATGCACACCTTGATGACGTTAAAAAAAAGAACGGTTTACCTGCAGCTTTTTGTTAAGACGGGAGAACATGTAGGAGATGCACTCCTGCATGGCTCCAGTCTGCTGAAGCAGTAGCAGGCCTTTGGGTGTGGCAGCAAAGTTCAACAGGCTGTCCAACAACGTCTCCTCCCACATGAGCCTGCTCCCAAAACAAAAACAAAACAATGATTAGCAGTGTCTGTCCTACCCATGGTGTTCTCCTGTTCTGTTCCAGGCTAGCTACTGTCAATATATTGGAACTGCACACATTCAGAACAAGTTAGGGAGTTAATAAGGGCGATAAAGCACCGCACTGTGCCTGCACGGCTATTCCAAGCAAAGGGGGAGGCTTCACGAGTCGTTACTGTCAGGGAGACATTAGCCCTGGTGTCAGTGCACGTACAATGGGTTTATGTACCCTGGCAGTCATCAATCATCCACAATACCGCCTTTAAATGTCAACATAAGCTAGTCGGCCACAACATGAGGTCAAGCTATTCTGATGGGACCCAATAAATGGAAGATAATAAAGTCGACATGAGCATTCATTATTGCAAGAGATATTATTGCTCTCATTATTACGATAAATAATAATACAATACGGTGTTCCCTCGCTACATTGTGGTTCACCTTTCACAGGTTCACTGTTTCACGTTTTTTTAAGTGCAATTTTGAATTTTTTTACAGCATATGAACGCACATTGTGCTTTGCGTCCTTGTGGTGTATTAGAGCAATCTATCGGTGCTCGGTTGTATGTCTGTTATTGTGTTTACTACAGCTACCAGCAGTGGGTGTTGTATACTCATGTTGAAGACGTGTGCAGCTCCACCTGTCTGTGTGTTTAAGTGCCTGTACCAGCAAGGAACCCATAGCAGACAATAGCCGGCCAAAAAGAGCTACAGCAGTCGTTAATGGCTAAGGGAGAACCCGCCTGATTGGCTGTAGACCATTGTCAATCAATCTCCTTCA
This sequence comes from Dunckerocampus dactyliophorus, assembly GCF_027744805.1. Classification (NCBI taxonomy): domain Eukaryota; kingdom Metazoa; phylum Chordata; class Actinopteri; order Syngnathiformes; family Syngnathidae; genus Dunckerocampus; species Dunckerocampus dactyliophorus. The sequence continues at coordinate 15,631,304 of NC_072837.1, read as the reverse complement.
TGCCGTCGCAAGCAAACTGCAAACTGCGTAAGCTGCTTGCTAACCGCCAGTAAACCATAAAAGAAGAAGAAGAAGAAGCTAACCGACTAAATGAATCTTCGGTTCAAGGAGTAGGATGAGGAGGAGGACGACGGCAGGAGGAATATGTTTTAACAAGGACACAAACCGTTACAGCCGAACGGCACCAGGACGAAGCATGGACAGAGCAGTGAATATGATAAGTTACTTAATAACTTATTGTGTCCAATCTGGTAGATTGATCATTAAAATTCCAACGATTTTTGAACTTTGAGAGTGTTTAAAATGTGAGAAAATGTTATTGCCTGTTTGACAAAAGTGTATAAAGTGTATGGTGAGGGGTTTTACAGACTTAAAACATACATAATTGTAAACAAATAAAGCTGGCTACTTGCAGATCTCACTTATTGCGGGCTTTTTTGGGAACCTATACCCCGCAATAAACGAGGGAACACTGTACAACATAAAAATCTTTTTTTAAAAAGTCAAATATTTAATAAAATTGAGTGGGTGTAACTATTGGGAAATTTCTGATACTGCTCTTATAAGAATATATAAATATCATTTAAAGGGTGCATAGTGTTTTGTCTTACATGTGCGGCATTTCCTGGGTGGACGTTTCAGGGTTGTTTCCAGGCACCGGGGTCAGAACCCTTTCTGACAAGGAGCTGATCTAGACAAAAAATACATAAAATACATAAAATCAAGTGTTGTTATTATTAACTATATTAACACCGATCATGTCACATTTAATCAGGAGTGTCCATCGGTTTACCAGCGAGGTGTCATGATCTGTCGTGCTGCTCTGCTGCCACCTGTCTGTACTCTGTTGCAGCACACTTGCTACTGGCCTGGGAGGAGTCACCTGGTCACACCTGTGGCCAATTAACCTGGGACTACTTTAGCTGTGCCATTGTGTGAACACATTGGCAGATTGTTTTCTGCTTCTCGCCTGACTCCCGTTTATCCTTGCCTCGTGTTCTCGCTAAAACCTTACTCTCTGGTCCACACGTGTCTAATTGCTTTTCTAGCAGCGGTATGTTTTTGTGTACTTTTTGCTCTCGCCATACCTGCACGGTTTTCAGCAGTGTTTTTATGTTTTCCTGCTTGGTTTGCAGAAGTGATTTTTTTGTTCTACGTCAGTGCGTTTGCCTGCTTGTCTCAGCAGTGCTTTTGATATTTTTGGTTTTTCCCCTGCTATCCCCGTGTCTAGCAGCGTCTTGAGTTTTGTAGTGTTTTGTCCCGTGGCTCAGCCCAGTGGGTTTGGTTGTACTTTGCTTTTTTGTGTTTTGTATTTTTCTCTGTGTAGGACACTTTCTGTTATTAAAGTTTTGTTACATGGACTGACTGGCCTCTGCATTCTGGGATCCTATACAGTACATTGGCCTTGGCCACAGGGCCACACGGTGAAAAATGAAAGAATGCACCTTTGCTACTTTGATATTTTGTAAAGCAACACATGTAGATATACTGAGAAGTTATATATATAGTTTAAGAAAAAAAATGCACCTCAGCTTTGTCATCGAGGTGAAAAAGCCGATTAGTACAAGCTTCGCTCTTTGCTCTTTTTTTCCTCCCATTTTGTTTAATTTTCCAAATATTTCAACTTTCTTTGTAATCTTGGTAAACTTTGTTCTTGTAATATAACTTTATCCCAATAATATTTTTACTTTACTCCAGTAATATAGCTTACTCCAGTAATATAGCTTTTTCCCCAAGCTTATTCTTGTATAATTACAACTTTTTTCTTGTTAGAATACAATTACTCTCGTAAAATTACAGCTTTTTTTTTTTTTTCATTTCTGCTGTTTGAATACTATTTCAAATTTATTCTTGTAAATTTTATTCTGGTAATTAGGACTTTATTCTTGCAACATTATAACTTTTTCGGCAACTTAATTTTCCAAAAATTACAACTTAATTTGTTGTTCGTCATAATGTGTCACTCTGTTAATACTGTGCCTTTATTCTGGTTGACTTTATTCTAAAATTGCTGCTCATTTTTCATTTTTTGCTGTTTTTTTTTTTTGTTGTTTTCTTGTTAAATTATATTTTTAGAATGTGCCACAGGCTAATAAAAAAAACAGCCGTGGGCCACAAATGGCCCCCAAGCCACACTTTGGACATCCCTGCATTAAGGCAAAGATGGGCAGACACTGATATGACAATCATATTACTGCTACTGATTCTTCACGTCCTTATAATTGTAGACAACATTAAAGTGTGGCAAACCCATGTGACCTCCATGTGTCACATAGAACACCATCCCTGACAACATTTGGATTTGAAAATAAAATAAATCTTACAGAAAAATTAAGTAAATAAAAGGAAAATCTGGTCTTCCACCACCAGAATTTCCACCACCAAGAAAGGTGGGTGCTGTTGTAAAGAGGCTACAGGATGCGTTACGCTGATGTTGCCCGAGTGTTTAGCAAGTCGACTGGAATCTGTGCTGCTCCAGCAGAACCAAAAAGGATTTTCATGGGAAAAATATGGGAAACTGTTAAAATGGGAGGGTGCTGAGAAAGAAGGGCAACTTACTCCAGTTTCCCGAAAAAAATGTGAGGGTTTGAACAAACCATGCGTTGTGTGACAGCAGATTAAAGATTTAGCCACAGGTGATTGATTCCTGCAGTGTGCATCTTGGCTGGCATGTTTGATGTTTTCAGTTTTGTCTGTGGGTTCCATATAGAAAGTAAGCAAACATGACATGTAGGAGGTGCAGGAAGGAAGACCTTTCTCCAGGCTGCAGCTGCAGCCTTGTGCAGGCCGTACGGACGCAGGACCTGCAGGCCCTCGCAGGTGTTGTACATCTGCCTGCACACAAAGATGAAAGCTCCGCACAGTGCACGTGGTGCGTCAGCTTCGCACGGCGACGATAACTCCTCATCCAGCAGCTTCAGGGTGAACTGAACCACCACGTAAGCAGCAGAGGTTCTGCAGGTCGGAGACAGAAGGCCACAGTAATACAGTGCGGCCTCATTTGCGTGCCAAACAAAAATAATCTCAAACTCTATTTCCTGACTTATTAATGCTGTTTGAGGCACTCGGTGTCACTGGTGCATCACAGAGTGTTTCCTGATGTAAAATTCATCACACTGAGGACATCTAACAGGGGGCTCATGCACAAACAAAAGCACGGCCGGACCACGTTGTGCGACCGCTAATTGACTTCAAAAAGTCCTGCTGCTTCATGTCGGACGAGCAGGCCAGTCCACACGAGTTAGGAAAAGGAACTACAGTGGAACCCGTTTAAGTCGACGCCCCTCGGATTGGCTGATTCAGGTCGACATAAGCGGTTGTTGACATTGCTTGCTCATTTACTTGTGACTTTTGGCAGACGCATAAGGACAATGGGAAATAATAAAAGATGTTTCAACCCACGGCACTTTGTTGACATTGTTTTCCTCCATTTGGGAAGGGGTGGAAAGGGGAATGAAAGAACAGCTGAGAAGTCGAAAGGACAAAAAGAAAGGAACTTATGTAGAAATGTCCAACATTATCAGCCGACCGGTGTTGTTTTTTCTGCCGATAATGATATCGGCACAAGTGATGACCTGCTCCACACAGCAACAGGCTTGCTAGCTCAGTAAGTCCGCAGTCTGGAATAATTTCCAAGTTCCGCCTCTGAACTGTAAATATGCAACCTGCAATGATTGTAAAGCTTCTTTCAATATTTCGAATCTAATATCGCACCTCAGGAAGAATCACTCAGAATCGCATTAGCGAAATAGCCTATCTGCAACAAAATACATTTAGAATTTCACTGATTGTATTCGTCCAGAGTTTCATACTTTGCACTTGACTCCAACTTCCCTCCAACTTTCCCTCCTAATTTCTACTACGTTACCTTGCATTACTCCTCACGAGGCTACAATTTTCTGCTGTGTGTATGCTAGCGGCCCCGACTCTCCTCACAGAGACAAAGAGACTGTATGACTGACAAGACCGTTGTTATATACAGAAATCGCGCCCAGGGGCTAAAAACAAAAAAGTTAAAAAAAAGTTAAAGTTATATAATAAACATTTAGTTGTCTATTTGTAATTAGGTTTGCATAATTTTCTGCATGTTAAACTATAATTATTGTCTATGTTAACATTTTTGGGTGTCTGGAATGGATTAATTGCATTTACATTATTTTCTATGGGAAAATTTGCTTTGGTTCGAGTTCATTTTGGTTTGAGTCGGACGTTTTGGAAAGGATAAATGATGTTAACCAAGGTACGACTGTATATTGAGGCCAGCATTTATCAACTTTATTTTAATTTATTGTGTGATTAATCTATTTATTTATTATTTTATTTTACATCCGTAGTTATTTCACTTGTCTATTGCTCAGGATTTTTTTCATGCTTATCGCTTATCCACATTAGGAAGGAAAACACACGACATGTCAACACATGCCGTAGGCCATATTGTGGCCGTAGGCCGAGTGTGAGCCGAACCAGGATGACTTGTTGGCTCCAAGCAAAAGCACAAGAATGATATATGACTCTAATGAATGTACATTGTCGTTGTCTGACCTTTCGCCATAGGCGACAAGCAGGTTCCTCTCATACAGGAAGAGAGCTAGTCCTCTGTCTGTGTTCACCATACGAGCCAGGACGTCAGCAATGAGAGGCAGTGTGGACTCAGGGCTCTTTAATCTGGCCTGAAAACAGTACACACACACACACACACACAGTTAGCCAGAAACTTTAGAGCAGGGGACCATACTGTGGCCCCCTACTTGACTTGACAACGTTTTTGTGGCGGGGCCCTCAGCGATCTTGAGTCCCACAAGAGATGGTCAACGGCACTTCAGCTTGGGTAAAGGAAGAGGTTCTTTAATTGGGCAAGCATTAGCCAACGCAGTGAGCTTGCCCCACAGTGAAATGAACAAGGGGTCACCAAAGAACACCAACTACAATCATGGTGCCAACACAAAAAGGTCACAATACTACGAATAACTTTTCTTTCAATATTTTTTTGACTAATTATAGGCCATAGTCAACCACGAAACAGCGATCATTTATTTATTTATTTATTTATTTAAGCGTAATATAGTGAGGGAGCAATATTTGACCTACGATATAGAGAGGGACAACTGTACTACTACTACTACAACTACTATAACTACTACTACTACTACAGGACTAATAAACAATATCTACATTAACTCTAAATACATAACTACCATTTTTTTTATAAAACAAGTGATGCGAGGCTTGCTGGGAAGTCAGAAGCACTCCCGGCAACACTGCAATATATTTTAATATTTGTGTTTTATATTTTTTGTGGAATACTTGAGGACAGACAAGTGGAGTGCTGAACGGGATAACAGGTGATACAAAAAAACATTGTCCCACATGTGGCGTCAGTCACCTGGTTGCCGCCGAGCAGAGCGATGACGGGCGCCAGCAGCGTCTCGATGACGGCCGTCTGGTGGAGGCACTCATCAGCACACTCGGTCCGCTCGCATATCATCCACAGCGTCGACATCACCAGGCTGCTGGGCGACAGCGAGTCTGACAGAAAGTTTCAACATCAACAATATGCTTGCACAGATAGCGTATGACTTGCTTCAGTAAACATGTGAACAGTCGATGAATTCACTTCACATTATAATTCTATCATGATGATGTTCTCCAATGACCTCAGACATTCATGGCAATCTCTGACTCCATTATGACCAAGTAAAGGGCAGCGGTCGTGTGCATGAGAAGGAATGAGGTAATAATAAGGCAATGTCTGCCAGGAGACGAAGAGAGACTTGGTGTTGTGTGACTCAGTACAAGGTTACCAGATAAAAGATAGGCATGAAGAATGTTTAACAAGAAGGACCTCATTGTTCTCTCGCTCACTTGCTGATTGGAGGCTGAAACCTTCGGGTATTTCATGCCTATGGGTGTGTGAGTGTGGGTGTGTGTGCCCACCTGTGTGTAAGGTATCAGTGCACAAAGGCTCCGGGTGTTGGTAGATGATGTTTATGACGATGACAAGCAGGTCTGTCAGGCTCACTGGTTCTGAAATAAGGACAATCACGTACACACAATTATGTTTTATACAGAAATATTTGGTCTTAACGCACAAGAGGCCATGGTGACACGTGTGTCAACAGCACTTTAAATCAGAGGAATCAGGCTTGTTTTCACCGTGGGCCACATCACCGTGAGGGCCACTTGTAACTGTGAAACCATATTAATGTATAATCGCCTCATGATAGTATGACACATTTGATTATTATCATTTTTACTTTGTATTGTTTTACCAACAAACTTACAAAAAAAAAGTCAAGGTGCCAAAAGCAAATTTGACTATACAACTATTAATGATATATAATGATAATTGTATTAATAATAGATAATTATTCATCAACAATAATCATTTTAAATTGGATTTCAAAATTTAAAAAAGAATAACTTTTCTGTCAAAGTTTAAATTATCTGTCAAATACATTTGGCAAGAAAGATTAAGCTTCTTTTTTATTTTATTATTATTTTTTACTTAATATAATAGAAATACATTTAAATAAGTAAAAAAATATTATATAAAATTTAAAAAACAAATAAAATAAACAAATATAATACTACTATATTAAAAGAATTTAAAAAGTAAAATTTATAATAATACAATTTTAATAAATATACAAATATTTTTTTAAAATACAATGGGTCTTTTTGACGTGCATTATTTCCAGACTTTCACAGGCCAGATAAAATGATATTGTGGCCAAGTCCGGCCCTCAGGCCTTGAGCTGGACACCTGTGCTTTAAATGTTCTAAAATGTGTGGTCTGCAGCTTTGTGCTACACTTTAAGTCATTAAGTCCCTACGTGACGCATAGGAAGCATTGTGTCACATAAATAAGCTAGGTAATAATTAAAAAGTTGTTTTTTTTGCTATTAAAAGGTCATTTTAAAGCCATTTAACAATTCCAATGCATTAACGAGGAGTCAAATATTACAATTTAACTGTTCTTTCTACATTTTTTCAATTCATTAAAAAAATAAGCTCCAAAAATATGCTTTAGCCTTAACATTAACATAATTACCGAAAGCCTGATGTAACGTCACTGTTTCAGTTCCTTTGAATGAACGTGTTCTTCTGTTCAATTCAAAGTACCGTATTTCCTGCACTTTTAACATTTACACTTTTACGCTTTTAAATGTTAATTCTGACATGAACCACCGAGTGAAATTACTGTCGACAGCTGCAATAGGGTGCTCTCGGATTGTGATTCAGTGGCTTCATGAAGAGGTATGAGATCGGGAGCTTGGTGAACTTGCTCAGCTGTAAATTGCTTGCAGGACTCGCTGATTTGTTATGTTAATTTGGCCTATTCAGCCTCCCAGGTATGTTGTTTATGCAATTGTGTGGCTGAATACCTGTTAATGTGTTATGTTAACATACCAGACACTTACCCAGCCTGTTGTTCTGTGCTATCATGTAGCTTATTAACTTGCCTTTCCAGATTGAATGTGAAATAAATTTCGAAATGCAGCATATAGTCCATTGCAATTTATATATGTATGTATCCCCTTTGTGGTGCATTTTTTGGCTGATGCGACTTGATGATACATTTGTGCAAACGTTGCATATTGTCAGATAATTTATTACGAACGCCCAATGTAACCTCACAGATATTTTACATTAGTTAGTAGTATTTTAGAAAAAACTACATCACAATGTGTTCCACCACAGTTCTGTGGTATATCCCCCATCATTCTCCTTGACGCTTTAGGTTCATGTCTAAAGCCTTTGTCAACTGTGACACAAGCATCACAAGAGTCAGTTTAGTATATATTTTTCCAATTTTGTTGATTAAAGTGAAGCTTGTGCCTAATGGGGGAAAACAACCATTATACACAAGAGGAAAGAAAAGTTGCGAAACCAGTATAAGCAGCTCCACACCCACAGAGAACGCTCCTCCCCTTTGTGATCAATAAAATCATCAATCTGAGGTCAGCGAAACGTCTACGAGATATGATCTAAACAGCCTTAATAAAGCAGTGACTGCAGACAATGAGTCTTCACAATCACATATTATTATCAGTAGACATTCCACCCGTTACACAAGTACAGCAATGATTATGACGGAGGGCGGCGCTGCTGTAAATACTCTAGATTATTTTTAATGAGCACAAGATAATAAAACATGTGCATGCATCATGTGTTTGTGATTCCATGTAACTAGAAGCACACCCTGCGACACACACATCTTGTTTAGGGGATGGTCGCACCTTTGCGTGACCTCGCTGTGACGGGAAAGAGCTTCCTCCCGTTAGAGTAGAGCAGGACTTTCCCCAAGACGCACAGTGAATGGACAACCAGGGCGTATTGTAGCTCCTTCGCAGTGTAGACGCTCCTCTGGTCTGAGCCTGAAACATAAACATGGTACGGTATGGTACGGTATGTCTCAGACATGCTTAACAAGTTCTATCAAGGAACATCAGGTGGGAACATTTGCACAATTCGACAGGTCTCAAAAGGAGTAGGAAGAAGAGGAGCTTATTTAATCCTACCCCTCCACTGCGTCTATTACTGATTATTCATTCACAGCATATCCTATCCTGTCATTTTCTTCACTTCCCATGTGAAAAACGGAAGGTGTTGAAAACAAAAATAAGAAGGAAATAGGAATGAAAATAATGTACACTCCTGATCACAATTTGCAAGAATGCACATTTTGCACCGTTGGAAAAATGGGATTGACTCCAGAAAGTGGTTGAGCAAGCAATTTATTGCAAACAAGCATTAAAGTGAAATAGGCTGTTCATCAGTTGATCAAAAGTTAAAAAAAAAAACAACCCCCTCTAAAATATAAATAAAATGTTGAAAAAAGGAGTCAGTAATGAGCAGCTGTGCCGTTCTTGTTAATCAGCTGAAGAATGGGTTTGGGCATGCTTGATGCCAGTGTTTCCAGAAGGCTAGTAGGGATGTTGCGCCAGGTGGTGAAGATGGCTTCACGGAGGGCATCTACTGACTGGAACTGATTTTTGTACTGTTTTGAACTGTCCATTTTTGTAAACTTCCCTTGCTATTCATTCCCCAAATGTTCTCCATTGGATTTAGATTAGGGGAACACGCAGGATGGTCCAAAAGAGTGAGTTTATTCGTCTGGAAGAAGTCCTTTGTGAAGTGCAGCGTTGCCCTGTCAGTCATGAGGGATGCCCCTTGGAACATCTCCACATAGCCAGTTGCCATTTGATGCACCTGCACAACCTGAAGCTCCACTGTGCCATTGAAGAATCGTGTAGAAAACATCTCCTCGTCATGCCAGTAACGTTGTAAGACCGTCAAGGTAAGATTTTTTCCCCAGCAGAGAATAAAACTTTCTTCCACCTTTCAATGTCCCATGTTTGGTGCTCTCCTGCAAATTCCAAACGGCAAATTTTGTGATGTTGAAGGAGACGAAGCCTTTGAAGAAGTTTTTTCTTCTTAAAAGCCTTGTCTGGCAGATGGCGTTTGATGGTTACTGGAGTGCACTCGGCACCAGTAACAACCTTCATTTGGGCCGAGGATGGTCCTGTGTCTTGATGGACAGCCAATGGGATTCTCCGGCTCAGGACTAGTGACATTTTTTTAGGGTCTACCACTTGATTTTTTTGTTCCATAACCCTCAGGATGTTTGAAGAAGTTTCAAATGACTGACTTACTGCGTCCAACCTCATCAGCAATGGCACACTGCGAGAGGCCTTGCTTATGCAGCTCAACAATCCCACCGCAAAGAGAGAAAGCTTTTTTGCCTTTGCCATCAAGAAATCATGACAGTGTGAATACCTGACATCAAATCACATTCAAGATTTCGCATTTTAAAGGCTGGGCTCTTAAACTTTTGATCAGCTGATGAACAGCCTATTTCACTTTAATGCTTGTTTTTAATAAAATGCTTACTCTAAACAGATTTTGTCTCACTCCCATTTCTTCTTTTAGCATTTAGAAGCTCTACTTAGAGCCTCCATGAGATCCAACAGTGCAAAAGTCACTACTTGCAATTTTTCAAGTGGTCTTAACATTTTGATCAGGAGTGTGTATAGCTTGTTCAATGTTAACGAAAAGGAAGAAATGAAAACGTGGAAAAATAAGGTTAAAAATAAGATTAAAATGTAATAAAAGTGATCAAATAGAGATAAATTTGAGGATAAATATATAAATACTGGAGTAAACATTTTTAACTGAATCGGGCAGTTTATAAGTAATGTTTGCATATAATTTGAGCATTAACTTATTGGTGATAATCAATACATGAAATGTGTTGAAATGTTAATATTGCTGAATTTGGCATAATGATGACTTCAAGCAACATCAAGTGTGAGTTGTATCTTTAATTTCACTGTAGCCGAGATGATGTCATCTTCAATGTTCGCCCAGTTCCCTGATGTCTTTGACCACAAAGTACTCCACACATAAGACTATACTGTCTCCCAAAAATGGCCATGAACTGAATTGTCTGCATCCTCACACGTTTGAGTGCTGTTCAGTCCCACCTGCACTGTGCTGCTCCTCCTCAGACTGGAGATGAGTGGAAGGCTGGCTGGATTCCAGGTAGAGGATGCACTGCTGCACAGATGCCTCCATCTAAAAAGTTATTCAGCAGAGCGACAACTTAACTCTAAATCATAAACATCTGCTCATTTTTTTTAGGCCAAACCTTTCCTATTGCTGCTTTTAGAAGTGGGATTACTTTGGATTTATTGACAGTTAATTCCGAGGCTGTTCAGGGAGCGACTCCTCTTGAAAAAGGCAGACAGGGAGCTGGGGGATTCAAAAATCACAAACTTTCTCCGCTCTGTCTGCCAGTTTGGCGCGTGAATTACACGCACACGCTGGGGCCAAGAGCTGACAGAATTACAAATTAATGTATCCATGCATCACAGCACATCATCACAATCCCCAGAAACCATGCATTTACTTTTTTATCTAAAGTAATATGTTTTTCTATACTACACATACGTATTATACAGTCATGGAAAAAACGATTACACCACCCTTGCTTCTTCAGTTTATAGATCCATTTTATCATTTGTTTGCAAATATAATGATGATAACAAATACAGCTCATAAGAGTTTTAAGACATGTAGCAACTTCCATTGTTTTCTTGATAATAACCAAAAATATTTAAGTTCTTACATAGCATTGTACTGCCAAAAAATTTAACTCTTATGAGCTATTTTTGTTGTCATTGTTATATTTGTCCTAACAAACGTTGCTTTAGTTGTATCAGGCATTAAAATGAAAAAGAAACTGAAGAAACAAGGGTGGTCTAATAATTTTTTCCATGACTGTATGTATTTAGAGGTAACTGTATAGCACACTATAGAGTAGATCCCCACTTTTCCCAAGAGTTACTTCCTGGGACCACCACCGAATCGCGAAAAACTGCGAGTCATTGATACGGCCATAAAAGTGTCTTATTTTTGACACACGGCTCGCATCTCCCCCTCCAAACCCTCCTGCAAGCTTGACGTTGAAGTTCTCCTGCCATTTGATCAACATTTGCAATAAAAGAGGCTGTTGGAATTAATAGATTAGCGACACAGTCCAGGTTTAAGCCCTCAACATGTCCCATACTTGTTAAATACATGGACAGATGGGATCGGAGTCAAGGTGGAACCAGGAACCAACTATGGCACGACTAAGCGCAAAATCTCAACGCTTGATGAGTTGTCACAGAGCACGTCATTTGCCAGAGAGAAGTGAGAAGTTACTGGAGCACTTCCAGTATTCTTTTATTATCATTTATACAGTGGTATCTTGGCATACCAGTGTCCCAACTAATGAGGGTTTTTTAGATGCAAGCCCTCTCTCGGCTGATTTTTTGCTTTGAACTGTGAGCTAAAATTTGGATTTCGAGCTGCTATTTAATGGCAGGCATAGCCGAGGGCAGCTATTTGGGGGCTTGTGTCAATGTGACCATGGCTCAAGACGAGAATGGATACAAATAGCATTATCAGCACACTAGCTAGTCACCGGGAAGGATTTTTAACACATCAGTAAAACATAGGTACATTACAGCAATCTAATTTATCTTGTGTAAAATTATCACAGGAACAACATCAAATAAAAAGCACTAAATGAATAATGTTTTTCAGAAAGTGCACCATACAAATATACACATTATCACTCAAAAAACACCGTTCACATTAAACATGCAAAAACTGTGGGATTTTTAACTGTATATTATTTTTGAATAAAATAATGGCCCATATTTTCAAAACTGATATCCCTTTCCATTCAATTTATGTACTTATCGTTGTAGTTGTGTATCAAATCGTTTATTAAAAAGAGATTTATCATACTTATTATGGATAAAAACTTATTTCTAACTATGATTAAGTGAGAGTTATGATTAAGGCCGCACATTGGAGGTTCTTTCTAGCCGGTATGAGTCACTCACCAAACTCTTGTATTTGCTCTGCAGGAGTCTGAGAACTACAGTCCTGCTGTAGGAGCCATGCTGAGAAAAAATAAAGCCAGTAACAACAACAAAATAACATCCACAAATCTGAATTCATCATTTCAGATGCAACACATACCATCCACTTTTTGAACCAAGTGGCTTCAACATCCAGGAGTGCCAGGAGGTAAATGGGCTCCAAGGCTGTCTCCTGAGCCTGTGAGCCTGGTTCACAACGGAGACACAAAAGAGAAAAAGTGCTCTCGATGATTTCCTCCATGTGCCTGAAGACGAGTAAGAAGAACGGAGAATGAGCGGAGAATGTCAACGAGCGGCCTGATGGGCGTCACCCACTTCTCCGGATGGCGGATCCAGAAAGCGGTCACCTCCTTTTGAAAGTCGTTCATCAGCCGCATCTGAGGAGGCGAGCATGAAGAGGAAAGGATGCCACATCTTTTCAGGGATCAAGCCACGTCATGATGACCAGGGTACCTGTTTGAGGAGTGAGCTGATCTCAGGCCTGTTGATGTCAAAGCCAGCGGGGACGCTCGGCAAGCTCAACTTGAGGGACAGAAAAATGGACTCCACGCTTTTAGCTGTGTAGGAGGCGGAGCAGATTTTAGTGCGACAATTAATCGTAAATATTTTAAACATGCATCACACAAATTTGACGGAAAAATTATGACCTGACTGGCGATATCGCTTCATTCCAGCCCTGCAGGTTTCAGTCATGTGCAACACATAGTGTTACTAACAGATGCTTTTTCACCACATCTGTTGGATCTGCCCTCACCCCTTGTCAAGCAGACAACAGTGAAAAGCACTTCCTGAACTCATGCCAAAAACTGGTACAGAATGGAGCTATTACAGGGGTGTCCAAAGTGCGGCCCATCTGCTGCCTGCGGCACATTCTAAAATTATATCTCAACAAGAAAACTACAAAATAAACCTGAAAAAATCAGCAGTAATTTTACAAGAATAAAGTGAAAATATTAAGAGAAAAAACTTACAGTCCCAGTCAGGACGCAGAACACAATGCGTGGGTTCTCCCTTAGGCAATCAGGACGCAGAACACAATGTACGTTCATCCAAAAAAAAAGCTCTTCAAAAAAAAATAATAATAATAATAATTCAGCGAAACAGCGAGTCCGCAAAGGAGAACACTGTATCACAAAGCTGAGATGCAGTTTTTTCTTTACAAAATAACAAAGTGGCCCTTGCATTCTTTCTACAGTATTTGGCCCTCAGTGGAAAATGTTGGACACCCCTGATCTAATATTTTTAGAGATGCTCGACATTGGCTTTCTTACTGATATACCGATATTGTCCAGCACTTCATTACCGATACTGATATTGGGAGCAGCTCTTCCCTCAAACTAATGTAGTGTAATGAACACATGATTCATCTTTTCCACATTGATCCACATTTATTTTTAACATTTTGCCTCAACAAAATAGTCATTTAAAAAAAAATCATGACCAATAGCGTGTGCGTTTGTCTGAATACTATTGTAAACATATCTGCCTACTATGAACAGGGGAGCAATGATAGCATTTGAAAAGCTGCACATTTCTACGTGGCACAAACATCCGTATGACAAGAAAGTGCAAAGTATATAAGTTTGGACTAATGCAATCAGTGCAGTTAGAAACTGGTTATAGCTGGGTATTTTTGTTCAGTGCCATTATTATAGTCTATATAATAATAATAACAATAATAATAATAATAATAATAATTATTATTATTATTATTATTATTATTGTTGTTGTTATTATTATTATTATTATTATTAATAATAATATTATTGTTATTGTTATTATTATGATCATCATCAGACTCACAGGAAGCATAATAATAACAATACTTATTATTATTATTATTATGCTGTGAGTCTGAGGTGTAATATTAGATTAGAAGTATGAGTGATAATTGTCTGACCGATATGAGGGAATTCTGACGTCATACTGTTAAATACAATTTTTTTTTTTATTTGCTCTGATAACCGATAACTTTAAAAAAACGTTGCAATGAGGATAGATTATCCATACATTGCAGGTGAGCAAATCAGGCGCTCCTTTATTCTCCTGCCTGTGACGTTAACAGCCTGTCGGACTGTAACTTCCTCTAAGCTAACATGTAAACAAACATTCACTTTCCGAGGGAGACATTTTGCATGCTAGTTGTACCAAATGCTCCGTGATGACGGGAAAAAAAACAACCAATCAAGGACACAAAAAACCTTATTAGCCACCTGAAACACCCGCGCCGCAAAAGGCTTGCCAGAGACCTCCGTAGCGGCACACCGGCTGATCAGAGCATGTGTCCGAATACAGTGCACCTTGCTGGGCCACAGCAGGTGGCTTCCTCGCTCTATACTCTGGTTCTCCTGATAGTAGTGATGTGGTAGTAGTAATGTCATGATGTTTGATGAGGACAAATCAACAGGTACAGTTGGTCAAATCCTAATTTGTCCCAGTCCTTCTTACCTACAGGTGTGAACAAACTGCACTTAAATCTAAATAAAAACAGTAGATATAAAAATATATATAATACCGCTTATCATATCGGTCTTGAGAAGCAGAAAGTTATCAGTATCGGTATCAGTTTGAACAAAAGATATTGTGCATCTCTAATTAGAAGTATTAAAAGGAAGAGGCCTTACTCCCTCCCCTTGCATAATAGCGCTTTACACTCATTTCAAATGGCATATTTAGAATCCAAAGCACGGCAATATCAATATCAGCTGAAAAAACGATACCAATATGATCCAAAATCTAATTTTTATGCCAATATTGGCCAATATTACCAGACATGCCTAATAATTTTGGTACTATTTATTAAAACTATTGACAATAGGAAGAAAATATTTCCAAATAGAAGTGATGACAGCATCCTACCCAAGCTGGTGTAGATTTCCCGGGTGACATTCAGAGGCGAGGAGGAAAAGCTTCTTGCGAAGAACTGAAGAACGAGATCCTGCAGGGAAGATGGTGTTGATTTGTTAGGTTTTTGTAATCATGGTTAGATATTAGTTATTGGGTTTGAATGCATACAATGACAGCAATACAGTCAATAAGTACTGTAAGACAGGGGCACCATTTTCAGCCTGCAGATCCTTATTTTATTAGCTCTCGGCATATCCTAAAACATGACAAGATATTGGCTTTGTCACCTATAACACAAGAGTTACAATGTGGATGTTTTGTTCAGATAGCCTAACAGTCATCCCTTGTTTATAGTGGTTAACTGGTTCCTGATCCGACTGCGAAAAATGAATTTCCGAGATTTAGGATTCAATGTTAATAAATGGAATATCTGTGCAGTTAGAGCATAGAAAACCTGTTCATGACTTTCTAAATACGTTTTTTTTATGTTGTTAGAGCCCTGTAGACATGAAATAACACCCCTACAGTCACCTTTACACTCCTACTCTTTGTTTACAAGACATTGGGCCTCATTCACGAAAATCTTCTTAAAAGTCTTCTTAAAAGTGTACTTAAGAAGGCACGGGTTGGAAACTGCGCCGCATTCACGACACGTTCTTAAGTAGGGATAATCGTTCGCACCGGTGTTCTTAGGTTGATGAATGCCAACTGCGATGCCCGTGCATGTGAGCCCTAATTTGCATAGGTCACCGCCTATTATTTCCCATACAAGGTAAAAAATGTGCCGTGCGCAACAGGCACCTGGAGGCGGAGATGGCAACGCGCAAGGGCAAGACTGAGGAGCAACTGGACAACAAACAAAAGAAAAACTTCAATTCTACAGAAATAGAGGTGCTTTTACAAGGAGTGAGCGAACACAAGACCACCTTATTTTCACGTGTATCCACCGGTCATCAGGCCATCCGAAAAGAGTCGGCATGGAGAACCATTGCAGGAAACATAAATGCCGTTTCCACGGAGAAACGCACCACCGCAGACGTTAACAACAAATGTTTTGACTTAAAATAGACTAAAAAAAAAAGATTGGACTGCACCGGAGGGATCTGGAGGAAACGGGAGGTGGGCCATCAATCAAAAACCAAACCATTTCGGAAACTCTAGAAAATATTTACACAATCATGATGGAAAAATAAAGTCAAAATACATAGTTTGTGTGTGACAATTTATTTTTTCTGTGGTTACATTTGATTAGACGCTGCCTAATTAATACAGCAGCCCCGTGCTCTGGCTCAAGACGTGGCTGGGGGCGCATGTCGTTATCTGGGGGTGCTACGTGCGCAATAGACACACCACGTTTCATTGCGATGTTATTCTGATGATCCTGCACACCTGCAAGAACAGAGAGGGAAGCCTGAAGCCTGAAGCGGGACATCAAATATTCGTCGCTTTCAGCAAATAAATCTAATGGTCCCTTTACATTCTCTCTCTGCGCAGCGCACGTCCAGACAGCTACTTTTTTTTTTTTTGATGAATTGGGATTTGAATATAAATTTATCGATGGACTATATTTTAGTCTTTTTGATGATAAATAATTGTTGGGATATTTTATTTGCACTACATTTTTTGGGATCAGGTTGCAAAATCCATCATGAGGGCGATTGCGCATTGAAAGTGCAAGCTTTGCTTGTGCGTAAGAGTCCTCCTGAGCGTTCGTAGAATTTGTTCTTAGATCTAAGAACTGTGAGTTAAGAACACGTTTCGTGAATGCCAAAAATCTTCGTAAGAAGGCTTTAAGAACAGATTTGTGCGTAAGAACGTTTCGTGAATGAGGCCCATTGCTCTTATGCTGCAGGGACTCATGACGACCGCTAGCTAAGAAGCTAGCGAGCTAGTGAGCTAACCAGTTAGCCTCAAATGTAGTTTCTTCTAAACTTAAGAAGCCAAAAACTTACCACTTCCACACGGAATGGGAGGATGACTTTTTTTCACTCATGTCAGACATACAGTACAAGCCAAAGGTTTGGACACACCTTCTCATTCAATGTGTGTTCTTTATTTTCATGACTATTTACATTGTAGATTCTCAAACCTATGAATGAACACATGTGGAATCGTGTACTTAACAAAAAAGTGGAAAATAACTCTAAATATGTCTTATATTTTGGAACCCTCAAAGCAGCCACCCTTTGCTTTTCTGATAGTGCTGCAAACCCTTGGTGTTCTCTCCATGAGCTTCATGAGGTAGTCACCTGAAATGGTTTTCACGTCACAGGTGTGCCTTGTCAGGGTTACTTTGTGAAATGAATGGGCTTGTGTTGTGTGTGTCCAAACTTTTGGCCTGTACTGTACTACAGTATGGCTGACTTCATGACTTCATGCAGTGTTAAGGTAATGTAATGTAAGGTAATGTCTCGATGTTTTGTGTCATTACTGCTGCCTAGTGTCCAGAATACTACATGTCACTTGTATTTCAATATGGTTTGACTAATAATAGACCATGGTCTACCACGAAACAACTATCCGTTATTAATACATTTTCTGGAAAACTGCAACACAGCGAGGGAGCGATAATCGAACCGCGATATTGCGAGGAACGACTGCATTAACCTACATTGGTTTGTTTTTAGCATTAATACACAAAATACAGTAGTACCTCGCATAACGTAAACCTCCTTTTACGTAAATTCCACTGAACGTAAAGAATTTATGTAAAGTTTTTGCATATAACATAAAGCGTCAAGTCGGTGCAAGTGACAGAGAGACAAAACAGTACACTGGGTGACGCCTTCTGACGCTTCACGCTCTCATTGGCTGATTATCAGGGCACCGCCTACGCTCTCATCTCATTGGCTGATTATCGGGGCACCGCCTACGTTCTTATCTCATTGGCTGACTTATCCAGCGCGTCCTTTTGTATGTGAGCTCCTTTCCTCATCGTAGTCGCCCTTAAACTAGTTTGCACGCATTGAAATCTCTTCTTAATTTCTTTACTTTTTTTTGTGTTAAAATTACCATAGTCATGGGCCCTAAACCAAGTGTAAGGGATAAGAAATAATAATAATTAAAAGTAAATTAAAAGTAAAATAATTAAGTAATAAAAATAAAAAAAAAATTTTTAAAAAGGGAAAAGTTGTCGATCAAAAAGAAGCAGGAAGTTATCCACAAATTCTGACGCTTCATGCTCTCATTGGCTGATTATCGGGGCACCGCCTACGCTCTCATCTCATTGGCTGATGATCGGGGCACCGCCTACGCTCTCATCTCATTGGCTGACATAACCAGCGCTTCCGTGTTTGTGTGTGATAGACAGGCTGCTCCCTTCAAGCTCCCTTTGTCTTCGTAGTCGTCTTTAAACTAACTTAAAAAATTAATTTAAGTTACAAATTAAAATTTTGCACACAGCATTATCGTGTAGTGCGTGTGCGTTTGTCTGTGAGACCAGCTGACTCTTAGACTCTTTGAGTGATGTTTAGACTCACGCTAGTCCTCCCCTGCCCCTCCTCCTCCTTCCTGCCTCCACTTGCATGGTCCTGATCAAGACATCTCGTGAACGGTAAGATTGTTTTTGTTTTTCAGTTTTATTCATTTACAGTTATCTTATTTATGACCTTATTTTATATTGGATTGTTACTCTACTGTGTTTATGCTGTTTTCTTATATTTTCCCACCATATTTGGTGGACTTTGAATATTTTGAAGGACCAAAATGGGTGAGTTTGGGAAGACCTTGGAACGGATTAGGCTATTTGCATGTATTTTACGCTTCGTATAACATAAAATCCCTATAACATGAAGGTTCTCGGAACGGATTATTTACGTTGTAGGGGCGTCTACTGTATATCAAAGTGGCCCCCGTCCTTCAGTTGTCTTGTGTGCGCCCTCTGATGTAAAACAAAATCAATCATCAGAAATTCAGGTCTCTGATTAAAGAATGAGGTGACAAGCTAGCTCACACTGAGATCGGTATCGGGCTTGATCAGAGCTGCACACAGGTTCTGGCGTAGGTGGGCCCAGCTCTCACAGCTCAGGACGTCAGATGGAGGAGCACAAGAAAGTGCCCGCAGAGCTTCCCTGCGCACCTACACGCACAAACATGAAATTCATCTTCAATCTGTACCCATAGAAGTGCTGACACGCCACCTAGAGCGCGGCATTGGGTTTATGGAGTGAATCGTCGTCATCCTCACCTCCTTAGGTTGACTTGCATCCAGTTTCTCCGCCAAAGCCTGCAGCTGCTCTTGTCTAATAAAGGCATAACTCTGGAAAATGAATGAAAGAAGGTTTAAGCAATGTTGGGTACAGTGGCTCTGACTGATTTATGGCTGCATCTCTGACCTGGTTGAAGGAGGAATCGCTGTCCGAGCAGTCATCAGCATAGTTGTTGTGCTGCCTCTCCCATTGGTGCATCTCCTCCTTCCTCAGCTGGTCCTCTTCAAATCTGCTGACTAAAGACTCCACCACCGCAGTCACGGTGGCTTTCAAAGTCTGCGTCACCTGCTGGTACCTGAGAATGAGAAAAGAACGTCCGTGGCTTCCGTATCTATAATTGTCCGTGCGTCCGGGCTTGACTCACTGTGCTGACGCTCGGCTCCCACTGGTCACTGAGTGGATCAACGTGTCATGACCTGAACCGATATGTTGTCCATCTTTACCGGTCAATTTCCTGATCTCCTCGTCCACCACGCTGCCCAAGGAAGTCTCCACATCGTGACGCAGGTACTTGACAAACTCATAGCTGGAAGAACAACAGGAGATATGAGAGAGCGTTTTAAGGCTTGTAGAAATGTCAGTTTTGTGTTCTGAGCTCACTTGTGGAAGTTCCTGTCGGTCTCCTCCAGGTGAAGAAGGATCTCCTCAGCACTTTGAGGTGAAGGAGCGGCAGAGAGCCGGTCGCTGATGCTTCTCAGGAGCTGCTTGAGCAGAGCCTGTAACTGCTCCTGATCTTCGGCAGACATCTCTGCAAGAGTCAAAGTAGCATCACCAGCAATATTAGATATTGATTTGGTGATATTAATGATATTGGCCTACTTGTTTTGCTCTGTGCTGTGCTGCTACTGGTAGTACTGTCTTGTATTAAACTAATCCAATGTAATATTTGAATTGATTTTCAGACTAGGGGCCTAACTCGACACTACATAAGATGAAGACACACACACAAACCTGTCACTGGCAGCTTGACTACCGTAGCTATGTACATGTCAACATGCTAACCTAGCTAAACACAAACATGTTATACGTTAGCTTCCCCAGCAGATGAACGGGAACCACCCGCCGACAAAACATCCCAAACAATATAAGTTAGCCACGATTACTGTGTCTACACGTACCTAGTGTTTCTTTAATGCCTTTTCTTCAACCAGGCGGCATTTTCTGTCTGCCGCCGTCCACGTCTCTATGGAAACAGCTACTAGCCGCTGTGCATTGTGGGATTTAATAATAAACTCCGCGCTGCCCGGAGATGAAGAGGATTTATTATTACTTCTTCATAAAACACTCCGTACTCACTTAACAGTTTGGAAGAAAATGCACACGGATAATACATGTATGCTCTAGTATGTACACAATTTAAGTTATTTTCATTGGCAGCGATGTAACAAGTCTTCCAAATATCCACTGGGCTATCAAGCGCACGGTTTTTCTCACGATACATTGAACGCAACACTCCCAATACGTTATCACGTGACTCTTTGTTTTGCTCCTTTTTCCGGTTTCATCCAGGCATTTCTACTGCATCACACGGCTGTAAAAGTTTTTTGTTTTTTTAAAGGCACTTGCAAACATATCATATAGGAACATTTTAATGACATGACCAAGTCGACGTTTTATCAGGCAAACCTTGACGTTGCGTTGACAGAGTAGGCGTGTGCTAGCATAGCAATCACACCGTGGGAGCATGGCGGCTGTGGACAGCTTCCACTTGCTGTACAGGGAAATTTCCCGTTCGTGCAGTTTTTACTTTGAGACGCTGGCCGTGGTGGGTGCTCTGTATACGGCCAGCAGGGCTGTCATCCTGCTCAGAGACTGCTGCGTATTGGTTAGAGTGCATTTCCTACCCAGAATGATCCCAAGTAGGAAGCTTACCCAAAGATATGGCGAGTGGGCTGTCATTTATGGTAAGACAGAACAATAAATAAATAAATATCACTTTATACCTGCAGATCCATATTATCCTCACTCCTGTCAGGTGCATCTGAGCCTGTGGCCCAGGCCTATGCAGAGGAGCTGGCCAGGCAGGGCCTAAGCATCATTTTTGTCACCCAGGACCGTACTGCAATTGGAGACTTTGCCAGACATCTCTCCCAAAGCTACAGTGTGGAAATTCTCCTCGTCTGTGCCGACCTCTGCTGGGACGCGTTGGCCGGCAAGCCCGTCAAAGAAGCTCTGAGGGGTAAAGACATCGGTTTCCTGGTCAACTGTGTGGACGAGTTGTGCGCTTCACCCCAGAGCCTGATTGAGATGCCTGAACAGAGACTTATGGATGTGGTGGCGAGGAACCTTGCGGCCGCCACGCTGCTAACCCGCTTGGTGCTGCCGGGCATGGTGGAGCGCAGCAGAGGTGCCGTGGTCAATATCTCCTCTGGTGCTTGCTGCCGGCCGCTACCTGGAAGAGTGACGCTCACCGCCTCCGCTGTGAGAATTCTTTTTTGTTTGCGTCTAATTTGGAAGAAGAGAAGGCCCTTATCCTGACGTTGCCACACATTTTACATGTTAAAGATCATCTGCTTTTCAGGGCTACTTGGATTACTTCTCCCGAGCTCTCCACGTGGAGTACAGCGGACGAGGGATCTTTGCTCAAAGTCTGATTCCATTCCAGGTCCATCACACCTTCCATTATTCTAAAGAGCATGTGTGAAGTATAACCACAGGTGTGTATTTCAACACTTATTGCACGTCTTAACATCTAGATCGCCTCCAGTAAGCGTGAGCCGCCATCGTCCACAGAAGGCTGGTTCGCACCAACACCGGAGGTCTACGCTCGCCACGCCATCTCCACCCTGGGCGTGTCCAACAGAACCACAGGCTACTGGCCGCACACGCTGCAGGTCACTACAATCGCTGCATGTTGTGTTAGTGTTGTTCTCGACTGTGTGACGTCTGTTTTTCCTCTTTTCCTTGCAGTTTGGACTCATGAGGTGCATCCCCGAGTGGATTTGGGTTCTGGGGTCGCGAATGTTTGTCGGTTTGAGTTAAAATGAGGCTCCTCCTCCCGCTTCCTGGATTTCACCTATGTAGAATTGTGATCAGGTTGTAAATGTATGCATTGTGTTGACGTACTGCTTAATCCCCATCAGTGTGATACGTGACTGTCACCACACCAAACATGCACAGTTATGCTCGCATCAGGTTTCTGTCAATCATTTACATGCCGAGACGTCAGCTAGAGTTTATCCTACAAACCCCCACCTCACCAGCTGTGACTGTTTGTGCACACGTCCGCTGTCATCAGTGCAAGTGAACATGCTGTCCAAGGCAATTATTATCTTATTAAATGAACTGTTTGGATGGAATAATGTAAAAACAATAGCTTTGGTTTGCTGTGTTTCTTCAAATGGTTGATTAGTTAGTTAGGTGGCAGGGTTATGCAAAAATAATCCTTAGTAGAACGGTGCAACGGGGGCAAAGGAAGAAGCATTTCAACTCCCGTGCAAGTCTAAATAGCAGAAATATGGTTGTTACTAGGGTCCACTTGCATCAGGGCCAATTGAGGGAGTGACCCAGAAAATGGAGCTGTGGTGAAAAAGCCTAATGTGTGTATCACTTAAAATACACTCCTGATCAAAATTTTAAGACCAGTTGAAAAACTGCAAGAATTTACATTTTGCTCTGTTAGATCTGAAGGAGGTTCTAAGTAGAGCTTCAAAATGCATAAAGAAGAATTGTGAGTGAGACGAATATAAATAAACCCCTCAACTAAAGAAATAAAATGTTGAAAAAAAGGAGTCAGTAATGAGCAACTGTGCCATTCTTGTTAATCAGATGAAAAATGGGTTTGGGCATGCTTGATGCCAGTGTTTCCAGGAGGCTAGTAGGAATGTTGCTCCAGGTGGTGAAGATGGCTTCACGGAGGGCATCCACTGTCTGGAACTGATGGCCATTTTTGTAAACTTCCTTTTCCATCCATCGCCAAATGTTCTCAATTGGATTTAGATGAGGGGAACACGCAGGATGGTCCAAAAGAGTGAGCTTATTCCTCTGGAAGAAGTCCTTTGTGAAGTGCAGCGTTGTCCTGTTGAAAAAGCCAGTCATTACCACACAGACGAGGGCCTTCAGTCATGAGGGACGCCCCCTGCAACATCTCCACATAGCCATCTGCCGTTTGACGCCCCTGCACAACCTGAAGCTCCACTGTTCCATTGAAGGATCATGACGGCGCCCCTCCACTGTGCCGTGTGGAAAACATCTCAGGTGGGATCTCCTTGTCATGCCAGTAACGTTGGAAGCCATCAGGACCGTCAAGAGAGAATAATACTTTCTTCCACCTTACAATGTTTGGTGGTTTCCTGCAAATTTGAAACGCTGAAGGAGACGAGGCTTTTGAAGACCTTTTTAAAAGCCTTTTCTCGCGGATGACACCTGATGGTTGTTGGACTGCACTCGGCACCAGTAACAACCTTCTTTTGGGTCAAGGATGGTCGCATGTCTTGATGGACAGCCAATGGGGTTCATAGTTTTGGGTCTACTACTTGACTTTTTTGTTCCATAACCCTCAGGACGTTTCAAATGACTGTCTTACTGCGACCAACCTCAGCAGCAATGGCGCGCGGCACAAGGCCTTGCTTATGCCGCTCAACAATCCCACTGCATTCAAAGAGAAAAGCTTTTTCGCCTTTGCCATCAAGAGATCATGACGGTGTGATTTTGGCTTTCAAAGGCTGTGCTCTTCAACCTTTGATCAGCTGATGAACAGCCGAGTTCACCTTAATGCTTGTTTGCAATACATCACTTACTCAAAACAGCTTTTTGTGTCACTCCCATTTCTTCTTTTTTCATTTTGAAGCTCTACTTAAAACCTGCTTAAGATCCAACAGTGCAAAATGTACATTTTAGCAATTTTTCAATCAGGCTTAAAATTTTTAAAAGGAGTGCACACAAATGGCATGACATTCTCTCTCCACTTCCCATCCTTCCAAAAAAGATGAAACGCCCCTCAAGCATTCAGATTCCAGACAAAACAAGGCGGACGTTTCCGGGCCTCTCACATGCGTCGCTTGAAGGTTTGTTGTGCATCGGACAGAACCTTGCTGATAAGACGGCCTCAGGAACAATGACAGAGCTTCTCGCTCACTTTCTGCTGTTCTGGTCGTGCCAAGGTGTCGTTCTTTCTTCATCGTCTTCTTCTCACCTTGCTTTTCCAGGTAAGTTTGATTCTACGCTGGTTGTCATGGATACAGGACGAGCTGCATCAAATGCTAGTGTCTTTATCAAGTTGACAAAGCTCAGTTTTTAGATGTATTCATGTAACAATGATTATTGTGCTTGTACAGCTGCAATTTTTCATTCTGACAGCTGTCTCTAATATTTTGAAACACTAAGGTAGCTAAATAAGGTAACTACAAGTTCTCTGAGACAGCAAACAGAGTGAGAGCTGCAGGATCTTCTTTCTGCTCGTGCATGCGTGCGTGCGCGTGTGTGTGTGTGTGTGTGCATGCGTGTGCGTGCATCTCAGCCAAGGTTAAGTTGTCGTTTGCTAGGAGATAAGTGTGTTTTTTTGGACACATCATCTGCACCTGTGACTCCGATCAGTCCAGTTTATGGCCTTCAAAATGCAACATGGACCCACATGACCTTTGTTATTGTTAACAAAATCACAAATTAGAAGACCTTGAGGCAAAAGTAAACACTTTATTTTGTGCAATATTCCCTCTGAATGCTAAATCTCAGCCACTAGGTAGAACTGCTTGATTTTGCATTAGGGGCAAGTGAGGCAGTGCCCCACCAGATCCAGCAGATGGCACTATGGTTCAAATTGCATCATACTTTTTGCGTTGAAGTACACTTTTCTTATGACACCTATATTGATGTTTTTGTCGTCGTTTCTGTAGTCCGTATCTGACTTTGACTGATTGCGTTCCAGCCGACTCTCCCTGTCCTTTTCTCCTCTGGCCCATGTTGCCAAAGAAACAGCAGTGAGAGCATTACTGGCATATTGCGGTGTTTTATTTCCATGGCAGTCTTGATGTATCGTGTTGTTGTCTTGCTGGAGCTGCAGGAAGCGGGATAAGCGGCGAATGAAATGGGCGAATGGGATCTCCTGGGCCGCCTGCTGGACAAAGTGCAGAGCCATTCTACGGTGATCGGAAAAGTCTGGCTGACGGTTCTGTTCGTCTTCCGCATTCTGGTCCTGAGCACCGGCGCCGAGAAGGTCAGCTCACGTCCTTCAGGAGATAGTGTAGATGATGTCAAACATAGATCGGCGGGTCTTTGACTGACGGTAAAGGCTGTGACGTGGGTGTCCTGTGGCGCAGGTGTGGGGCGATGAGCAGGCCGACTTTGTTTGCAACACCAAGCAGCCCGGCTGTGAGAACGTCTGCTACGACTTCGCCTTTCCCATTTCCCACGTGCGCTTTTGGGCCCTGCAGATTATTGCGGTGGCCACGCCCACGCTGCTGTACCTCGGCTACGTCCTCCACGTCATCCACATCGAGAAGAAGGTACACAGATTTATGAATGCATGAATGATATTTCTTCACAATAGCATCAGTTTGAATGCTGGTCTCGCGGCATGAGCGTGAGTGTTGCACGTCTAAGCAGGTTGTTGTCTGTCAAGGTGAAGGAGAGGATGAAGAAGCAGGCGGAGCTGGATGATCAAGCCATGTTGTTCCTGAGACGCAGCTACAAAATTCCCAAGTACACAAAGAGCAGCGGCAAGGTGAACATCCGCGGCCGCCTCCTTCGCAGCTACATCCTCCACCTGGTGGCCAAGATAGGCCTGGAGGTCTTGTTCATCGTGGGCCAGTACTTCTTGTATGGCTTCACCCTGGACCCCCGCTACGTGTGCTCCCGCTCGCCATGCCCCCACCAGGTGGACTGCTTCCTGTCCCGACCCACCGAGAAGTCTGTCATCATCTGGTTCATGCTGGCGGCAGCGCTGCTGTCGCTGGCGCTCAGCGTTTTGGAGCTGCTCTACCTGTGCGGCAAGGCTGCCAAGGAGTGCATGACCAGGAGGCGGGACTACACCGTCACGCCCGTCACGCCCCCTGCCTCGCACAGAAAAGCCTACACGCTCAAAGACGACGTCCAGAATCGTGTCAACCTGGAGCTGGAGGGGTGCAAGTTTGGCGGAGTCAACGAGCTGGCTGGAAAAATGTTGCCTGGCAACACGGAGGAGGTGCATATCTGAAATCGTGTGTGTGTTTTTAGTGCTCCATACTGTATGACTTGTTCATTTTTTAGCTGAATGGAATCATTGTAAGCACCTTGCAATCTTATATCAATAAAGTGTCATTCAATCTCCAATCTTCTTGTCTGACCTTTTACCCCTCTGTTGTTTTTTTTTTATTATTTGCATATAAAAGTGTCCATGTTCATTAGGGGCAAATTTGCAAGGCAATATAATATTTCATTACTGTACTATTTAATTTTCCGGGGAAAAACAACAAAAATCTCTTTTCTTATTTTCAGATAAAGCAAAATAAAATAAACAAACATACCATTTGAATCGGGTACTGGATTCACTTGAGTCACTCATCACCACCAGTGAGTCAAGGAAGCTCGAGTGTCTGTGGAGTACCCATGAGTCAGTAAAACATGAGTCTTTGCGGAGTACCCGCGAGTCAGTGAATCTAGAGTCTTCAAGGAGTAGCTGTGAGTTGTTGAAGTGGTGAGTGAGTCAAACTCGAGTCTTCATCTAGCACCCATGAGTCAGTGAATAAAGAGTTTATGGTGTACCCGTGGGTCTGTGAAAGTCGAGTCTTTGTCAAGCACCTGTGAGTCAGTGAAACTCTAGTCTTTGTCAAGCACCCATGGGCCAGTGAAAATTGATTTTCATGGAGTACCGGTGTGACAGTAAACCTTGAGTCTTCATTGAGCACCGGTGAGTCATTGAAATTTGTGTTCTTGTGGAGCATCGGTGAGTCATTAATTCCCACAGAGTTAGTCTTCGGGCAGTACCGGTAAGTCAGTGAAACTTGAATCTTTGTGGAGTACCCGTAAGTTAGTAAATCTAGAGTCTTCATGGAGTACCTTTGCTTTCAAAAAACAGTGAGTCAGTGAAACTCGAGTCTTTGTAGAGCACCCATGAGTCACTGAAACTTGAGTTTTGTGGCATTACGGGGAGTCAGTGAAACATTAGTCTTTGCCAAGCATCCGTGAGCCAGTGAAACGTGAATCTTCATAACCTGTGAGTCAGTGAAACATTAGTCTTTGCCAAGCATCTGTAAGTCAGTGAAACGTGAATTTTCATAACCTGTGAGTCAGTGAAACTTGAGTCTTCGTGGCTTCCCGGTGAGTCAAAAAAGAAAGAAATTTGTGTTCTCGTGGAGTATCACAAATTCAGGAGCACTGAAATCTTCGCTGATTTCCCGTGAGTCAGTGAATCTTGAGTCTTCGTGGAGCACCAGTAAGTTAGTGAAATTTCCTTGTCGTGGGGATGATGTCATCTTTAATATTGTACAGTTTGTCGAACACGGCGAGACTATCGATCCTTACGTGAAGAACTGAATGATTAAACACGTGAGGAGAAAGTTTGTGGTACTGTCAATCATTACTCGACTCTCACTGACGGTGCAAAGTGACACGACGTGTTGCGTGTTGCAATGTGACCTCTCATCACCGCACCTCACCCTCCACCCTGCTCCAAGGTCCAGTTCAGTCAACGCGTGGACGCCACCAGAGACAGTCCACTCGGACCCCGGGAAGTCAGGTAAGATGAGAGCGCAAATACAAACGTCTTTTTATGCTTGGTGGCAAATCACTTTTACGTGTTTCAAGTATTTCAGCTGAAATTGATGTCTTTTTTGTGTACTTTTCATAGTCTATGTTTTCACCTTGTTTACATGATAACACACACACCAGTGGAACAGCTGCTGTCCTTCCCTTCAAACACCTTGACTCGTGATTTTTTTTGGCCCTGGCGTTGATACTATGCAACAAAAAAAAACAATTTAAGCGTGCGAAGGACTGTGTGCGTTTTCAATGCATTTTTATTGAATTTTAGGTAGCTTAGCAACGTAGAGCAGACAGACTTTCTCAGGTTTTTGTTCCTTGGTCTTGGAAGTTGGATCAGTTCATATACGTCATTCTGCAACGGAATCACACCTAAAATGGATATCGGGTCACCATCGACAAGGGCCGCCCCTGGCGAAATTGGGGCCCCAAGCAGAATTTTATTAGGAGTCAAAATGACGGTATCACAAACAGGGGTGCCACCATGAATAAAAAATCACATACTGGGATCTAATTTATACTTTCTGCCTGGAGAGGCAGCAGCTGTACCATTACACCACTGGGGTCTGAGCCTGTGCTATGCCTCGTTATTCATTTGCCGAAAACACCCTTGCGCGCATTGGGGCCTCATGAATGGGGCCCGATGCATTGGTTCTGCGTGTAGGGAGGAGCGACCCTGCCAACAAAAAAAGTACGGTTTGCCTCTAAACGCTCAAATCCAAAATAAACCAAAGCTTTCGGTGCTACTCTGCTAAACCTGCAACTCGGTTTGTAAGGTTTGTAACCTGCAACTGTAACCTGTCCTCTTTTTTCATGACAGATACGCGTTTGAACATCAGTACCAAAGATGGGAGACTGGGGGTTCTTGTCAACCTTACTGGACAAGGTCCAGTCCCACTCAACAGTCATCGGAAAGATCTGGATGACGGTGCTCTTTCTGTTCCGGATCATGGTCCTGGGTGCCGGCGCCGAGAGCGTGTGGGGCGACGAGCAGTCGGACTTCATCTGCAACACCCAGCAGCCCGGTTGCGAGAACGTGTGCTACGACTGGACCTTCCCCATCTCGCACATCCGCTTCTGGGTCCTCCAGATCATCTTCGTGTCCACGCCCACGCTGGTGTACCTGGGCCACGCCGTGCACGTCATCCACCAGGAGAACAAGCTGAGGGAGCAGCTGGCCAGCCCCGGTGGGCCACGCTGCATCAAGCCGCCCAAGTACACGGATGAGAAAGGCAACGTGAAGGTGAAGGGGAAGCTTCTGGGCAGCTACCTGACCCAGCTGGTCTTCAAGATCATCATCGAGGCCGCCTTCATCGTGGGCCAGTACTACCTGTACGGCTTCATCATGGTGCCCATGTTCCCCTGCTCCAGGCAGCCGTGCCCCTTCACTGTGGAGTGCTACATGTCCCGACCCACTGAGAAGACCATCTTCATCATCTTCATGCTGGTCGTGGCCTGCATCTCCCTGCTCCTCAACGTGGTCGAGGTTTTCTACCTCCTGTGCACCAGGTGCAAGTCCAGGTCTCGCGCCCGCAGGTTCACCCCCGCCCAGATCCCCGCCGAGCTGCCACCACCCAGGTGGCCCGGCACCGACGACGCCCTCCATCAGAACAAGAAGAACTTGGAGCTGGAGACCAGCCAGAGCCTGGGAGGAAGTCTGGACGGCGCCAAGGAGGAGAAGCGACTGCTCGGCGGCCATTAGAACTCTTAGCTTGTAGCATGTGCGTGTGTTTGGCCCTTTGGTTCTGGTGGATGTTCCTGAGGGAAACTTTGCTTTGCTTTGACATATTTACTTTGTACTTCTGAAAAAATGAAATTCTAATAATGGCAAAGGTGCAATAAGATATTTATGCTGACTCGTTTTTGGTTGTTGATTCTGTGTAACTTATTACTCACAATAATGATGATGATGATGATGATGATGATGATCGTTTGATTATGACGGGTTTTTTTAAAAGCATTTTTCTATGCTGTTGGTTTTTTGTCATATGATTAAAGTTTGATACAAAAAAGTTTCTTGGATATATGATCATTATTAATATTAGTATTATTTGTAGTGGTATTTTCTATGAGTGGTGGTAATAACAGCATATTATTTTATTTCTTAATGTGCAAATAATTTACTTGATTTAACCATGTGTCTGGAATGACTAATATTGCCACTACTATTCTTATTATTGTTATTAGTATTATGATTATTATCATTCCTAGTAGTAGTTGCAGTGGTGTAATAGTAATACTAGTAATAGTAATACCAATATTTTATTTATTTCTTTATGTACAAATTATTTACTTTAGTTGAAATAGTTTCTGGAATGACTACTACATTGTACTGTGGTAATAGTGTTGTTACTATTACTATTACAAGCACTACTAATAATAGTAGTATTAGTGGTATTAATACCTATATACAGTATAGTATTATTTCTACATTACATGCATTATTACAACTACATTATTATTGACTGTACTTTGTGGAACGGCTCATACTACTAATATTATTATTAGTAGTAGTGGTGGTGGTGGTGGTATCAGTAATAGTATTTCTATGAGTGGTAGTAATACTAGTATTTCATTTATTTCTTAATTTCAAATAACGTCCTTTATTTAATATAATTTCTGGAATGACTACAACTAATATTATTGTTATTAGTAGTAGTAGTAGTAGTGATAGTAGCTGTAGTAGTCGTTTTAGTAGTATTAATACCAATTTTTCTTGTTCTTGTAATTGTTGTTCTTGTTCTTGTTGTTCTTGTTCTTCTTGTTCTTGTTGTTCTTGTTCTTGTTCTTGTTGTTCTTGTTGTTCTTGTTCTTGTTCTTGTTCTTGTTCTTGTTCTTGTTTTTGTTCTTGTTCTTGTTCTTGTTCTTGTTCTTGTTCTTCTTGTTCTTCTTCTTTTTCTTCTTCTTCTTCTTCTTCTTCTTCTTCTTCTTCTTCTTGTGTTTTTTGCATGTAAAGTGTGATTAAAAATACCTCCTGGGTATTGTTATTATCATCATTAGTGGTTTCAAACAGCAGGCACACAACGTTGATAGAACGTTGAATAAACATTCATGACGTTGAACATCTAAAGTTGAAACAGCATTGCAAAATAGTAGGCAAGCTTTTATTTATAACAGATTCATTTCAACAGATTAGCATGGGTTAGCGTCATCTCACTTCCACCCTCCTTACCCCGCCCCGTCCACATAAGCCCCCCCCCCCTTCATAGCTGTCTCAGGCAATGCCTGCAACATAAAGTTACAACTTTTATTCTCATAAATGTACAACTTTAATCTCGCACATTTACAGCTTTATTTTTGCACATTTCCGACTTTATTATCGTAATATCTCATGATAGTTTTTTCTTCTTTTTTTCTTTTCTTTTTATTCTTGAAATCTCAGATTATTTTAACACTCCGTCGTGACAGGCATTGCCTGAGACAGCTATGAAAACGGGGAACTTATGTGACTTTTGGCCTTGGTCAAAGGTAATACAGTATTACCACTTTTTGTCTCGCAAATTTACAACTTTTATTCTCCTAAATTTACGACTTTATTCTCAAAACCTCCGATTTTTCTTTATGTGGTCCTAAAACTTTAGATAGAAAAAATAGACATGATGTACATAGTATATCATTTGCAAATTTACCGTGTAGATTATGACGTTTTACCACCGGATTGAAGTTTCCCGGGATTCCTCTTTCTCTTCCGACGTCATGTGCTAAGCATCATGGGATACGAGGTGCAACGGTGATTTCATTGGTTGAGTGATTTTTTTAAATTATTTTCTTTTACATTTGTTTGTTTTTTCTTGGGTTTCATACAATAATGTAAACAGTAACACCTGAAATACAACAAAACTGATCATGTTTCAACACCGTGTTTGTGTTGCTCAACGTCATGACCTAATTCAACAAGTTATCAAAGTTGTTTCAGCAACGTTGTGCCTGCTGGGTTATTATTTACATTTAAATGACTGATATGCAATAAAAAAAACCATCCCGTTCAAATCATTTCCTTTCCAGTGTTCCCTCGCTTCACTTAGTGTTTGTTTTTATAGCGTATGCCTGGCCCTTTAAGAAGAATTGCATTGTGGGAAGCTGAGTGTCGTAGTTCTGTGATTTAGCAAGAAGATGAGTGTCTCTCTATTCTCTCTCTTCTGTCTGTACCGCCCTTTGTCTTCTGCGTCCTGATTGGCTGTAGACCATTGTCAATCAATCTCCTTCATGTCGTCTCCTGTTGTGGTCATGGCTACCAAACTAGCTAACCGTGTAAGCTGCTTGCTAACCGCCAATACTGTAACCAATAAAAGAAACAGAAGAACCTAACCATGTGAGGAAAATACGACAACAGGAGCAATACGTTTTAACAGGGATACAAAAACGCCACAGCCGATCGGTGCCAGGACGAGGCACGGTCAGAGGAGTGAAATACGCTTTAGTAATTATTACAGTGACTTAACAATTCCTTGCGTCCAACCTAGTTGATCATTCAAATTCAACCGAAACTTTGTGAGTGTTTAAACAAGAGAGAAATGTGAGAAAATGCTCATGCCTGTCTGAGAAACATGTATAAAGTGTATGGTGAGGGGTTCTCGCTCTACAGCCTTAAAACTCATACAATTGTAAATAAAAAAAAAAATAGTTGGCTACTTCGCTGATTTCACTTATTGCGGGCTATTTTGGGAACCTATCCCCCGCGATAAACGAGGGAGCACTGTATTGGAAATAATTCAGATTGTAAATCATTTCTAAAATATTAATGGCAGTGTAATAAATCTACATGATTGTTTTTCCCCCGTGTCATCAATAAATGATGGGTACACTCCGTTTAAAGTTGTATTAGTGTTGCAATGATTGTCGTCCATTCAGGGAGGGGATATATGATTAGATTATTCTTGCAGTCATGCAATGAGCCATCAAACCGCACAAAAACACAGATGTTTATTTGTATATTTCAAATAGTGCAGAGCTGTCATGGCTTCTGACACGTGACGCGTTAAAAGGCCTGAAAAGGACAATCATTAACCAACGCAACCTTGTCATTTGCCAGCCCAAAAAATGCGTGTGTGCGGCATAAACGTAGCATTCGCAGGGACAACGTGACACTCGCTCTACTTGCGCAATTTCATCATCTAAAGTTCAAGGCAGCAGCAGAACAGCAGAAGAGCCGGCGCTCACCTTTGCCGTTTCCATCATTGCAGAGAACAAACAGCTGGACTGCAAACACCAGCGCTTGTCCACCACAAGGTAAAAACCATGTCTTCGTCTTTCTCTCATATTCATACTGCTAACCATTCTTTGACTATTTCACATCCAACTTGATGGTACTTTATTTAATATTACACAGAATTCAAACATAAACAGAGCGTGTAAACAGATCACGTCAGGACAACATAACTATTCTCATGTTTTTTCCATTTTGGTTTGTCACCATGACTTGGACACATTTTCATTGATTATGACAAGGCTCAAAATCATGTAAATGTGTATTATTATTATTATTATTATGTAAATAATTCTTACATGTTTATAAGAATATGTACACATTTGTCAGGATTGGCCAGGGCCAATTTCACTAGGATCCCAAGACACAGAGAAAAGTCGTGTCCGTGTCACAAAAAGGTTTATTAAAACAGGAGTCCACAACAAAAGTGCGACTCAAATCCTCCGGGCCTTGCCACGGGTAAAAAATACAAAAGACAAATAACCAAAAGCGCTGCTGGACACGGTGATAGCAGGAATACAAAAAGGGCAAAAAAATACTCACAAAAAAAAACCCACTGCTGAAAACCAGCAGGGAATCAGGCTAAGCTATCTCAGGGCGCTGCTGAATAACCAGCAGGAAGTACGACACCAGGGGTGTCAAACTCATGCCATGAAGGGCCGAGACGCTGCAGCTGTTCTTTCCAGCCGTTCACTCAAGCAGGTGATTTTAATGATCAACACCTCCTTCGATTTAAGGGAAGGAGCTCATCAATTGAATCACCTGCTGGAGAAACTGGTGGGAGAGAAAACCTGCAGTGTCTCGGGCCTCCATGCCACGAGTTTGACACACGTGTACAACACAGAGGCACAACACAAAACCACCGCTGGAGCAGCCAAGCAGGGAAAAATAGTTGTACTCACGAGTAGCAGGTGTGACCAGAAAGCTAGGATACAAGGTACAAAGTACAAGGCAGGGAGAAGCATGAAGCAAGCGTGGACGGGAAGACAACCTGGCACAGGTACGAGATGCCGCGTGGCATAAGCAGTCCAGTTGATAATTGAATGCAGGCGGGTGATGAGCACTTCCCGTGCCAGTGGAAGGTGAGCTGCAACGAGGGCAGCAAAGCAGCACAACAACTCATGACAATATTCACGTTTTGTGTCACGTATATGCTGTTAACTTCCGGGAGGGAAATGATTTAAAGCTGTTTCGACTACAGTTTGGTGAAAATGTAGTAAAGAAATACTTGAACTCATCAACTGATGAATGAGTTGCTGTTGCAAGGGGCCCTCGGCTGGAGCAGAGAGCTTTATTCTGTATTGTAGCTCAATAGATTTCATATACATTTGTACTATAAAATAAGGGACATTTCCCGGGGGAAAAAAAGATAAGGGAAAAAAAAGAAAAATAAAGAAAATTGTGTTCTTCGCAACAAGAATTTCTTTTCATATTTATATTTCGTTTTGTTTTTTAATTTACTTATGTTTTTTTCATTTTATATTTTATTTTTTTATTTAAATATATTTTTTCATATACATTTTTTTCCAAAGATGGCACCAGCAAAGAAGGAAAAAATATGTTTTTCAGTGAAAACGGGACTTATGTTCCAGATAAGAAATAAATACAACAGAAATTCCAAAATAAGTAGAAAAGTATATAGTTTTGAAAGACATGTATACATTTTTTTTCCTGGTGAATGTAGGAAGGAGCAGAAGAAAAAACTCCATTTGTAATTTACATGAATGAATATGAATTAGAAATGTTTTCAGTAGAAAGTTACATCATCATAAAAAAATGCATTTGTAATTAGCGTGAGTTACATCCAATAACTGTAGAATGAATCCAAACTGTTTGTGTTGTTTCCAGTCGAAAGGCGCGTCATCACTAGTGCACGTTGAAGATGGGCGAGTGGGGCTTTTTGGCGTCCCTGCTGGACAAAGTGCAGTCGCACTCCACCGTCATCGGGAAGGTGTGGCTCAGCGTTCTCTTCGTCTTCCGGATCATGATCCTGGGAGCTGGCGCCGAGAAGGTCTGCTTTTGCTTCTTTTACTTTAACATAGAGTGCCCCTGGTGGATATGGGATGGAACTACACCCTTGGTAGAACACAGAAGGCCCCCTGAAAAATCCTAAATACTGTACACAGTAATCCCTTCTTTATTGTGATGAATTGGTTCCAGACCCGAGCATGATAAGTGAACTTTGAAGTAGGGTTCCATATTTATAAATCAAATAGAGCATAAAAAACCTGTGTACAGCCTTCTAAATACGATTTTTAACATTATTAGACCCCTCTAGACATGAAAAAACACCCCATTACACTCCTATTACCCAACATAGTAGATGTAGTAATAATAATAAATTAGACATATAAGACATAAATAAGACATAATATAGACTCACACGTGTCAGCATTGGTAGAGTTCCTTATTTTTCCTTATTTACTTCCTGTTCTGCACAGTACTTCCTGCAGTGGCTATTACTGACACCTAGTGACCAATGTAGAATACTACATATCACAACGTCTTTGAATGCATCTTCTGAATGTCTTATATTTGTATTTTACCTCATTTAGTCAGTTTTATGCTTGAAAATGCTTCATTTATGTAAAAAAAATACATACATTTGCTTAAATATGCTACATATTTATACATGTAATATATATACAGTATACATATTTATAGATGCACATATTTAGCAATATGCAAGCATAATCTACTTTACAGCACCATTTGCGCTTGCAGTTCTTTTTTTAAATTGAACTGTGGGATATTTGAAGTGCTTTGCTGCCACCTACAGGCCTGGAGTAGAACAGCAGAACGCAGCATGTGACTTGTTTGTTGTGTTGCAATGTGCGTGTGTTTGTTTCAGGTGTGGGGCGACGAGCAGTCCAAGATGATCTGCAACACCAAGCAGCCGGGCTGCAAGAACGTGTGCTACGACCACACCTTCCCCATCTCCCACATCCGCTTCTGGGTGCTCCAGATCATCTTCGTGTCCACGCCCACGCTCATCTACCTGGGCCACGTCATGCACATCATCCACAAGGAGAACAAGCTGAGGGAGGAGATGAGGAGCCCCGGCGGCAGCCCCGGCAAACTCCCCAAGTACTCTGACGAGAAGGGTCAGGTGAAGATCAAGGGTGACCTGCTGGGGAACTACATGACCTCCATCTTCTTCCGCATCGTGCTGGAGATGGCATTCATTGTGGGCCAGTACTACCTGTACGGCTTCGTCATGGACCCCAGGATCGTGTGCTCGCGGGCGCCGTGCCCCTTCACCGTTGAGTGCTACATGTCGCGGCCCACCGAGAAGACCATCTTCATCATCTTCATGCTGGTCATGTCCTGCGTCTCCGTGCTGCTCAACGTGCTGGAGATCTTCTACCTGGCGTGTTCGCGCAGCGCCAGGCGCAAGGCCAAAATGGGCGCCCTCTCCCTCGCCCCCCTGAACGGCGAGCGTTACACGAAAGCTTGAAGACGACCGAAGAACTTTGATGAACTTTGACTTTTCAAATATTTTTGACTTCTATAAATCTTTTGACTTTTATAAAGATGCTTTCACTTTGTCCGTCACAATTATGGTATTAAAGGAACATAAAAATATGAACAATGCCAATGACACAATCAGACTGTGAATTTAAATCTGCTATTTATTTCAGCCTAACACAATCTTGTGATAAGAAATCATGAGCCGATAATGACTCCAGTGGCGCCCCTAGTGACGAAAATGTGTAACTGTTGTAACTCCCTGCCACATATCGCCCCCTACTGGTGGAAATGTATACCTTTTAGAATGACCT
This sequence comes from Dunckerocampus dactyliophorus, assembly GCF_027744805.1. NCBI lineage: Eukaryota > Metazoa > Chordata > Actinopteri > Syngnathiformes > Syngnathidae > Dunckerocampus > Dunckerocampus dactyliophorus. Next base: position 15,594,148 of record NC_072837.1, on the reverse strand, counting down.
TTCCCGTTGTTTTCAATTGAATGTATATGAAAGCATATGTTTATGACCTTTTAATTACATTTTTTATGACGAGTCGTGCTTTTTTAATCACTTTGTGTCTAAAATAGCTAGACAATAATATATATGTGTTTCGACAATGACATAACTGCCATATCTTATTTTTATATTTTGCAAGGTTCACAAATACGCAGGACTTGATGAAAAATGTTGTGCCAATAGATGGTAATCACGTGAGGCGTGGCTGTTGAGAGTGGCGTGGGAACTTTACCTCAGCCATGGGAAGGACGTACATTTTGGGACACTTCATCAGTAGCGTACCGTTTGAATCAGTGGGCGTTTCGGCCTTCCAACACGAGGCCCCCTCGCCAAAGGTGGCCAACTACAGGGTGATCAAGCCTGAGCTTGTGTCCCATGGCCAATCATGAGTAAAAAGTGGTGCCTGGAAAGTGGAGGGAGATGAGCTAGGCAGTAAGGTCCCGATCGCTCAGCCTCCACCTTTCCCCCCACACCCAACCCTTGGGTAAGGGTAGGAAGGAATGGGGGTGGGTTTAAAAGTTCTTTAGGGTCGTCAGGTGGGAACCCTCCTTCATTGGTGTTTCGATGTTAGCCCCATGACGCCTTCAGAGAGCTCATCGGCAACACCTTGTCAAGAATGGCCTCAGCCAATTTGTTGAATCCCAAAATGCAGAGGCGAGACAAGTCTGTGTAACAAAAGTTTATTAACAAAAAAGGTGACTCACTGAGAGGAAAAATAAAAAAACACAGAAGGACAAAAGTACGACAAAAATGATTGGGCCTAGCCAAGGGAAAAATACTACAACAATGAAAGGCACTGCCAAACACGGAATAGCAGGGAGAAATAGAAAGACAAAGTGCACAGCGGAACTAATAGGCTGGCAAAAACAGGAACAAAAAAAATCACTGCTGAACAACGCAAGGTACAAGGAACTATGAGGAACAAAAAATCACGGCAGAAAACTAGCAGGAGATAGGTAGCCAAAGTACAACCAAAAATACCTCTGCTGGAATGGCCAAGCAGGGAAGAATATTGACAAAACACAGGAACAACAGAAAGTTTGCACCAGCAGAGAAATACACACGGCAAACGTGAACACAGGCGAGTAGCAGGGAACAATCTGGCAATAATTACAGGAGACATGATAGTGGTGCTGAAGTAGTGGCTGGGGAATTGGTTGCAGGTGTGCTCAGGTGATGCCTCCCAGGCAGCCGGCAGTACGCTGCAACAAGACACAGACAGGCGGCAGCTAGTGATGGCAAGATGAAGCCTCGTGAGGCTTTGAACCATTTCAGTCAATTGGTTCGAGATAGGGTTCATTTCTTGAAGCTTCACGTGCACACGAAACCACCTGCTGGCCTCGGATACAATGACAGGTAGCTGTATCTTCATGTGTGGTGCATTGAATTCTGACACCTGTTTTGGCGCTTGGAAATGACTGTGTACTAAAAAACATGTATGACCAAATAATTAATCGCGAAAGTGTATGATAAAATGTATATCTAAAACAATTGGAATGTTTTGTTGCCCATAAATGCTTCCAGTATCATGTGATATGGCTGGTTTCATCATGGTTTTATGTCACCTGGCACCAGACAGAGGAGAGTGAAAGTGCTTGTGTAACTACGAAGAGGGCACTGAAGATGCATGCTTGTGTAACTTGGACAATGGTGTACAGAACAGGGGAGATTTTATTGATTTTTATTCAAAAATAATAGTTTCTCAACTATTTTTGGTTTCTTGGGGATTCCTCACAACCCCTCCAGCCTTTGAAAATATCCTTTCACATGGCACGGAGGATGCAGGCGGGCACAAAAAAGCTAAAGCCAGCCTGTATGAATTGGGGTACAATGATTTTTGCCTCTCCCAGTACTCAAAGGGATTTTCTAGCCTGTTATTTGGCCCTGAAATGTAGCGCTGGACCGCCACTGTGGCATCTGCTGTCATGTTTTGGGTCTTCCGTGCCTCCTTTACGCAGGTGTCGAAACGATGCCACAGCTTGCTTCCTGAGAAGAAACCACAGCTCATGTTAGTAAGTGTTCTGCTTCTGACGCTTTATTTGGGCTGAAAAATCCGAACTTTAAATTGAGGGTCCAGGAGTGTAGCTAGCGACATGATGCTCATTGACTGTAAGGTGGGTAGCTTCTCCTGGAGGAGCCTCATGAGTTGGTCTCCCATTTCCAGTGCAACTGCTGGTGCCTTTGCCACTTCCTCCTGATTTGCTCTAGCATTTTCAAGAGAGGGACAACTTTGGATGCAGATACATTTTCCTCTGCTGACGGCTCAGCTGTGGCATCAAAGAATGGAGACAGCAGGGAAAGGCACCCTCCAACAATGGTGACTTCACCTGATGTCAGGAGGGGTATGTCGTGTTGTAGCCCTGCTAATTCAAGCAAGCGTTGCAGCATCATGTATACGCTGTTCCATCTTGTCTCAACCTCTTGCAGTAGTTTCATGTTTGGCATTCCAAGATGAAGCTGCACTTGTGTAAGCTTCTCCTTTAAGATATGGACGAGTGAGGCCATTAAATAACTGCAATGGCAACACGAACAAACTATGACAGTTAAAAAAAAAATAAAGGGAAATACCGTAGGTTAGCAGCGGTGCTGCTTCTAAAGTAGCCAACCGACTTCCTTGATTTGGCCTGGATGCCAGACAGAACAGGGGGGTCAAGTGCCTTCTTCACTATCAGGTTGAGTGTGTGAGCAATACAAATATGATGCCGGAGCTTCAGGTCTTTCACACAGGCAGCCGCGCTGGGAGCAATGACCAGAAGTCAACATGGAAAATGTGTGTTAGTAACATTGTAATGCCTTACCATGGCTGGGTGAAGCGCCAGTTTCCTCTTTATTTTCATGAAAGGCACGGTAATGCCTTATCATGGATGATTGTACTCCTTGAAACACAATAAGCACTTCACCTTTGAATAAAATGAGAAACAGTGAAAATACAGCTTTTGAAATGCAAACGTTAGCTTACCTTATGAGGAGTGATCAAATCAAAATGTTCCCACACAGGAGAAATGTTCCTCTTTTAGCTGACTCCATCCGTCTAATCTTAACCAAACTCTTCAAACTATCAAACACTATCCAAACGCTCAAATGACTTATTCTTTGTTTACTTCGCATTGCGCAGGCTACGGGATCACTTACAAACTTACCACTTCCACACGGAATGAGGGGATAACCTTTTTTTCCCACTCCAGCTCAGCCATGGCATGTTAGCTCAGCTCCGCTGGCTCAGTAGCCATTCTCCATGCAGTGTGAAAGGTAATGTAATCTAACGTCATGTCTCATCACATTACTGATGCCTAGTGGCCACAATACTACATATAACTTGTCGTCTTATATTGTTTGACAAATAGGCCATAGTCAACTACAAAACAGCGATCATTATTTTTGGAAAAACCACAATATAGTGAGGGAATGATATTCGAACCGTGATATATCAAGGGACGACTGTAATACTAGGTTACAAGGAACTGTTTTTTTCCTGGGTGTAATTCCATCCCATTGCCACAAGGGGCACTGTGTTAAAGTATAGAAATAGAACCACAATAGAACCTTCGCGGCGCCAGCATCCCTGGATCATGATCCTGAAGACTAAGAATGCTGAGCCACACCTTCCCAATGACGATGGAGTGCGACTGCACTTTGTCAAAAAGCCCCACTCCTCCATCTTCAACATGCGCTAGTGATGACGCAGCTTTTGACTGGAAACAAGCAGTTCCAATTCATTCTACAGTATTCGGATGTAATTCATGCCAATTACAAATACATTTTTTTATGGTGATTGGCAAAATTGAGAAAAGCCTTAATGTTCTTTTTGCTGAGCAGTGGTTTTGGTCTCGGAACTCTGCCATGCAGGCCTTTTTTGCCCAGTGTCTTTCTTATGGTGGAGTCACGACCTTAACCGAAGCAAAGCCTGCAGTTCTGTGGATGTGTTGTGGGGTCTTTTGTGACCTGTTGGATGAGTCATCGCTGCGCTCTTGGGGTAATTTTGGTTGGCCGGCCACTGTTGGACGCACTGTTCCATGTTTTCGCCATTTGTGGATAATGGCTATCACTGTTGTTCGCTGGAGTCCCAAATCTTTAGTCCAACAAAAGACGCCAGTGACAAATGGTCATCGGGAAGCTAACAAAGTACAAACAAAAAGACAAAGTAGCAAACCAGAGAAAAGGGCAAAACTTTAAGAATCGGACGTGTAGAAAACACTGATTTCTGTAGTGGACTTTATGACGCAAAGCAAAGCCATCAAACTACTCACTTTTTTTTCTACAGAACTAGCCGCTACAAGTGAAGAGATAACTTTTGTTGTAGATATGACCATCTTACCACTGAGTTAGTTTATCTGTAATCAGAATAATAAAGGTTAAATTGGCATCTCCGTGTGTAGCTTGAAACGCCGCAGGGTAGCAAGGCAAACCAGGAGGGGAGCTTAATGTCAGCTGACTGATGTCACATGACATCTACAAAATACCTTGGCGATCTACCGGTAGCTGGCGATCGACGTAATGGGCACCCCTGGTGTAAATCATGACACAAATAAGAAAAACACCACAACCGTGCATTTTTAATCATTTTAATAAATTAATTGAAATCCTTTAAAGTAGTACAATAGATGTATTCATTATATTACAAAAATATAATATATGTTAAAATCAGCTGCTATTTATTAAAATCATTTTGAGCAACATGAAAACGAATGAAAACAACTTTTGGATGAAAGAACAAAGAAATTGAGGGTGTTCTGCGAAAAAAATACAAAGAAAAAGTGGAGACGTGCAAAGAATATTGTTCAGTGGCAAAAAATAAATTCTGATGGAGTTTGACGTAAAGAACAAGACGGAAAGATGAGACGTCTGAGAAGTGGCACGGAGGAACGAGGCTACCTCCATCTTCTTGCTGCATCTTCCCCATGTTGATGATCAGCAAAGTCCATGTTGTGGTTTTGTTGGGGGTTTTTTAGAATTTTGTCTGGGAGTAAACGTTTTTCTCATCCATTGCAAACTTTTCTTTGTAGCTCTCGTAGGCGCTCTCCTCCACGGCCAGCGTGGACCTCTTGTGCTCGTGGTACTCCACCATGGGGTAGGTGACGGCGGTGAGCAGCAGGACGGAGAGCAGGATGTAGAGCTTGTACTCCAGGCACAAGAAGGTGCTGTAAGCGAAGGCGATGACGAAGCCCAGAGACTCCCACATGCGGTAGTTGGCGAAGGCTGCCTCTTTGTCGCGGGGGAAGAGGATGCCGTACAGAGCTGTGTGCAAAAACATCCACTTATTAGCCAGGTGTTTGTCATGAAGGTCTGAAAGGTTCTCACCGTTGGTCTGCGTCTGCCAGATAGCGTCAGCCATCCCCCAAAGAGCAGGAAACACAAAGAAGACCCCCAACTGGTCTGGGTGAGGCCTCCAGTACAAGAGGGCGATGATGCAGGAGAAGTTGGCCACAGTAGCTGCAAAACAACCAGCAATAAACATAAAAACACGCAAAATCACATCATATATCATATCATCAATGGCTCCCTTACCCAGGAAGAAGAGCGCCGCCCTCCCGGTGTAGCGAGCGAGTCTCCCGAAGAGGAAGGAGCAAAGGGAATTGGACGCTCCGAAACACATCATCACAAAGCCCACGTAGTGGATGCCCAGCGCGCACGTCACGTAGTTCTGCAAGGACGCAGCGCTCACTCAAATTTAGTCACATCCACACATTCCACAACACAATATCGCCATCAATCCACACGCACGAGGAGATTTACAAGCGTGTGTTCCACAATACATGTTCCTCCTGCCAGTTATGAACAACAACCACCGCTTTCTACAATAGAAATAACCCAAGAATACTCTTTACTGGATAGCAACATGCGTACTCAATTCCCAAGGTCCACTCACGCATGCACAAGCACCCACCTGGATGTATTGTATCAATGTGATTGCCCCCCGCCCCCAGTTATTAATCATAACCACACTTTTCACAATGCAAAATAAAAAAATTGCAAAAAATCTACAGTCAGCACCCAAAGTCTTGCCTGCTCCTCTCGCCAGTTATTAATGATAACCATTACCTTACTTTATGGAAAGACACAAAAAAAGACAAAAAAACCCACACAAAATCATTGCACAAGGTACGCTTGCTCATGCACAAGCACGTGTACGTAGACATGTCCTAGTATTTATGCAATCGCTCCTCCTGCCAGTTATTTATGATAACTACTACATTCCTTAATTGAACGAAACAGAAAACAAGACTCAAAATTCTACACAAAGTCACTGACGGAGGTACGCTTGCTCACGCTCGAGCGCGTGTGCATAGACATGTCCTAGAGATAATGCAATCGCTCCTCCCGCCAGTCATTAATGATAACCGCTACCTTCCTTAATAGAAAAAAAACACAAGAGACTCAAGGTAACACACTAAAATGTCATACAATTAATGCAATCGCTCCTCCTGCCAGTTATTTATGATAAGTACTACCTTGCCTCATTGAACGAAACAGAATACAAGATTCAAAATTATACCGTCAGTACCCAAAGTACGTTTGTTCACGCACCAGCACATGTGCATAGACATGTCTTAAGGTTTATGCAAACGCTCCTCCCACCAGTTATTTATGATAACCACTACCTTGCTTAATGGATGAAAAACATAAAAGAGACTCAAGATAACACACAGTCACTGCCCGAGGTACGCTTGCTCATGCACGAGCACGTGTGCATAGGAATGTCCTAGTATTAATGCAATCGCTCCTCCCGCCAGTTATTTATGATAACTACTACCTTGCCTAGTTGAACGAAACACAAAAAAAAGACTCAAAATTATACACAAAGTCAATGTCCTAGATGTGTGGTGGAATTCATGCGAGCACTCCTCCCTCCAGTTATTAATAATGAGTAAAAGAATGAACCTCATGTGGAGGTCAGGGCAGGAGCAGTACCTTGGTGTACTCGCCAGCGAGAAAGCTCTGCTCGAAGCCGCTGTACATGGTGAGCGGGATGAGCATCAGCAGCCTCCAGTCCTTCAGCAGGCGGAACGTGGCCAGGAAGGTGTGGCAGAACGGCTCCCGGTTGCCACGGAACTGGCTGGTCTGTTCCCGGTCGATGTTGTCCAGGAAGATGGCCACGATCAGCATGGCCAGCACGCCCACGCCTGTCACGTGGCACAGGCAGGGCTCGTTCATCGTTCCATCAAACCAAGTCCAAAATGGACGTAAATGGTGACCATGCAACATCTGAAGAGTTTTATTCACACCAGAGATATTCTGCTTCGCAAATGTATCAACGCTACACAATCTGATTAGATAAGAGTCGGATAAAATAATCATATTGATGGATGACACGTGAAATGGGTTGATTCTTAAAGGCATGTTATGTACTTTGGATCATTGTGTTGACTTGATTTCGGTACTTTTACAATATTATAAGCGTTTATCTTACATTTGTATACTTTTACTATTATTGTCCACGTATAATCCACTTACATAACAAAAGCTGCACGTGTCTCACTAAAAAATGATGTACTGCACATGCATAATGGCGCCCGCTGAATGACCTGTTACCATGGTCACCTTAGGGTCTAGGACTCTAGGTTCTCAAAGTACAGTACACGCATCCCCAGGGGTGCGCCAATTGTGATCGGGGTACGTGAATAAAAATTTAAAACAATTAGCGCCTAACTCTCACAATTACGAGTGCGGTTGAACGCCTCACGTCGCGAGGAGACTGGAGTAAGGAAACAGAGCATGAAGTTGTTTATTGCTCTTGTGTGGATCATATCAACAAATAAGTAAGTTTGATGATTATTTTTGTGCTTCAAGAGTGTTTCTTCCTAAATATTTCATGTGTTCCGATTAATCTCCACATGGCGCAGGGGTGAAAACCTGTCACTGTGAGTGGGAATTCACCCGAAAAGGAGGCTTTATCGTTGGTTGTGTGTATTTTTGTATTTCAATACAATTAAGAAGGTGGTCATGGTGCTATTAGAGTTGGGACACCATGGAAAGTTTCCGGTCGGATAATGGACACTTCATATTCACCAAGCAGGATCAAAACTAGCAAACTGCTATCAGTGCTGAGGTAGCTTGTTTCTTAAGAATGGTGCATTCAGATGCATCACGTAACTCCTCGGGCACAAGTTATCGCTGCATTCATGGACGCTTGGAAATTGCAGCGCAAATCAATTTACCAAAACAAACACTTGTTGCTCATAACAGGCAGACAATGGGGGTTTACGGCGAAAGTGGCTCCACCAATCCAGGCTTTGTGCTCAAGGTGCAACTCGACAAAAACTAACATCCGCAAACAGACTTAATTGGTCCTGCGACGGTGGTTATCTTACTTTGTCAAGTCTGGTTTTCGGGGGCGTTTGACGTCATATTATTCTACTTCCGCTGAAAAGTAAAGCGATCCCAGCCAGGGTATTTTACAAAAAAATTAGTATGTAATTATTATTAATTATAATAAATAATAATTATTAATTATATTATGAGGAGTTCCCAAAAGATTATGACTGCTAAAAGCAACACTGTCGCCGCCAACACAGCGAGGGAGGACTGCTGGCATGCCAGTATGCAGCTGTGAATGACACTGATTATTATAAAAACTATATCCTACTAGTCCTTTCATTTATCAACGCTCGGCGTTGCACAACTTTGACATTTTTGCACGTATCCATTTAAAAAATAAATATTTTGGAGTAACAACTTTCGTTTTTGATGTCATAAGTTCATTAAATATTTTTTAATCTGCTGTATCTCATTTCGACCACTAGATGGCCGTGTTTTGCGTCTGGCGCGTTTTGTGGCAACTTTTAATTTTTTTCTCCTTTTTAAAATAAAACAAGTGTTATAATGCAGTTGATTGATGCCTCAGAGTGTTTATTCCTCCAGCAAATATTGTAATATAAGAAGACTAACAGGCTCAGTACTCGCGCAAGGACTCCTATGACATTTACATCTGCTAACGTTAATTGTTATGTTTCATATTGCATTTATTTCTGGTGCTCACGTGAGCATAACTAGCGTATTCCCTAGGCTGAAAATCTATCTCACTTATAGTGGGATAATATCATCAGGGGTCAAACTATAAACTATAAAAATAAAGTCAAACTATATCCAAATGTCACCATGCAAAATACACACTTTTGACGGGGGATTATTATAAAATGAATGATTCAATGAATTATGTTTAATATTTCAAGTGCATAAAGATAAAAAGGTGTATGTTTTTTCAAAGTGTGCAAGAGTAGGGGGTACATGGCTTCAGGTCAAATGTCTGAAGGGGTACGCCACTGTGAAAAGTTTGGGAACCACCGCCATATGGAACTGGTGACCGTGCTCGGTTCATGTGGCTAACATTATTCATCTTCATCATCATGGTCACAGATGTTGACGTTACAGATGTTGACGTTACCGATGTAGCAGCCGACGAGGGTCCACACCAGTCGCTGCGCAGGCCTGCTGGTGGTGCTGTTGGACGTGATGTTCAGCCCGCAGTCGGCCGCCCCGCAGAACTGCAGCTGCTCGTCCGAGATGTCAGCTGTGTCCCGAAATGAAACAAGATACGCGTTTTGACGTTAGTGATGCTTTTATTCTCACTGCCGTGTATGATATTAGCATGGGTAAGCAAAGCTAGCGGTCACGTGACCTTACTTGACCAAGCCCGCTATCATCAGCGCTGATAAGATGACGAATATCAACACCATAAACTCTTCACGTCATCTCTACACAACTCTTAAAACAGAACCACTTAGACCTTGGCCGGTCTTGAAGGTGTCACAAAAGCCCAAAGATGTCATTCATTAACTTTTATGGGAAGATGTGCTGAAGGTTTGATTGGCCAAAGCGATGCGTTTGGTTGAGTCTTGCCAAGTCTCCAACAATATAAACAAACGTGATGTCATGGAAGCGTGCGTCTGTGCGTGTGAGTAATGTCATTTTAGTAGCATAAAGTTGAAATATTAAAGAAAAATGATGTCATTTTTTAAAAGTCATAATATTCTGAGAAACAAGCAAAACTAAGAATGAAGTTGTCATTTTTGGAAATTTAGGTTGGGGGGGAGTTATAATATTACGGGGGAAAAAGTCAAAACGTTATAGAAATAAAGTCATAATTACAAGAGAAAAAAATTACCAAACAGGTTGAAAAAAATTATATACAGTATATATTAAAAAAAAAAGCAACAGCAGAAATGGGAAAAACCTAGCGGTAATTGAATACGAATAAAGACAAAATGTTAAAACAAGGAAAACAATGTCACAATTTTACGAGAATAAACTTGGAACGTTATGAGAGTAAATAATGTTTTTTTTGGTAACATGTAATTGAAATATATATATATCTTTAAAGAAGTGATATGAGAAACAAAACAGAATAAAGTTGTAATTTTTTTTAATTAGCTTGTGGAAAGTTATAATATTACAAAAATAAAGTCAAAAACAGCGGAAATTAAAAAAAAAACTGTAATGAAAATAAAGTCAAAATACGAAGAGAAAAAAGTTGCAATTTTATGAGAATAAACTTGTAACATTATGAGGGAAAATAATGTCATTTTGGTAGCATAGAGTTGAAATATTAAAAGAAAAAAAATATATTTTTTTTAAATAAGCGATATTATGAGAAACAAAGAATACAGTTTTAATTTTGGGAAATTAGGCTGGGGGAAAATTATATTTAAATTAAATATATTAAATATTAAATGAGAATAAAGTCAAAATATTATGGGAATAAAGTCATAATTACGAGAGTAAAATTTACAAGAGCAAAGTTGAAAAAGTTGGAAACTTGTCATCATAGAAGTAGACACTAGATGGCAGTACAAGCACATTCTCTGAACCCATTGTTAAAGTACCTGTACTGTATCATAACATGCAGTACCGGAGAGGATTTTTGTTTTAGTTAAATGGAAGCTAAACCGAGGGAAATTAATGGGAAACTATCAAACAGGAGGAAAACGGGAAAGAAGGACAAAAAAACGTGAGTTCCCTAGGGAAAACGGGACGATGATTGACAGGTATGCAATGTCCTGCTTCTGACAAGAGGGGATGTCTCCCTCTGGCGGCTGTCTGCTGTAAGTGCCTCACATCAGAGCAGGTTGCTGATGGTGTTGTAATACTCTGTCATCGATGAAATGAAATAGGAGGTTGTGGCTAAAAACGATGGCTGAGGGAGAGAGTGAGCGTCATGCAACACAAAAGGTGGATGGTTCCACTCCTGATGGTGTGGGTTATCAAATTGTGGCACGTGTATTAAGTTGAAATATCAAAGAAAAATGTCTTTAAAAAAAAAAAAAGTCATAATATTACAAGAAACAAACAACGCAAATAATGAAGTTGTAATTTTTGGAAAATTAGGTTGGAGGAAAAGTTATAACATTACGGTTTTAAAAAAAGTCGAAATATTATGGGAATAAAGTCAGAATTACAAAAAGAAAAAGTTTTAACAATTTGGCAAATTCTAAAAGATGCAACAGCAGAAATGGAAAAAACTGCAGAAATTTTACACTAGTAAAGTGAAAATATTAAGAGAAAAAAGTTGTAAGAGAAAAGTCGCAATTTTATGAGAGTAAACTCGTAAGTCGTTTTTTGTTTTTTTTAAGAAGAAAAGAAGTGATACCAGACACAAACAAAAAAAGAATAAAGTTGTAATTTTTTAAAAATTATTATAGGAATAAAGTCATGATTACATGAAGAATATTCAGAAGAAGAAAGCAGAAATAGGTGGAAAAAAACAGCAGAAATGGGGCAAAAAAGGTGTAATTTTACAGAATAAAGTCAGAATTTTAAGAGAAAAACAACATTCTAACAAAAAAAAAGTCGCAATTTTACGAGAATAAATTCAGAACATTATGAAGGAAAATAGTGTCATTTTGGTAGCCTAGAAGTGAAATATTAAAAGAAAAAATACACTTAAAAAACATATTATGAGAATCAAACAAAATAAAGAATAAAGTTGTAATTTTTGGAAAATTAAGTTGGGGGAAAAGTTTTAATATTAGGATGATAAAGTCCAAATATTATGGGAATAAAGTCATAAAATTGTGAGGAAAATGTATAAGAAGAAAGTAGAAATGGTTAAAAAATAATTTTAAAAAAAACAGCAGAAATGGGAAAAAAGCTGTAATTTTACAAGAATAAAGTGAAAATATCAAGAAAAAAAAAGTCGCATTCTGCCAAGAAAAAAAAGTCTCAGTTTTACGAGAATAAACTTGATAATGTCATTTCGGTAGTCTAGAATTGAAATACATTTTTTAAAAAATTATTTGAGAATCAAACAAAAGAAAGAATAAAGTTGTAAATTAAGTCGGGGGAAAAGTTATAAAATTAGGAGAATAAAGTCTGAATATTATTGGAATATTGTCACAATTACGAGAGGAAAATTTACAAGAGGAAAAGTTAAAATAATGGGAAAATTAAAAGAAAACAACAGCATCAGAAATGGTTAAAAAAAAGCTGTAATGTTATGAGAATAAAGCCAAAAATATGAAGAGAAAACGTAATCGAATGAGAAAAAACTTCACGAGACCAAACGGGTACTCTTATGGTGAATAATCATTTTTAAAGCACGAGCAGGATGCCCACAACTATTGTCTTGATGTTTTTGTGTTACACTTTTCAACCCGGCTTTTCTCTCCGTGCATGTGTTTCGGGGGTTCCGCGTGTGTTTTGTGCATTTGGCACCATTCCAACGCTTCCTACCTATGTTGGTGTCCTGCCCAAAGATGAGCGAGGACATGAGGTTCCCCCACACGGCCGAGGACTGAAAGATGAAGAAGAAGATGCCGAAGTACTGGTTGATGACGTCAGGGCCCTTCTTGCCCTCTTTGGCCGCCTGCACGTTGCCGGAGATGGTCAAGTAGGTGCACTTGGCCGACCACAGAGGCGAGCCCCCCAAGCCCAGGATGACGGAGGTGGGGATGAGGGTGTACCTGAGGGCGGGAGCATCTCACTGAGGCTGCTCGGCCTTCGGCGTCTGGATGAGACGAGGTTCTTACCAGCCTGGGTAGAGGTTCCCAAAGGAGTAGGACACGTAGCACGCCATGCCGGCCACGATGGTCCACTTACAGCCCAGATTCTTGATCATGATGGGCGGAAGAAACATGGAGGAGATGATGATGGAGGCGTAGATGACGCTCAGCGATGTCACGCCCATCCCCTCCTCCGCATTCAGGCTGCTCTGCACAGGAAGAGGTTTGGGGAAGCTGCTTGAGGTTCAAAAGGAAGACCAAAACTTTGCTCTGACACACGTCTGACTCAACGTGCGCGCTATTTTCATGCCGACCACGTGGCGGCCGCGGCGACTTCCACCAGAACCGCTGCCGTTTACGGGATTATTGCAACATGTAATCAAAACATCCGCCTTAACAGGGATGAGTCATCAATACACACGACAGCACGGAACAGTTAGGACAATTTTAAGGCTATTTATTAAAAACTACAACGCATGATTATTTTTGTTCACGGGAACCAGACTTCCTGTCACAAGAGTCATCAATAAAATACTTAGAAAATGGAAATAAAAAAAGAAATGATCAAATATACTGTCACGGTTAGTACAGATCATTTGTAAAAGATAGCGATTAATAATACGGAACCATTTTCTTTACACTTAAATTCATTAAATCTATTTAATTTATGATAAATTCAATTTGAAAAAACTGCATTTACTTTTACAATCTTGAAACACTGACAACAAACACAAATTAAAACAAATATTTACTATAGTTTATTAAGAGAAAGAATTAGAAAATTAAATGGAAATAAAATAAGGTAACAAAAGAATAACAAAATATTACTGTAATTAATACAAATAAGATAACTAAATTGTCAGTTTTTTAAACACATAAATTAATTAAATGTATTTAATTAATGATAAATTACATTTTAAAAAACTCAATTTAATGTATTAATAATAATAAAATAAAAATGATAACATATTCCTGTAATGATTAATACAGATAACTGATAACAGATAATGATTCATAATACAGGACAAAATTATCCGTTTTTTAACACTTTAATTAATTAAATGTATTTAATTAATGATGCATTACATTTGAAAACACTGCATTTTATTTTACAATTTAAAACAATCTAAAAACATATTTACAAAAAATGTATTTGGAAAAGGAATAAGAACATTGAAATAAAATACCACTAATAATGCAATAAGAAAATAAAAATAATAAAATATTACTGGAATATTCCTGGACGTACTTTTACAATACATTTTTTTTTATTACTACATTTTATTTATAAAAAGAAAGGAGAACATCCAAGTAAAATACCACTGATAATGTTGTAATAAAATAAAAATAATAAAATATTACTGTAATATTAGTGGACGTACTTATACAATTTAAAAAAATATTTTTTTTAATTACTACATTTTATTTAGAAAAGGAATAAAAACATAGAAATAGCATACAACTAACAATGCAATAATAAAATAAAAATAATACAATATTACTGTCAGGATGAATACAAATAACAGATAATGATTAATAATTCAGAACAAAATTGGCAGTTTTTTAACACTTAAATGAATTACATTTATTGAATTAATGATAAATAAAATGCTTAAATAAAACAAAACTGACTTTATGAAGATTAGTATGAATTACCTGCAGGCTCTGCAGACCTCCGTAAGCGGTGAAGAGCGACAGGAAGCCGAGAGAGACCACAAGCACGTTCTTGAAGTTGCGGCTGATCATGGCTGCTAATTTGCCAAACCTGAAGGGACAAAGAAAAGCCTTGAAAACGTTACGACGAGTGTCTCATCAGAGGAGCTTCACTGCTGGGGAGTAAAGTGCCTGCAGAGGATCTTTTGTGATAAAACACGCTACAAATACAGCAAGACCTGTGAGCAAAGTCCAAGTGTGACACACACACACACACACACACACACACACACACACACACACAGTATATATGAGGACCTGACTTATCTTTGGGCCTCAGTATGATCGCCTCAAAACTTTATGATGTGCTTCCTCCCTCCAAATGTCTTTGTGTTGGTTACGATTACAATAAGGTTTTCTACCTCATTGACTCCAGTTTACATTTAGGAAGGTGTCAGTGGTCTGGGAGGGGGAGGCGTGGGGGCGGGGGTCACGGTTCCGTACAGGAGCAGTGGCAAAGGGCAAAGGTTTACGACAAGTTATTCCAAGGGCGTTCACCGCATCTCCGTCTGTTTTGTTTCTACGACGCCACCGCTTGTCACAACAATGGGTCACGGAAATTAGACAGTCCCAGTCACCTGCAATGTCATGTTCACCGAAAATAACACTAATATCACAATATATATGAACAGCATCGCTGATACACCATTTCTACCAAAGCAATGAAGGAAAAAACACATGAAACATACAAAATATCAATTTCATTCTATATTAGAACTTATTTCCCTCTCAGAATATTTCCATAATTTAATTGCCAGAGGAGAAACAGCTAAAAACATCATTTTTTCACACGTCTACGTATGATTAGCTTTCTTCTACTCCCGAAGCGTTGCACAACAAAGGCTGAAAATGAGTCAAAACACGCACCCCGACTGAGCCGCCTGTGCTGTTATTTTTATGACACATGCACCACATGGTGGCGCTGTTATTAAAGCCCACAAGTTGAATTGACTTGAAATTTCTCCCAAAAGCAACAGCCAAAATGTAAAAAATGAGCAGCAATTAAGAACGAGAATGATGTCGACATATTAAGAGAAATAAGTTTTGCTCCAAGAAGTAACTCTACGAGGTTAACGTTGTAATATTAGGAGGAAAAAATAACATCATTTTAGTAGCATAGAGAAGAAATATATTTTAAAAAGACATGTTTTTTTATTTAAGTTGCAATACTATGAGAAACAACAAAGGGACCTACAATGCTTTTCCTCTTTTCTGACCTATAAATGTTGTTACAATGTTGTGTTGTTGTGTTAAACGATGCCAACGCGTCAGATAATGAGGTTTGTGCATTCGGAAGTGGGACCTGAAAGCAGCTTTTTTTTTAACACCGAGTGCCACTGACCTCAACGCAACCCGGACTTCCTTATATGGGAATGCCCAGGCAAACTCTGTAGGCCTGCCCTCCCCCTGCTCTGCTTCGCTCTGCTCTGTTCACCATGTTAGCACGTATGGCTCCCAGGAAATGTTTGTACGGGTGCGCTTAAAGAGGCGAGCATCAGGCAGAAGTGGTTGGAGTTGCTGATTCCCGGCCAGCACCGGCATTTCACACGGGACTGCTTTGTGAACATGGGTCAATACGAAGCTAATTGTTGCTCAAGTCCGACGCCTGTCCAACGTTACTTGGTCGTGTTGAAGAGTCAGAAGAGCAAGCTGTGAGTAACAGTTTAGCAGTGTCCTAACTGTGTTTATTTTGTGTAGGTAAGCGGACAAAAGGGGTTCGGCAGCTGTGACCAATCACAGCGGAGCGGTCTCGGCGGGAGGCAGGAAACCCGAGGAAACACTGCAGGAAGAGGTGCAGAGTCTGGAAGATCTAGAAAGCTTTCTATGTGGCTTATCGTGTGTAGCTGTGCTATAGGAGTCCAGAAGTCAACACAAAGGCCCGAAAATTAGTAAAATAGGTCGCTTTTAAAAGTAGTAGTAGTTGCAATGTCATGAGATTAAAATCAAATTATTATGGGAAGGAAGTCATAATTCCAGGAAGAAAATTTACAAGAGGAATGTTGAAATAGTTGGGGAAAAAATTGTAAAAAAAAAAAACAAGAAACACTAAAATTTTACAAGAATAGAGTGAAAATATTAAACGAAAAACAAGAATATCATAATGCCATAATATTATGAGGAAAAATAGCATCATTTTAGTAGTATAGGGTCAAAAAATGTGATATCATTTCGCAAGCTGATATCGAAGCAAATTCCCGTTCAGAACTCCTCTCATTTTGACAGCATGTTTTTAAGCAGGTCACAATGTGATATTTAATGTTTTGATGTTTTCATAGTGACCGATGTCGAGATGCCCTTCACTGGAAGAGAAAAAGCCTTTTGTGTGTTGCCGTGTGCTCGATCACGGTCGAACAAGACTGCGGCGTGCATTTGTGAGGGACTTCTCAAAACGGTCAACCAACAGCGATGCAGATTTGGACATGGCACCAAAAATTCTGTTTGCGCAGGGCAAAAGGATCTGGACGAGCAAAAACAGCGTGTTCCGAAGAACACGTCTGGAAACCCAGATTCCTCCAACACATCCTGAGGAAACATGCTGCATTTCAAAAATATCATGAAATATTATGAGAATCAAACAAAAGAAAATAATAGGGGTGCGCCGATCAGTATCCGACGATTTCTGTGAAAAAGCACGGTATCAGCCTATGCTGATACAGCTCCGCCCCCATTGCAGCGTCTGTCTCCCGCCTACTTTCCCTTCACAAAGCCAAAAACAAGCATGTCTGCCGTGTGGGACTTACCTGTCTGTCTCGCCGGGGTGGCGCGTTACAAACCTTCAGTTTGGTGCCGCATTTGGGGGGCAGCGTGCGGTGAGTGTTTGTAGCTCGCGAGGTGATCGTCGGTCTGGCAGCGGCTAATGTAGCCATGTGTGCGTGGCAGTCGGAGGTCTGAGGCGGATTGCCCGAAAAGCAGTTTAGCGCCTGATCCTCTTGAAAAAGTACGTCAAATATGTTTTTGTCTAAAGTGTATGGTTCTTCTTTCGTATCATATAGCCCAGGGGTCACCAGCGTGGTGCCCTCGGGCACCGGGTAGCCCCCCACGACCACATGAGGCACCCGCAAGCCTGCTTTTCATTCAGGTTTTCAGTTAATAATGTGAGAACAACATCAAGAAATGCATTCCGAAATACAAAATGTGAGTTGTGGACACCAGCATTTTGTCAATGTTCTGGTAAAACAAGCTTATTCGCTTTGTTTGGCTTGAAATAAGCTATGAAAATAAATAAATAAATAAATAAATGTTACAAAAATGAGTAGCTCTTGGCCATTTTCATGTTGTAGAAGTAGCTCTCACAAGGAATAATGTTGGTGACCGCTGACATAGCTATTAGTCCCTTTAAACATTTACACTTCATCTACTGTATGTGACTGATATCTGTATCGGCCGATTTCACTCATGGATGATCGGTATCGGTAGCATAAAACGCTGATCGGAAAATAAAGAAAATAAAGTTGTAATTTTCGGAAAATTTGTTTGGGGAAAAAGTTATAATATTATGGGAATAAAGTCATAATATTACGGGAATGAATTCATAATTATGAGAAGAACATTTCCAAGAAGAAAGATGAACTAGAAAACAAATTAAAAAAAAAAACAACAGCAGAAATGGAAAAAAACGGCTGCAATTTCACAAGAATAAAGTCAAACTATTCAGAGAAAAAAGTTGTATTCTAACAAAAAAAAAGTCACAATTTTACCAGATTAAACTGGTATTATTATGAGGAAAAATAATATCATTTTTGTAGCATAGTCTTGAAATATATAAATATATATATATATTTAAAAATATCATTTTTTTTTAGCTGTAAAATGATGAGAAACAAACAAAACAAAATAAACTTGAAAAAATAAACATGAAAAAGTTATCATATTACAAAAACAATTTATTGATGAAGATTATTTCAGCAGAAAGTTGAAATATTTGGGGGAAAAACAGCAAAATTTAGGGAAAAAAAAGAGCAAACAGTGAAGTTGATATTAATAATAGGCTTTATCAGCCTTTTTACAACAAACGCAGATGCATTTTTTTCTTGAAATATAGATAAGTTGTTAGCATATGTTACAAAACACCACAGTTTTGCATTCTTTCATTTTTCACAATGTGGCCCTCACTGGAAAAACCTTTGGACACCCCCTAAATAGATGATATTTGTTAGACGATGCCTATTTTGGAGTATTACGGGAAAACGGGAAACAAATTGTTCAATCAATTATTTGCAATGCAAAATAACAAACTAACAGGGTTTTTTTTAACCTCCACAGCTGGGATACAACCTGCACCTTCTGCCTTTAAAGGCAGCAGCTGTACCTTTACACCAGCAGGAACCAACCGGTGAACAGGTGAATTCTGCCATTTTCTTCTCTTATTTTGCGGCGAGCTGTCAATCATTGTGCTCAAGAGAAGCAGTTGCACATTCCCAAGGTAGAATTGATCGCAATCGTGAGTCTTGTGGTATTTGTGAGAAAGTTACACTCGTACTAAGTCTTGTAAAATACCACAGTATTTCATGCGGTTGGAATAAAGTACAAAGAATTCCTCCGTGCAGTGGTGTAACGCATTTAGTAACGTGTCATCAATAATCATAAATGATAATCGCCATGACAGTGACTGGATGATAAAGTGCAAATTGACTTTTGACCACGTGGAATAAAAAGCTATTGTAAATCTTACAAAGGGCGTAGGAATGCAGTAAATCCTCTCTGATTGGGTCATTCGTGTTTCACCTGTGAGTGTTGATTGGCTGTAGCCTGAGGTAGGCGGGTACAGTTTGTGTTTGTTTGTTTGAGCAGACACATTTGTCCACTCGGTTGAAATCATTCATCCTGTTGTTGCAGTGAAGCACCTTAAAGATGGCCGCCACCCAGCAAGAAGACCAAGCTCGCCCTCTAGTGGCTGCAAACGGAACAGGACAGGAATGGAACGGCCTTTCCCCCTGAGTGCTCGATGACTTTGTTTCATTCTTTACTTTTAAACATCATTTTACTCCTGAGGCGGATAGTTTGACACATTTGTGACTTCAAAAGTCTACAAAAATGAAGAGAAGGGGCCATAATAGTATGTATTTTGTCTTGTTTTGAAAGTGATAGTGTAGGCCCGTGAGGTAAAATGCAGATAAAACAGGTTCGTTCTTGCTCGTCCCAGACTCTTACCTGTGTGACTGCTCATGGAAAACAAACCTAAGACACTTAGTTTCTCACGCGCGCACACTTCCTTCCTCCAGGCTGACTTTTCTCAGCCAATCCTGCAGCGCTTTCATGCAAATCCCTCCTGGAATGTCGAACCCACATGAGAACCACAACTCATTTGGGCCCGGATTACTTTTTCTTTTTTTTTTTTTAAAGACTTCATCCTGATCCTTGTTGGACTCAACACGCTGGCGGCCATCTTTTTTCAAACCCGACTTTAGTCGACTACTTTTTTTGGACAGGAAATGAGAAAACCTGAACATGTCTCACAAACACATCCTGGTCTAAAAAGCACTCTCTGACAAGTCTTCCAATATGCTAAGCACACTGACCAAAAGTCCTGTCTTCCCAGGACATGCTCTGTTCCTGTTTTGGCTGTCCTGGATTTTACTCTTTTTTTTTTTAAGAAAGTGATGAAAATATCCTGATTTTTCATCTCATTTTGTAGGTTGGAACAAGGAGGAGGGCGGCAACCCCTCGGCCCGGGCCCCAGGGGGCCCTGTAGCCTGGTGTTTTTGCACTGTAATACTTCATACCCGTTTGATGGACTCCAAATTGCACAGTGGCTCTCGTGGTGCCGCTGTGTATGTTGTAAAACGATGTGATCATGAGCTTTATTATTTGGGTTGAAAGGGCCCACCCCCGGCCCAGCTGTGATTTGTTCCGCTAGTGCAGCGGTCGTCAACCTTTTTACAACCAAAAGAGACATTTTGCCTCCTCTTCCAGTAAAAAATAAACATTACACAGCTTATAAACTTGTAAAAATTGTAATCTTTTTAAAACGTTACCTTTTAAAACCACAAAATTCAACAAACAGAAGTGCGCCTTCATGTGTAGGCCTACTTTGAAGTAATATAAACACTTAACGCTGTAAGTCTTACTGATATTTGTGTCAATTTCAAACAAAATGCAGCCAATGTTAAGATAAAAAAAGAGTTCACATATCTCCACGAGTGTTGTTTGCTCAATAGCGTTTATGCCTGCGCTGAATTGTCATCAATAACCATTCTGTTGGTCCTGTCCTTGACTGTCTCCGAAAAGAGAGGCATTCTTTCATTTTCTGAATAATCTCCTGTTTATTTATTCGTTCGCAGAATAGATGCTCTGATATTTTTGTGAATGATTCTTTCATGAATTGTCCATCTGTGAATGGCTTCCATCTCATGCGCAGCCCAATATTGCCAATTTGGTGATTTTCTCACTAAATCTGGCGACTTTCCAAACTGTCTCGGCAGTGGCGGAGCTACGGGGTCACTCCCCGGACACCCCCACGGCTGAGGGGCAATTTTGACAAACGCGGCTCTGTGGTGCAGAACATTAGTTCAACCTAACCGCCGTTTCCGCTTGGACGCATTTCACTGTGGCACACAACTTTACGTATGGAGGAGCTGCCAATAAAACGTCATCTTGCATGAACTGCAAGCAGTAGGTAAGTTTTTATAATTACTTTAATCGCTTCCGGTGAAGTTTTCTCGCTATGTTGACTTTGACTTAAATTCTGAAGTGCGCTACAGCAAATAATGGAAGCTCTCTGCAGCAGCATGAGTGGGCATGTAAACCAAGGAGTCTAAATAGGAGTGCCGATGGGCATCCACTTCCGTATTATTCCCTTCGCGGGTTTCGCAGCCATAATGGGGAGCAGAATCCAGAAACTATGCATTTTTAAAACATGTCCTCGGCACACCGCTCAGCTATTAATTACTCTAATAGACGGTCCAAAGGCAGTGGCGGCGCTACGGGGTATTAACGGGTATCAACTTAGTGCCACCCCTATGTGAGTAATGGTCTCACCTTGGCCGCCCCAATGACTAGCCAATGACAAGCCACAAATGTAAAGACTTTTCCTGACGTCGTTGGGAGATTTTTCTGGTATTTTGGGACGTGGAAGTGAAAGCACATTTTGTTCTGAGCTGCAGTGGCACACTATCTGCCTCTCCTGGTGTCACCACCTCGGCGATTAGCGTGTCACGGGCTCCGAGCACATAGTAGCTACAGCGCGCTTCTTGTTATAAAACATATTGCTATGCTCTCGTTTATTCCACTTGCTTCAGGCTCGACTCAAAACTGCTTCACCTTTTTTTTCTCTCCTCAGTTAGACTCACTGCATACACTAGCCCCCCCTCCTTGCTCATCCAATCAGCAGTCAGAACACAGTCTAGATGCATTCATGGACTTGCGGTGAGTCGGATATTTCATATTCTTTTTGAGAATGCACATTTACCTTACTTCGGTGAATAACTTTATTCTGACCTGAGGACATGAACAGCAGTGCAAGTCCAACACCACATATGTATCTCCATCTCACCAACACGTCTCTAGTCCCTTCCCTTCTAGACACTTCCCCACCGTCACTGGACAACCGCGAGATGCATTCAAGGACGATCTGAACATCACAAGAACGCCTTTATAATGTGTGTGCGTGTGTTTGTGCAGTCTAAATAAAAAGAAAGACAAAGAAAATCAGCAGGTGGGTATTCTCATCTCTCACGAACGTAACTCTTACTGCAGAAGTACAATTTGCTGCATTTAAGTATGCTCGGAAATCCCAGAAAGTACACGTGGAGTCAAATGAAATGACGTGGCGCCTTTGAACGCAAGCCTTCATCGCTCATAATAACACGGTTGAAGTGTGATTCAAATGTTCTGCTGCTGTTAAAGAAACTAGAAGAGACATTATTTCATTCCAGCGGACTTTGAAGTTATTTTTGCACCACTGAACTATTTTAGGCTTAATAGACTATGTTGTGTATCTATCTATTGTTTCCTTGGTTATAGATAGTATTTTGTAATAGAACAATTTTCCATCCATACAGAGGAAGCATACTTGTACTATAGGATACATACTGTATTGAAATGATGAGTCATGTTGGAGTAAACTTGCAGTATCGGCGTGGTTTTGGGTAATGAAAATAAAGTATGGTCACCCAAACATACACACTTTGGAACGTCAGACTTGTTTGTGCAAGAAAATCTTCACAAAAATATCCTCCTGGTTTGACAAAACATGTTTGGTCGGCCGACCGCGCAGCAGCTGCTGCTCGCGTCATTCTCGCCAACCTCAGTTTCTAACCTCATTGCCTTTACGGCGGCCACTGTGGGCGCCATATGTCAACATACAGTATATTCTATAGCAGGGGGTGTCCAAAGGTTGTTCCAGTGAGGGCCACATAGTGACAAACGAAAGGATGGAACTTTGCCACTTTGATATTTTGTAAAGCAACACATACAAGGAAAAAAAACCCTCAAGGACCCCGCTGAGAGTGTAGAGTTGGTCCACAGCAGGAGCAGTGTGGTTTTTGTCCTGGTCATGGAGCTGTGGACCAACTCTGTACTCTCGGCAGGGTCCTCGAGGGGGCATGGGAGTTTGCCCAACCAGTCTACATGTGTTTTGTGGACTTGGAGAAGGCATTCGAATGTGTTCCCCCGAGGACCACCTAATTCAAGCACTTCGTTCACCGTATGACCGGTGTCAGAGTTTGAGAGCCAGATGAGGTGGCTCGGGCATCTGCGCAGGATGTGTTCAGGGCACGTCCGACTGGTAGGAGGCCTCGGGGAAGACCCACGTTGGAGAGACTGTGTCTTTCAAATGGCGTGGGAACGCCTCGGGAGCCGCTGGACGAAGTAGCCGCGGAGAGGGAAGTCTAGGTTTCACTGCTTAGGCTGCTGCCCCCGCAACCCGACCTCGGATAAGTAGAAGTAGATGGATGGATGGATGGTTGCTTTGGGTGTCATAATATTACAACTTTTTCAAAATGCCTTTTTTCTTTAATATTGCAACTATTTTTCCTCATATCACAACATTGTTCCGGTAAAATTAGGACTTTTTCTAATTAGACTACAACTTGTTTCTGTCCATATATTGACTTTATTCTTGTAAGATGGCTGCTGATTTCTCCATTTTTGCTGGGTTTTTTTTGTTTGTTTGCAGCACTTTGACCACCCCTGTACTATACAGCAGTGGTCCCCAACCCCCGTGGCCCGGTACCGGGCCGTGGGTCATTTGGAACCGGGCCACACAGGAAGAAAAAATAATTTCTATTATTTCATTTTTTTGTTTTATTTTGAAAAGTGGCCGGATTCTCTCTGTTACATCCGTCTCACTTGACGCATGTCCATTGTGCGTGTGCTAACTTTCTCTCATGCCGCACAGATAGACTACTACTGTATTTTTAGCATTTTTCTTTCACGTCATATTTGGTGTCAAATGCTGATACTATGTGGGAATGATAAAGGTAAGTTTTGATGACTTATTGAGTGCTAATGTGCACATTTGTCACAAGTGAATTCATGCTAGCGCACTGCTTTTAGTACCACACACGTCAAACAACCATGTAATAATCTCTCTAGAAAAACTTGGCTGGAACTTGAACTGGTGGATGGTGGGTCGCCATTGATTTTCTGCTTTTAATTTGATCTTATTCGTGTCTTAGTTTTACACAATACATAATAACTGCTATACAGTAAGTGCTCATGAGATCACTCTTTATGACTGCATGTGTTGTAATGCTAATATGTTTCTTTATTTCCAACAATGTTACACATACAATTACACATACAATTTAACTCAGTTCGACACGCGTGAAAAGGAGTAGGAAGTACCCGAGCTTATATCAATTTAAAGATTGTTCACTTTACCAGTTTACCATGTATTGAATTGTAAAAGGATAGTC
Organism: Dunckerocampus dactyliophorus; assembly: GCF_027744805.1. Lineage (NCBI taxonomy): Eukaryota > Metazoa > Chordata > Actinopteri > Syngnathiformes > Syngnathidae > Dunckerocampus > Dunckerocampus dactyliophorus. The sequence goes on along the minus strand of NC_072837.1, from coordinate 15,569,607 downwards.
AAGGTACTTTTACAGTCATACAAACAACGGAGTACAAGCTGCCAGAAAGAACAACGTGCATGTTTTCATGAAATGATGTTACAATGAAATAGAAAGGCGTGCAGCTGGAAATGAAGCCACGCGAGCCGATACACACATCGTGTACTCTGTTTACTTACTTTCTCTAACGTCTGCATTTCTTCCTCACAATGTGTACACTTGACACTTTCTGCACGTGAGTCACACACCGCTAAACCATGCAGCATTGCTGTGTTGGTCCGCGCGCGCGCGCGCGTGTGTGTGTGTGTGTGTGTGTGTGTTACAGGGGCAGACAGTACAATGCTGACACAGTGCATCACTACTGTTGTGTTCCCAGCAGTACAATGGACAACAACATACAGAGATGCTGAGCACGACACTCTTATGCTTTATGGAGCCCAATCACACACACACACACGCACGCATGCACGCACACACACAGTTTGGTTGTAATAGATGGAAAGATGTCACAATGGTTATCCCAAAAGTGAGTACAACGCTCCCATTTCAACATTTTATTTTATCCTGTAAAGACGACAATACTTTGAAAATTGGATATTTTGTCAAAATACGCCAAGAAGTTCTCACAGCGTTGTGGTGCAGGTGGAAAAGCATATTATTAATGGCAACTTGGCTCTTTTTTTCCCCCCATTTTTGCTGTTTGTTTTTTTTAATTCCAAATATTTCAACTTTCTTCCAAAATAATCTTTGTAAATTTTGTTCTTGTAATATTCTGACTTAATTCTCATAAAATCACAGCTTTTTTTCCATTTTTTTCAATTTTTTTTAACTTTTTTAAAAACTTTTCAAATATTTCAACTTTCTCCTTAAATAAACTTGGTATATAGAAAGGGCGGCATGGCTCAGGTGCCAACCTGAAGGTTGCGAGTTCAATCCTCCATCCTCCGTCCTCCGGTGATTGTGTCGAAGTGTCCTTGGGCAAGATGCTGAACGCCCTGATGCTGCGTCATCAGTTGGTAAATGTGCTAGCAGTGTCAGGTGGAAAAGCGCTACACGAGTGAAAGACCATTGTTCTTCGAGTAATATTATGACTTTAGTCCCATAATATTTTGACTTTATTTTCGTGATATTTGAACTTTCTCTCCAACCTAATTTTCTAAAAAAATCACAACTTCAAAAATGACATAATATTTCCTAATAAGATTGAGATTATTATCGTAAAAATTGCCATTTTTTTCTTGACTTTTTTCCCTTAATATTTGGTTTTTCCATTTCTGCTTTTGTTCTTTTTACATTTTCCAACTATTTCAACTTTCTTCTTGTACATTTTCTCCCCTAAATTTCTCAAAAGTACAGCTTTATTTTTTTATTATTATTATTTTTTAAATATTTCAACTTTATGCTACTGAAATGACATCATTTTTTTTCTCTTAACATTACAACAGTATGGTCATAAAAGTATGGCTTTTTCCTTATTAGATTACAACTTTTTTCTTTTAATATTTTGACTTTATTCTTGTAAAATTACTGCACATTTTTCAATTTTTGCAGGTTTATTTTTTCTTCTTAAATTATATTTTCGGAGCCAAGCATGCTGGCGGTAGCGTCATGTCCTCATGGGGCTGCACGAATGCCGCCGGGACTGGGGGAGCTGCGGTTGATTGAGGGGAAATGTGAACATTGTGAAGCAGATCTTTCTTCTCTGGATACACTTTTGACATTGATGAGACCGCATGATTGGTGCATTTCAGTTGGCCACAATAAAAGGCCTCTCCAGTGTGCAGTTTAATGTGTATGGGGGTGAAGAGTGACCAATACTGTTATGTAGTTCCGTTGTGTCTATAAATGAATACAAATAAAGTGGAGGAAGCGAGCAGAAAGACACCAAGAGAAAAAAAAGTACGGTTAAAAAAAAAAATGCATGAATTATTCAAGTCTCACTTTGTCTGCTCCTCGTTTGTCTCACGATCCTCTCTGCTCCTGCACTCTAACAGCCGCATTCTTCTCTCGCACGTGCGTGTGTGTGTGTGTGTGTGTTTGTGTGTGTGTGTGTTGGAGTACTGTACAATAGTGCCTCACACACACACACACACACACACACTTGCACTAAGCTGGTAATTAAAGAAGCAAAATAACATCCTTCCACTGCAGCCGAGCACTGTGGGAAACGTAGGCGGCTCGAGTGCTTCTTTCTTTCTTTCTTTCTTTCAGGGATGGCGGACGGAGAGCAGGCGTGTTTAACATCCTTACTTCTCTTTCACCTTCTTCAGAAACAAGCGTCTTCTTGTTTTAATGAGCGTCCGCCTGGGAGACTCGATGCAAACACGACACGCCAGCTTGGAAGACAAACGCGCCGTTCAAATAGTGACACGATATTTATTTGACTTTGCCCTCAAATGCAGCCAGTCCACCACTCACACTTTAGCCTTTAAATTAAAATAACATTAAAAAAAATACATTTGAACTCAAAATAATGACGCAATATGTATTTGCCCTAAAGTCCACCACTCACACCTGCGTTATTATGGGAGTGTTTTAATTCAATTACATGAAAATAAATAAAATGTTATTAAAAATGCATTAATGAATTAAAATAATGATGCAAAATGTACTTGATTTTGCCCTAAAATCCACCAGATGGACAAGAGAATGACACGTGTGTTATTATGACAGCATTTAAATAAAAATGTAAAGAATACAGTGAAATTTTAAAAATACAATAAAATAAATTAATAAAATAAAATAAATAAATTTTTTAAAAAAAGTAAAATAATGGTGCAATATTTATTTGTTTGTGCTAAAATCCACCACATTGACGCGGCCCTGCTGCGCTTCCTCAATAGAAGTGGACAGATGGAAGAATCACACTTATTGTTCTTTATGACCGCGTTTCAATTGAAATAAAATAAAAAAAAATTAACTTGAAATTGAAAATAAATTAAAAGCAAATTGAAAATATAAAAACGATGACACAATATTAATTTTGTTTTGTTTACTTGTCCTAAAATCCACCACATGGCCACAAACCTGCTGTGCTTCCCCAATTATTATTATGCCAGCGTTTAAAGCTCAGTCAGATGGCCCATTTCGCCTAAACGGCTTTGTTTTATTGTTTTAAAAGCGCGATTATTTACACGAACGTCTTCCCGTCAGGCGGGCGTGACCGGCGTGGCGTTTCAAACCGGTCTAACAGGGCCAGCACGCCGGCGAGCGCTCGCTAGCCCGGTCGCCGGAAGCAGCTGGTGTCACCTGGACCAACAACATGTGGGCGTGGCCTCCTCCGCACACCTGAGGGTGTCGTCACTCTCGCTTCATTTTTAACTATTTTGAGAACATTGCCTTTAATATAATTATATTCCAATTAGTTATTACTATTAAGGCTTCAAATGGAAACGCTCACATTGGTGCAAATGCTATCATTATTACTGTATTATTACCACAATCACCATTTTTATACATAGTTTTGCATCGAGTTGCATATACCGCAGGTACTTTATTATATAGTGTTAATGTGGCTTCTATCAGAAGCTATTGTGTGCACATTGTGTGGTAATTTGATTGTTATAATTTGTTTATTTGATATAATAATTTGATTTTTTTTTATCACTATTATTATTTATTCACTACAGGGACTAAACATGTAAAGTAGCCTTTGGGCTAATTTAAATATTCATGAATATGCGCTGTCGCTTTTAAATGAATAAATAGTAAATACAAAAAAAAAACAACTAATAAATACGTGTTTTTCATTTTGAGGTAATATCTATGTTGTATTTCAGATTTTTTTGTATTTATCTATAATTTTTTGGGGGGGTGACACATTTTCTTATAAATTAAAGATGTTCAAATTCCAAAGTGTAGCCTGGGGCCATTTATATATTTTATTTATATATTTATATACTTTTTTAAACAACAAAAGAAAAAAATAAAAGTAATAACAAATAAAATATAATATATTACAATAATGTGAGAAAAAGTATTTTTCGTCTTTTTCCAAAATTTAAAATATCAAGGGGACTCCTGACCAATCACAGCAGAGTAGGCGTGGCCGAGGGAGAAGGCTTCAGAATCCGAGTGTTTCGGCCAAGAGGAGAAGAATGCAGATTTGTTTGAAACACAGCTGGAGCTTGATGGAGTTTTTTATGAACAGAAAGTTACTATCGTGCCTCGCCGGATCCGATATCATTTGAAAAAGAAAGAAGTTAACTGACTGCTAAATCTGCCGCACCCGTGGGTCCATGCAGTCCACATGCGCTGCACATTGCAGCCAATCCAATCCAAGACAACATGACAGGCTTTAGCAAGAAGAAGGAGGAGGAGGTTCAACTTGAGGCCACAAGGCTTTTTCTCACTTTGAAGGATTTGTCTCATCTTCTCGTTTCAAACCGTCCAAATAAAAGAAAAACTCCAGGTGCCCTCGTCCAGACAAGATGTGTGACATCAACGCCGGCGCACTTATTTCACCCTCATCTGAGCCGTCTCGCTTCTTCTTCTCCCGTGCTCGACTACGTGTGGCGTGCAGAACGCTGACTCGAGCGTCTTTTCACAGCGACAGGCCAGACTGAAGGGCTCATTAACATTTAAAGACGACACAGACGTCGTTGCTGAAAGGTCGCGGAAGTCAATGTAGCATGACGACAACAAGGCTGCATCGGTTTCACTGCTCTGACTGCATCGTCCCGACATGCAGCTCCTTCCAAACAGGAAGACACCTGTGGCCGACCACTGATTCACTCCTTTTAACACTTTTAATCGCGTTAAAATGTGACTAAAGGCCTTAGGATGGCCATAGCTTGGCCCTGGAACACATTATTTCGATTTGCCTTATTCCCTATGGCAGGGGTGCCCAAAGTGCGGCCCGGGGGGCATTTGCGGCCGGTGGCTGGTTTTTTTTATTGGCCCGCGGCACATTCGGAAAATATCATTTGACAAGAAAATTTAAAAAAGCAACAACAACAGCACAAATGGGAAAGTCAGCAGTAATTGTACTGCCACAAAAAAATAAAATCAAACTATTAACTCATTCAATCCCAGCCATTTCTCAGAAAACGGTTTGGACTGATCTTTCAAGGCACACAGCATATTGTGTTCTCTGGCTATATAAACATGGAACCTACCAAAAGAAAGATTAAACTTCCGTCTATCATCAGAAAAAAAAAAGTTTGCCTCTACCTTATTCCGTTCTTTGGTAATCAGCAGTAGAACATAGGTCAGTTTCAGGAAAATATCAGTTCCCGACTAAAAAAGGGAGAAAACCAGCTTAAAAAGTTTCCCAAGCATAACTTTCACTTTGACACAAATATTTTTTGCTTTTGTGACAGCTCAAATATCTAAACAACTACACCACAACATAAAAAAACACAAAAAATGGTTGTTTTACATCAAAATAACCACTTATTTACAAATATAACACCATGAACTAGTTACAATTTTCACATTTGGAACTGAGCTATGTTTGTGCACGCGTGTGCGCGTGCGTTAAAATTTCCCTACAATGCACTTTCTTTCGCACTCCTCCACGCTCTCTCACTTCCTCTTTCCTGCCATGTGTGATTCTTCCATTGAAATGACCTGCCAAGCTCTTATCAAACGCACTTCTGCCGTTTTTATGGTGCTCAGAAGTGCAATGCATGTGTGGAGAGTTGCACCATCACCTCTTTTTGCCTCTCGCGCAAAAAAACCATAAAAGACGTGCAAATACGTTGTCGGGATCGGGCTTGGGGATTATAAAAATGTGTAGCTACGTCTTTGGTGTTGAATGAGTTAAGAGAAAAAAAGTCATCTAAAGAGAAAAAGTCGTAATTTTCCAAGAATAACGTAATATTATGAGGGAAAAATAACGTCTTTGGGAGCATGATGGGGTTTTTTTAAGTTGTAATTTTATGAGAAAAAAGCAAAAGAATGAATAAAGTTGTCATTTTTGGAGCATTAGATTGTGGGAATTCAAATGCTACCAGAATAAAGTCCAAATATGGCAATAAAGTCATAATTATTCTCATGAGAAGAAGAGGAAAGCTGAAATATTTTGGGGGAGGAAACGGAAATGGAAAAAAACAGCTGTAATTTTAAGAAAACAAAGTCAAAATATGAGGAGAAAAAAAGTTGTATTCCAAAGAGAATTTTTACGAGAATAAACTTGTAATCTTTTAAGAATGTGGTAGCATAGAGTTGAAATATGACAAAAAAAATACATTTTAAAAGTTGTAATATTATGGGAAATAAACAAAACTAAATAAAGTTGTAATTTGTAGAAAATTTGCTTGGGGATAAAGTTACAATATTATATACAAAGTCATAATATTATGAAAAGAAGGCGAAGATTGCGAGGATTATTTCCGAAGAAAGTTGAAATTTAGAAAATTAAAAAACAACAGCAAAAAACGGGGAGAAAAAGAGCAAATATTGAAGTTGATATGAAAAATAGTCTTTTTCACCAATATGACAAAGCTGAGATGCAGTTTTTTCTTGAAATATACCTAACGTCTTACCATATCTGCATGTGTAGCAAGGTGGCTAAGTTCAATGTTAGCAATGATGTGCACGATACATAAAATCGTGTGCATGCGACATAGATTGACATGCAGTAGAAATGAGTGCACTTACTGTATGTCCACATCACAGCTAACCATGTCAGTCAAGTAGACTCTGCATCTTCCAACATCATTAGATGTGTCTAATGCAGTGCTGCTGTCCAAAGGCTGTTCCAGCGAGCGCCACTTAGTGAAGGATCCAGCTTAGCCACGTTGATGTTTTATAAAACAAAGCATGTAGATACGCTAAGAAGTTATATATTCAATATTTCATCTCAGCTTTGTCATATACTGTAGGTGAAAAAGCAGGTTATTAGCATCAACTTCACTCTTTTTTTGCTGTTTTTTAATAATTATTTCCCGAATATTTATACTTTCTTCTCAAATGATATTCATAAATGTTCTTCTTTTAATATTATGACTTTATTCCCAAAATGTTCTAACTTTTTCCACAGCCTACCATTCCAAAAATTACAACTTTATTTTTTTATTTGGTTTGTTTCTCATAATATTACTACTTTAAAAAAAAAAGTTTTTTTTCTTTAATATTTCAACTCTATGTGACTAAAATGAGATTATTTTTCCTCATAATATTATAAGTTTATTCTCGTAATATTGCAAGTTTTTTCTCGTTAGAATGCGGCTTTTTCCCTCTTAATATTTTGACTTTATTCTCTTAAAATTGCAAGTTTTTTCTCATCAGAATGCGGCTTTTTCGCTCTTAATATTTTGGCTTTATTCTCGTAAAATTACAGCTGTTTTTTATTTTGTTGCGTATGTTTCTCATAATATTATGACTTTAAAAAAAAATTTGTTTTGTCTTTAATATTTCCACCCGATGCTACTAAGATTACATCATTTTTTCTCTTAATATTACAAGTTATTCTCATCAAATTTTGACTTCTTTTCATTACAATAGAAACTGTTTTCAGAATATTTCGGCTTTATTCTCGTAAAATTGCAGCTGTTTTTTTTTTTTATTTGTGATGGGGTTTTTTTATTTCCGAAATATTTCAATTTTCTTCTTGTAATTCTGACTTTCTTCCCATAATATTCTGACTTTATTCTCGTAACAATATAACTTTTTCCACAACCTACTTTTTAAAAAGTTCCAGCTTTATTTGTTAGTTTGTTTTGTTTTTTTAATGTTGTTTCATAATATTAGAACTGAAATCAAGAACATCTAAATCAACAAATGATTTAATTTCTCCTCCTATATGACATTTTTAATCAAATATAATAAATCGCTTTTTTCTTTTAATATTTTGACATTTTTTTTATTACTGCTGATTTTTCTATTTTATCTGTTGTTTTTTTTTTTTATTATTATTTCAACTTATTTTAGTATTTTAACTTCAATTTTCTTCTCATAATTATGACTTTATTCGACTTTATTCTTGTAAGATTACAACATTTTTCACAATCCTTCTTGTTGTTTTCTTGTTTTTCTTGTTTGGAACCCTGAGGCTGCATTTTAGACACCCCTGATCTAATGCATGAAGCCTGTCTGACTGAGCCAGATATGATGTGTGTGTGTGTGTGTGTGTGTGTGTGTGTGGGTGTGTGTGGGTGTGTGTGTGTGGGTGTGTGTGTGTGGGTGTGTGTGTGTGTGTGTGTGTGGGTGTGTGTGTGTGGGTGTGTGTGTGTGTGTGTGCCAGCCGCTACCACTCAGCACCAGTCCATTAAGTCAGCCTTTGTCACTTGCAGACAGTGACAGCCAAGCACACACAAAAGCTCCCATAGAGCACATTGTGTCAAAGCATGGTGTCAACACACACACGCACACTCACACACACACACACACAAAGAATTTTCTCCTACATGTACAACACCACCATCTTATCACTAACATGCAGCCACAACATTTAAATGCAACATAAACACTGTTATTCTTCACCAGTATGTTTTTTGTAGTTTGGAGTTTGCAGAGGTGTTTTGATGACCCTTTCCCAGATAACAAAAATGACAGTCAGTCCGTGTGCAAACTGCAACAGTTTTCCTCGCATCTTACCACTACTTTGCGTGTATTTGCGACGGCGGGAGATGTTAAACGCATCCACTTGATGGATGGCAGTGTGGTGAAACAAATATGGCTGCTGTTGATTTGCTTGTTGCTTGTTTCTCTTTGCTCACACGTGTTCCCCCGTCTTGGTTTTTGCTGTCGACTAACAGAAGCAAGGTTTCTACAGCAGAAAAAATTGCCTATTTTCAGGGATTTTTTAAAATAATTTTTTGTGTGAATCTGAATGTGCAGGGATGCACTGGATATAAAAAAAAAAAAGCCGTTCCCCCCCAACATAAATATGTTGTCCATGTTGTCCACTTATAATGGGCAAAAATAAAAGCTATCTTTTGTATGTTTATCACAATTAAATGCTTCAGATCATCAAACAAATTAAAATATTAGTCAATGACAACACAACTGAACACAAAATGAGTTTTTTTATTATTAAGGGAGAAAAAAATCCAAACCTCCATGGCCCTGTGTGAAAATGTGAATGCCCCCCCTGTTAAAACATAACATAACTGAGATTAATTGAGATGTATCAGTCTGGAAAAGGTTATAAAGCCATTTCTTTGGGACTCCAGCAAACCACAGTGAGAGCCATTACACGCAAATGGAACATGGAACAGTGGTGAACCTTCCCAGGAGTGGCAGTGAGTGCAGCGATGACTCATCCAAGAGGTCACAAAAGACTCCACATTAACATCCAAAGAACTGCAGGCTTCAGTTAAGGTCGGTGTTCATGACCCTGGGCACAAACAACGTGTGTGGCAGAATTCCAAGACCAAAACCACTGCTGAAGAAAAAGAACATTAAGGTTTGTCTTAATTTTTAAATCTTGTTGATCCCCGAGACCTTTGGGAAAATATGGTCTGACAAGACAAAAGTTGAACTTTTTGGAAGGTGTGTGTCCCTTTACAGCTGGCCTACAAGTTACACGGCATTTAATAAAAAGAACATCATAGCAACAGTAAAATATGGTGGTGGTAGTGCGGTGGTCTGGGGCTGTTTTGCTGCTTCAGGACCTGGAAGACTTGCTGTGATAAATGGAACCATGAATTCTGATGTCTACCAAAAAGTCCTGAAGCAGAATGTCCGGCCATCAGTTGGTGACCTCAAGCTGAAAGCAACTTGGGTTCTGCAGCAGGACAATGATCCAAAACACACCAGCAAGTCCACCTCTGAATGGCTGAAGACTTTGGAGTGGCCTAGTCAAAGTCCTAACCTGCTAAGGGTGGCCCAACCAGTTATTAGTTTTAGGGGGCAATCACTTTTTCACACAGGGACATGTAGGCTTGGATTTTTTTTCTCCCTTAATAATAAAAAGTTTCATTGAAAAACTGCATTTTGTGTTCAGTTGTGTTGTCATTGACTAATATTTAAATGAGTTTGATGATCTGAAACATTTTAAGCGTGGCAAACCTGCCAAGTTGTCATGAGCAAAGAAGCAATGAAGGGTTGCATTCAAAGACACCACGTCATTTAAGTTAAATCCACTTGTTTTGAGTGTAAATGCATTTTCTGGGATTTCCGAGTACACTTAAATGCATCAAATACTTACTTCCGCAGTAAGAGTTACGTTAGTGAGTGACATAATATCCCCGTATAACTTCTTAGCTACAAAATATCAAAGTGGCAAAGTTGCATCCTTTCGTTTTTCACGATGTGGCCCTTGCTGGGAGAAAGGTTTGGCCACCCCTGGTCTATGGTATCATGCGTGTTATCTGTACGGTCAGCTGTGACGTGTTCAGTCCCACTGAGCTTGGCTCGACTGATTAAAAAGTAAGATGTTCCTCCTGGAGTTTGCCATCACGAGTGTGCTGAGGATTACAGCGGCTGGTGGTTCAAAGTGAAATCTGCCTAAATCTAAAATTAGAAAGAGCAGCTTTGCTTCTGTGTTTGACGCTGGCGGTGAGTCACAGTCCCCATCTGGAAATTCAATCTTAAATCAAGTCATTTTATCATCGTTACAGCCCCCATTCATTTCATCTCTTTTGTAATGTCTATCCATCCATTTTCTACAGCGCTTGTCTTCATGAGGCTCACCTGGACTGGTCACCAGCCAATCACAGGACGCCAAGGGTACGCATTCGTCATTCAGCATTCACAGCACCTCAGATTCACAGCTGTTTGGTTGAAAAAAACGTTTTTATTTGGATTTATTTGTTCCTTTTCTCCAACAATAGCCCGCAGGAAACATATCTCATCCACCATAAGTGAGTATTATTTATAAATAGTTGATAATACAGGTCAAATGTACCATTGTTTAAAAAAGACCACAATTTTCACACATTTATGTCTTTATGCTTCACTGATTAAGTTTTGTCCTCAAGCTTCTGTTGTGCAGTCCTTGAACTCACCATAGTTGCTGTAAGTAGCAAAAGTGATACTCATACACTCACCCTTCGATGATGGCGGTTAATTGGTTCCGGACCTGAGAGTGATACGATATTTTTATCATCTTCTACATACGGTTTTTGACATTATTAGACCCCTTTGCACATAAAATAACACCTCTATAGTCACCTTTACCCTCGTATAACCCAATATAGTAGACTTCATCAGAGAAAATAAGCCACTTAAGACATAAATAAGACCCGTGCTTGTGTGTGTTGCAATAAATGTCTTACAGACATGTGGACACAAAGTGACCTCGGGTGTCCTGAGTTGAGTTTTAGCTGGACTGTGTCCACAACGGCAGCCCGTGATATTACTTGGATTATTGTGAGTATTATGTTATTATGGTGCCTGTTGTGAGATCACTCAAAGCTGCAATAAAAGCCTGTTGTTCTGGCAATCAAGTCTGATGCGTGTGGTTTCTAGTGACACCTAGTGACCAGGGTGGAATACTACATTTCATCAACGTCTTTTAATGCCTTCTGCTGTGCAGTATTTGTATTTTAGTTCATTTAGGCCAGGGGTGTCCAAACCTTTTCAACCGAGGGCCACATTCTGAAAAATGAAAGGATGCAAGGGCCACTTTGATACTTTGTAAACCGACACATAGACATATGCTGTGAATGTATACAGTATATATAATAATATAATATGTAGCTCAAGAAAAAAAGGCATTTCAGCTTTGTAATATAGAAAAAATATATTTTTTGTCCATCATAATATGAGTTCATTCTTTTGTTCTTAATATTTTGACTTTATTCCTGTAAAATTACAGCTGTTGTTTCTGCTGTTTTTTTCCCAACTATTTCATTTCAGGTTCCCTCTTTTTTTTTTTAATTTCAACATTGTTACTAAAATGATGTTTTTTCTCATTTTCCAAGTTTACTGTCATAAAATTGCAACTTTTTTCTCATTAGAAAACTATTTTTTTCTCTTAATATTTTGACTTTACTCTGGTAAAATTTCAGCTGTTTTCCATTTCTGCTGTTGTTTTTTTTTCCCCCAGATATCTAAACTTTCTTTTTGCATATTTTCTTCTCCTAATATTTTGACTTTATTCCCATGTTCTAAATTTTCCCCCAACCTAAGTTTCCAAAAATTATAACTTTATTCACTGTGTTTGACTTAAAAAACAAAACAAAACCCCTTTCTTTAATATTTCAACTTCATGCTACTAAAATGACATTTCTTGACATCCTCATACTATTTTATGCTTGTGAAATTATGGCTTTTTTTCTTTGCTAGATTACAACTCTTCTCTTAAATTAATATTTTAACTTTCCCATTTTTGCTGGTAGTGGTTTTTTTTTAGTTGTCTTGTTTAAATTATATTTTTAGACTGTGCTGCGGGCCGATAAAATCACAGCCGCGGGCCGTAAATGGCCCCCGGGCCGCACTTTGGACACCCCTGATTTAGGCCAATGATACATCAGATTTGCTTAAATGTGTATTTTTTTTTGTACTAATAATAGGCTGTCGTCAACCACAAAACAGAAATCATGAATAAATTTATTTATTTTGGAAAAATGCGATAGAGTGAGGGCCCCAAAGTGGCGAAGGACCGTGACTCCCATTTCATGTGTTGATGGATCATTTATTAGTGGTGAGTAGTTATCCATTTTATACTTTAAATGTGTTTAATAAACGTGTGAGGCATATTTAGGGCTGAAACCTGGATTGTGGAGTGAACAATGGCAATAGAAGAGAGAAGTGGGGGTTCTGGAGCTGAATCTAATCTTGTAATTCAGCCACTCTTATTGCAAATGCTCATTCGAAATCAGATGAGGGAGTCAAAAATAGACATTTTTATATATTTCCACGCTTTATGGGTGGATTTTCAACATTCGCTGGTGTTCCCGGAATGTGGCAACACGCTAACCAGTAGGCCACCGTGTGCCCCGTATCCCAGTGTTAAAGATACAAATGAAAAATGCCGATTTAGACTCATAAAACAAAGCGAAAGGTGCAAATAATGATGTTGTGCAAAGGCCTTTGGCTTCAGGACAAAGAGGAATGTTTTCTTGTTGTCATATTCAGTCCTCTCCAGCAGGTGCTGAATGTCACACAACACTGTCAAGTCCAATAACTTCACTCTCCCAAGCTATGCCCTTCTTGTTTTTGCATTTACATTGCGCTATCTTAGCAAGGCACGTCACAAACTGCCTGAAAGAGCTTCATTTTATGTTAAAAATCTTGCATGTTCCATGAAAAATACATGAACTATAGCGGGGTTGTCCCAAACTTGCAGCATATTCTGAAATAGTGGTGTCCAAAGTGTGGCCCAGGGGCCATTGGTGGCCTATGGCTGTTTTTTTAATTGTCTAAAAAAAATAAAAACCAGCAAAAATTGAATAATTAGCAGTAAGTCAAAATATTAAAAGAAAAAAGTTGTAATCTAATGAGCAAAAGTCATAATTTTACGAGAATAATGTTGTAATATGAGGAAAAATAACGACATTTTGGTAGCATAAAGTTGTAATATTAAAGAAAAAAGTCATAATTATGAGAAACAAACAAAACAACAATTAAAGTCATAATTTTTGGGTTGCAGAAAAGGTTACAATGTTACGAGAACGAGAAAAAAGTCAAAAAATATTTTGACAATGTCATAATTTCAGGAAGAAAATTTACAGGAAAGTTTATATCATTGGAAAATGAAAGACAAAAACAACGGCAGACATGGAAAAACCAGCTGTAATTTTACAACAATTAAGTCAAAATATTAAGAGAAAAAAAGTCATATTCTAACGAGAAAAGTTGCAATTTTACAAGAATAAACTTGTAATAAAAAATGATGTAATCAGGAAAAATCATGTAATTTTAATATCATACATATTAAAGAAAAAATATGCTATTTTTTTAAAGTTGTAGTATTATCACAAAAAAAAGTTGTAGTTTTTGGAAAATTTGATTGGAAAAAAAGTTATAATATTATGGGAATAAAGTCAAAATATTACAAAAAAAACATTTACAAAAAATAGTTAAGAAGAAAGTTGAAATATATGGAAATAAAAAATAAAAAAGAACAATGCTAATAATAGGCTTTTTCACCTATATCACAAAGCAGAGATGTGTTTTTTTTTGTTGAAATATATCTAACTTCTTTTGGGTTTATGGATTTAGGGTGGGGTTGGGGGCCCTTCAGGGGGCTGATGTCTGGGTGCCCAGACTTTGGTTGTATGTATGTCTGAAACGAGATGTGGGGGTGATCACACCTCCCAAAAATAGTTGCGTGTGAGTCAAGTGGGCTCCCACCTGCTCGGCAGACTGCATGAAGCGATGTGTTTTTTGTTAGCGTAGCGAGGGTGACGTGTTGCGTGAGGCGAGGATGACTCGACAGAACAACACAGAACCACCAAAAAAGAACTTTTGCTTTCAAAGCGCTCCAGCGCGGTTGGGTTTGTGACAGTCCTGCCAATTGATGTGAATTACTGTTCAACTTCTGGGATTTTAGCAGAAGTTCCAAACCACAACAGGAAACCAACATGGCCAGATAGCGCCGCCACTTCCTGTGTGATGTCACAGAGTGTACGCACTGATTGTGTGCACGTACATAAACACTCTGTTCAAAATGTTTTGTTTGATGCTGGCTGGTAACAGGAGGCCTGTTCGTTAGCTTGTGATAAACACGCTGGCACATCATCATCACACAACACTCATCATCACATTGTTGCTATCAATTATTAAGTCTTCCTCTTTGACAACAGTGAGAGTCGTCTTATCTTGTTTTCACCCTCAACATGATAAGGCGCTAATGTAGCGTTATTGCTTATCTTTTCTCCACAGCGCCGGGAGAAGCGTTTGTGCAGATTTCTCATAAACATTCAAGATGGACGCTGATGCGAACAAAGCGTTTCTTTGCTTCGCTTTCGATCACACAAGCTGGAAGGAAGATCCTGCGCTCCACTTTTAAAAACAGACTTCACCGCGAGCATACGCTTATCGCTTGTTATGATTTAAAACACTGTTTATTGTTCTGGTGTTTTTGATAGGGAAAAAAACAACTTAAAACAACTATTACTGTAGAATTTTAGCTAGTTAGCCAGCACAACGCAGATCTAGGGTATCCAAAGTGCGGCCTGAGGGCCATTTGCGGCTGGCAGCCCATTGTAGACATAAAATTAAACCAAAAAAATGCAAAAATGTGGAAAATACAGCAAAAAGGCATAGTGTAACGAGAGAAGGTTAACGCTAATAACTAATAATAACACAAAGCTTTGTCTTTAAATATATTTTTTATACTTTTTTTTTGCCTGTTTACAATAAAAAAATACATCTTTCAAAATATCTAAGTGACCTTCCACAAGCTGTTATTTTTGTCTGAATAAAGTTTGGACACCCCTGGTGTAGAAACATTTGCCATTTGTTGCTAGGCAAGGTTCACTGAGGCTCCAGGACAACTGGCCCGAATGCTGCTTTCAAGTTTGCTGGGAAGAAAAAAACAACAAGTAGTCTTAGTCATCATGTTTATAATATTCCCATGTTATTATCATATTATAATGTATAATATTAAAAAAAAATGTAATTGTATTACACAAAAGATGTAATTTTAATGTAATGTGATGTTATTGAGTTACTATAATAATATTTCAAAAATAAAGTTGTAAAAAAAGATGGCTGACGACCACATTAAGCTAGTATTGTATTTGTGTTGGGTTTTTTTTGCAGAGAAATCATGAGACTTGTCTGTTTGTTGACAGGTCAACACGAAATAACCACTACACATCACTACACAACATCACTATAAATGTTTGTCTGTAGACAACACAGATCGTTTGTAATTATTTCTAAAACATTAACAGCTAGATAGCTGACACAACGCAGATAATCACATGACACGTTTGCCACTTGTTGCTAGGCGGAGTTCATGGGGGTTGGAGCATAACTGCCCCGAATGCTACTTTCAGTACTGCTGGGAAGTCGGAACAATTCCACTTGGCGACTATGAAAGAAGTATAAATGGATGAAAAAAAAGAAAAAAAATAGCAGACGACCTCAGTAAGGTAGTATTATCATGTACAGTATAAATCATGTGTTGTCATGGCATTCTAATAAATGACTATAGGGATTATGCAGCTGTACCTCAAGAAGTGGCCATGAAAAACAGCTCAAAAGTGGAGGTGGGTCCTGCCACGGGTGATGACGTCATCGAGCAGCATTTTCACGGCTGCTTGGATTTGAAAGGGTTAACCCCAGCGGCGTGCACGCGTACTGAGTGCATCGGGGGCGCGCCCAAGCTCACCCGGCTGGCCAAGCTCAAACCGAAGTCACACACGCTGAAGAGAGGGCGCACTCTCGGACTTCCAAGCGATAAAAACGGCCGGAGCGTCTTTCCCTCCTGTGGAATAATCTTTTTTTTCTTTTAACGGAGCGCTTCAGGCGGACTGAGAAGGTCAGCAAGGCGGTCCACCATGACGGGCAACAGGGAGGAGGAGAGGAGGAAACTGGCCGACATCATCAACCACTGGAACGCCAACCGGCTCGACCTGTTCGAGATCAGCCGGCCCACAGAGGTAGGCGACCGGCCCGAGGTAGCAAGATAGGCCCCGGTGCAGTGGGCCTCACCTGGTTCCACACGCGCGCCTCGGGAATTCCGATTGTAGGCTGTGGTCGGCGGCGTGGTTTAGTTGGTTTCCTCCGTGGGAAGTCCCGCAAGTTCCACGCTTGGCAAGAATGTATACCAGACTCCGTTGGAAAAGCGGAGCATTTTAGTGTCGTATTTTGGACATATGACACAATGAAAAGCAGTATCTGTTACATTGAGAATTAAAATTAAAAAGCAGTAACCGCCATTTGTCACTAGATAGGAGTTGAAATGAGGTAGAAATATGGATTGAACGTAGCGCGGTAGTAGCTACTTGCTACTGGACACAGCTGTGTGTTGTGGTGGTAGTGATAGGGACTAATAACACCCTTCCCGAAAAACCACAGCCAACAATTCTTACAAGTTGACAATGTTTACGAAATACCCTCGGCCCTTTTGTGCAGACAGAGCAGGCCGAATGTGAAGTGAAGAAGAAGCCACTTCTTTGAAGTCTTCAGATCTCCTGTAGGTCGTTATTGCAACCGTCGATACTACGCAGCTTTTTTTTTAAAGTGGCACATTTTCGAACGCAGTCTGGCATGTTGTTATCTTACCATCGAAGTAGCAGCTAGCTACCTAGCTAGCTGGCTAGCTTGACGGGTAGCAAGCGTGTAGCATTTGAGACATACGTTTAAAAAAACAGGCACATTAAGAGGCTTGTTGAATAACATTGCGGTGAAGTAAATGATTCATGCTGTTGCAAATGTGCATCTATTGCATGATGCATGGTGCATTGGTAGTGTAACGGCCAGTCTGCAACGGCTAGCCCACCCAGCTGCCAGCATTTCTAATACTCCTGGTAAATAGATGCAAGCTTTAAGTATTAGACAAGAGCAGAAGGTAAATGTTTATACTTAGGGTAAGGTTGTTTTCTAAGGAGAGAGCGAGAGCTTGGCCTGCGTTGATTGTCTTAACAAGTTAGCATGGTGGTATGTGTATGATGGACTACTGTTACCGACTGGAACACACTGAGTACTACGTAGTTGTGTAATTAAAGAAGTTGTGACATGACAGGATAATAACAAACAAGTCCATGCATGGTTCTCTTGCAAGGTCACTGCTGCTGGTTCTAGTCCCTAACAAAATGGTCAACGTCCTCTCTAACCTGGTCCATCATGGCTGACTAGTTAGAATTTATAGCAAACAGTGTGATTGTGTCAGCTGCCATGTTTTTAGGCGGGCAGCTTACCCCACCACCCCTCCCGCTGCCTTCTTCGTCTTGGATAAGGGTGGGAGTGGGGTGGGGGGGTGGGGGGTGTCATAGGGGTCCCCTCCTCTCCCCTTGAGCCGATTAATTCATCGGGATTGAAGCTGGCCAGCCGTTGGCCAGAGTTGCCTATGGCCAGCGTGCGCCACCTCCCCATCCTATGAGGAATGATTAACTGACACACCAAGAAAGGTCTCACAGCTTCCTAAGTCCCTCTGACTGTATGGGGGCTGAAGACAGGACACAAGCCTCCCCCCCTTGCAATACAAGCAGATGCGTGACACCCTGCTGCCATGCTACACCCTCCCCATATGTCAGCTGGTTGAGCCCCCGGGGGTGCTGCACAAATGCCCATCACGCCCAGGAAGAAGCCTGCTATGAAATCTCTTATTTCACCCACTTTGTTCATATTTAGAATCACATTTTCTCATAGGGAGTCATGTAAATATAAGTCTGTTCCAGAGTCAAACTGTTGCCATCATAAAAGCTTAAGCAAGGAGCTGTAGCTTGATGTCATATTTTAACATTCTCTCTGTAGTTTTCCCTGACTGCCCGGACTCGTGTGTCATTGTGCGGGGAGCTCGCACACAGTGGCGGGGCTACGTGGTGGCCAATGGTGGGCGTGGCCACCCTTGGTCACTCTCAGGCCACACCACTGGCCACCTAGACATTTCAGGTATGAACTTATTGCCACCCCTGTGTGAGTAATGGTCTCACTATGGCCACCCCAGTGAAATATTTCTGGCTCCGCCACTGCTTGCACTGGAAGTGCTGCTTTAACCACTGGTTGTTTACACTAAGGACCGTCAATAAATTACTATTGCACTGAAGAGAGCTTCTTAAAAATTTTTAATACATTCTAAATAACACCACAAATTGATCTATAACCATGTCAAATGATAATATTTTGCATCCTCATTTTTTAAAAAATTGTATCCTTTATTGAGTGGACTTTTTAAAAAACATTTTTTGGATGTATCCTTTAGTTGATTAGGGACCTGACTCACAGACGTTTGTTACAAAAGCCAAACAATGTTGTTGGTCATGCTGTGTAACAAAAAAGTAAATTCAGCAAAGCTTTGGTTGCATTATTTTTAATGCTTTGTAGAGCTATTTTCATAACCATATTCAATTCCACAAATTCATGTTTGTAGCAGAAGCTTATTATTGGAGAAAAAAAAAAAAAAAGATAGTATCGGAAGACAAAAAATGTGGATCGAATGAGTGCTGCTGCGGGATTGATGCTGCAGGGTTTCCGCTACATGTAATTGATCGTAGCGGTACATCACTACAAAATAAAAGCCGTCACACCATAAAAGAGTTGTTTTTTATTTTTATTTTTTTTACTTCAAAACAATTTTAAGTAATATATTGTATTATTGTATGAATGGATATATATGTTATATAGATACATATATAGGTTATTATTCACGCACATATTGGCCACAATTAGTTTGAAAACGATTTAAAATATCATAAAAATGTGTCACTGAGCTTTATTTTGATAAGCATGCACCGGAATCACCTGTCTGCCTTGCTGGCACTTGTGCATGTGTGACCAGATACGCGACATGTTTTGTGTTGACTTTCACTTTGTTTCTTATTATCGGGAGAATGAACAATAGCCTATCTAGCGTGTGTGATCGCTCACGTTTCAGTTTCATTCCACTTTCTGGTATTTTTGTTTCCATACCTGGCTGACGTCCTCTAGCTAGCTCGTTTTTGTCCTACTGGCAAACTACGATCATCATCACAACTTGCTTTTTCAAAGAGTCACTTAATCTTGCTCTCTTGTTATCATTGTAATACTTATGTCTTGTCTTCAAAACACTTGTTTTGTGTCGAAGTTGTGCAACAGAAACACATAGTGTGTCCAGCTTTAGACAGTGATGCTATCACAGTGGTCTCCAACAGGTAGTTCACCAAAGAATATTTGCTTCACCTCTTAGTATTCTATCGTAACCTGGCACCTGTATTTAATGACCAATAAGCACACTGAGTGGAGATGTGCTTCGTAAATAAAGTGCAATTTAAATGTTGGCATTGCTCTTAGCAACTTTGCTAAATTAACAGTTAAATTAACAGTTTTGCAATGTTCTCTGTTCATGTTCTGCTAGTTGTTGAGAAGTGTTATAAAGCCTATAAATAAGTTAATAAATAACTCATAAAAAATGATATTTGACATTTTAAAAAAATGCAGCCCACCACCACAGCTTCCAAAAATCCTCGGTGATACCCTGTGCTGCATTATGTAAACATAGCAGGTGCTAATCTATGTAAACGCTAACGGTAGGGGACCCTGCTGGAAACTTCATTCGGGACACGTGCACATTTCAAACTCCAGTTTCTGGAAATAATAAGGCTGACTTTTGAACGATATTAACGTGATATTGTGGCACAGGATTGTTTCCAAAGCCCTTGCATTGGATCTCATCCGATTGTGCTTCAGTTGTACCTAATGTTTTGGCCAGTAAGCGTATATTTGATTCCTAATATGATCTCCCAATGCATTTAAGAGCTCCATGTGACAGTGTTGTATTTACTTCTAGAGCCTTACAGGCAGTTACTGAGTGATTTGGGTTCACAGCAGACTGCTGTTGATAATGTTGAGGCTTCCTCAGCAAGGCCAGACAAAAGTCGTCTTCTAAGTGCAATTCTTTTAGGGACGTGCTGAGTTATTTAGGCCGTGTTACCTCTCAGAAAAAAGGTTTAGTCGGGTCCATTGAGCTGTGCTTTTATTCGCGTGTGACGCAGGTAAGGTGATTTTAAAGCTCCTCGTCCTGAAAACTCACTGCAGGAATAGTTTTTTTTTTTTTTTTTTTTTTTTTTTTTTTTACAGCAGCTTTTGTTGTATGCAGTTATTTATTTTTTTGTCTGCATCAGCCAGACAACTATTTGACGCCCCCAAATAAAGGTATGAAGCTCCTCTTGAAGGGTGCATTATGGCAGGGGTGTCAACATTTTTTTCCAGCGAGGGCCACATAGTGAAAAATGAAAGGATGCAACTTTGTCACTTTGGTGTTTTGTAAAGCAACACATGTACAATAGGTATGCTAAGAAGTTATATATATTTGAAGAAAAAAGTGCATCTCAGCTTTGTGATGTAGGTGAAAAAGACTATTTTTCGTGTCAACTTTGCTTCTTGGACACCCCTGCATTATGGCAACATGGCTGAGGACTTCAGAGACAGAAGTGTATTTGGTGTTTTATTCCAACATGAAGCCGACTAAACGCCTTCAATATTTTGTATAGAGTATCAGTCTCTCCCAAACATTTATTTGTGGCTGGCTTTCGGAGACTGGCATGAACGAGCTCCTCAAAGAGCAATATAAAGCGTCTGAATTCTTCTTTATATTCAATATTTGTTTTGCTTTGCATGTTTTTTGCTGACTGATGATGCTCTGCACTGCTGTTTTTGTCGTTGCTCAGTCGTATGTTGGCAAACGGCCTTAACGAAGGGTGGACGTGGGGCTAAAAGGTCAGGATTGAGCCTGCACTCGGTTTCTCCTGTGTTCTTTTGTGGGTCCAATAATTGCATCCATGATGAGTTACTGTGACGCCTCCTCAGAGTCCAGTTGGCTGTTTGGGAGTGCGGTGTGAAGAGTTATGAAGTGAAAAGTGCTTCTTTTTGTACAAAAGATCAACTTAGTGGTGCATGGTGATAAGTGCAGTGCACAACAAAAAAAATGTGCACAGGAGAATGGAGCATGAAAGGACACTGTGTGTGTGCGTGTCGTGCGTGCGTGGACATGCCAAGTGTATTAGGTCATCTTGTGTACATGTTTTATTATGTCTTAGCGCACATTGTGCTCCACTTTAGAAGACACAATGCAACAGTAGAGGTCGGCGATACAACCAACTTTGGTATTGATCTAATACCGGTATCGCAGATACAGATACCTTTTTTACATAGACAGAATTGTTCAAGATCATTGACTGATTTTGTGATGTTTTTTCCTTTTTACTTTGTTGATCATGATTACAGCCATAATAAAACACAGGACAAAGATTGTAGGCAAACAGAAAAATACAGACAAATGTAACGATATCCACAAAAATAGTACCTTTTGACTCCAATACATTCTGAAAATTGTGTTCACCGTGGACCACAGGCCACGCCTGCACCTGTGAAACCATGTGAATGTATAATCACCTCCTCATATTATTGCACATTTGGTTATTAGGATTTTCATTTGGTGTTGTTTTACCAGCAAACTTACATTGAAATAAGCCAAGCAGGACTTTGAGTATCCAACTATTGTATAATTCATTTGAAATGAGGTTTGACAACAAAAAAAGAAACTCCAATTGCACAAATCAGAACTAATGCATTTAGCAAGAAAGCATGAGTCTTTTGGATTTTTTCAAATTATTTTTTACTTACTGTAGTATATTTTTAAAATAATTAAAATAAATAATAATACAAATATATATTTTTAAAATAATGTAAAAATAGTAAAATGATTAAAAAAAAAGTGTCCTTTTGATGGGAATTATTTTCAGGCTTTCCCAGGCCACATAAAATGATATTGCAGGCTGAATCTGGCCCCCGGGCCTGAGTTTGACACTCGTGCTGTCAATGGTAGTGGTGCCGTTTATTTGGAACATGCAAAAAAATGTAAACAGCAGTCCATCACATGTTTACACTCGCACGATTCATCATGTCCGCAAAGGAGTAGCAAGAAGTAGAATTGATTTCATTCTACCCCTTCTCTGTTTTCCAGCAATTACTGACAGTTGTTCACCTCCTGTGTTTAACATGTACCACTTTACCCATTTTTCTTTATAAAGCTGTTTGATAGGATGACAGTTTGAGTTTGTCGATAGCTTGTTGAGTGATGGTGAATAATAGAAGAGATAGAAATGAATAATAGAGCAATAAAATAATACAGGAGTAAAAGTCGACAGAACTTGGTAGTGTAATCAACAGTATATGTTGTATGGTAATAATAACATAAATAAATATACCAGTATACAATATATTTGAACAACACAACAGAAAAGCGCAGATATTTGTGAACATAAACATAGGAAAGAACAAAAAAATATAAATCTCATCATACTAGTATTGATCCGATACCGATTGATATGCCATTGATTACATCTATATTTGCATGTATCCACTGTCTCTCCCGTGAATTGCCCCTCCACCCTCTACCCCACGCTCCTGCTCAGGAAACAGGAAGTGTGCAGGAAGTGTGTGCTGTGCTGAGATTGTGGGCTTCCTGTGGCTGTTTTCGTCGATTTCCAAGTGCACCCGCCATGCTGTGATGAACATGCTCTGGTTGTTGATGGGCTGTTTTGCTTTATTGCCTGAGCACCAAGCATTACTACACATGTGTCGGCAGGATTTATTGCTGGTGCGCAGTGTTAAATTTCCTGTACGATGCAGAATGTATCACTTGACTGTTGATTAACTAATAGTTTCCGGTGAACAGGACACGTTGCGGGAGACTATTGCAGTGAATTAGAAGCTTGCGTTGCGGCTAAAGTAGCAGTCAGCACGAGGTAGCTGCCTTTGTACAAAAGGTGGAGTCTGGTTGGTGTGTGGTCGTGACGCTTACGGATCTGCTAGCCTCAGCTACAACTACAATACCATGAGGACACACACACAAACACTGGCTGATTGCCGAGTGCGTTTATCTCTGTTTGCATTGTCCCGCAGTGTGTTTTTGTCACCCCCACCAGCCTCATCATGTCATGTGGGCCCCTCGCCTCGCCCTGTCACCATAGCAACACCGTGGCCGTGATGAGCAGACTTATTTTGTGCATCATCCGCTCGGTTTGTCATGGCAGGGCGGCTGGGTGGGTCGACTGTCAACAGAAGGGTAAATCAAGTCAACATCAAGGAGGTGTTGCTGTCAGGAGATTCGGCGTCGCCGCTGCTGGATCAACGCTACCAGAATGCTTTGCAAATAACCGTGCTCCACTTGCCATTGTTGGTCTTCTGCATAGAACACTGGCATAGTATGTGGACTATGCACTCGCTGGTGAAGCCAATCACAGTGCAGCACTTATTGGGGGTTTGGGGGAGGGGTTGTATGTAACAATAGTAGGAACTGTGGAGGTTTGAATCAACGCTCTTCCTGCAGAGCATAAGACAAGTCTATCCCAATCTGCTCCCAACCTGGAGCATTTTAGGAAATACCCTTTTTGTGGTCATCACTAATTATGGATTATTCATCATCCTGTTATAAATTCAGGATGTGTTTCCCATTTTAAAGGAATAACAAGCTTAAGATATACAGCAGAGTAGTTTAGCGCAGTGATTCTTAATTGGTGGGTCATGACCCAACAGTGGGTCTGTGCCTGGGCAAAAAAATAAATGCAGTCATCCAATGAGCACAAGTTTGCGAGTTTTTGTCCTGTAAAGAGTGACTCTAGACGCCCTACACCTTGGACGCCACACTCGAGCCTGAAGCTCAGAGTTAAACTGCTTCACAGTCAAATAGACAAAGTTAAGTGCAACACGGTAAAGTCATGAGTTTTGTCGGGGAAATATGTCAACAAGTGACAGCAGTCCGCACGCTTTGTTTGCTTTGGGGCAAAATTCTTTAGTAGTGACAACCATTAAGACGAAGCTGACATCATCAACAAACATTAGAATTGATCCATGCAGGCTTGGTTGCCATCCCTACCCGATGTAGTTTGTCACTGAGCACTTGCAAGGCCGTAACACACAATGCTACATACATGTTACATGTCCAGGTTCGAGGCCAAATGTGTCCTTGTGTGCGCATGTGAATGGCCCCACAGTGATGGACTCAGAAGTGGGGCAAAGATCACAACCGCGAGCCTGTCCCACTGAGTTATGACACACCTTTCTCCTCCGAACACACAAAGGAGCTGTGTTTATGCACAACCTGAGGGCCTCAGTTGTATGTGGGTTGCATGTTCAAGGGGGCCGTTTGGTTGCCTTTTTCCTTGTCGTTCGAGAGACACAGAATGTTGCAGCTGCAGGTTTCCGTCTTGGCCCGTCCTCCATCTCTTGCCGTAATTAAAGCAGTTGGCCTCGCTCTATTGGCTGCTGCCTGTTAAATGGAAGGATGGCAGGTCACACTGCTGTTATTTATCACCGCCGTTTATCTCCAGCGCAGCCTCCTTCTCAGACAAAAGCTAACTTGTGGTTACAGTTTATCAAGATCGACTCCAGGCCTAAAACCAAACAGTCAACTCGGTGCCGGCATGGAGAGGTGGAGGCGGTCTGAAGAGTTTTGACACATTTACATATGACCAACAGACCTTCAACGGGGTTGAAAATGCTGTAAAATGCACACCAGTAGTTTGAGATATCACTACTAGGGGTGGGGATGGTCTGATTCAGTATAGCAACTTGTGCATCGACGTCTGTGCTTCAGTGTCGTCAGCAAACGTACTGTATATAAGGATATCAGCCAATGTAGCCGTCTCCACACATGCACTGCAGCCGTCGTCCTCACTCGCGTGTCACATTCAGGGCCGCACAACACAGTCCGACAGTTCTGGGTGGCTATAATATCATACTAACCTGGAGAGAGGGGTTTACTACAGCCTAAGGCCTGGCGATATAGCGATATTGTAAAATACTTCTTTCTTTTGAGCAAGATATCAAAAACAAACATATTGTTCATATCGATATAGACTGGATTTGCGCTGTTCTCTTGTATCTTGACACGGAGGTCTGTCTCACTCCGCTGTGTGTGTCAGTGCACCTTAGCGAGGTTGCAGCCCCACCCCCCTCTGTGCTCTGACGACTCTCCAAACCCTCTTGGCAATATATTTTCTCAAAAGCGACTAGCGACAAATGTAGCTACTTTTTCCGCCGTCGTTGGAGAGTTTTCTGGTATTTGGGGAAAATAAAAGTGAAAGTAAAGTCCCCGCTGCACACTGCATCGTGGAGATCCACGCATCCTCGAGGCACAAGTATTTTTGAGTTGCTGCTGACATTTAAAATTTCCTCTTAAACGGGGCACTTTATTTCATACAGTATTTTGTTCTTTTGTGCTTTTGGTGTTAGCTGAGGGTTTTAGCATAGTTAAAGGTTTGTTGTAAAGAAGATTATTATATTTTACTTTCTCTATATTTGTTTCAAAAAGACAATGGACTTATTTTATTTTAGCAGCTATTTTTCTGTAAGATTTTTTTATTTTAGTGAAACAACTTCACACGCACATTTGACTGACATAGTCTAAACTCACTTTGTGGAAGAAATATATAACGTATATCAATATTCAACAAAAATATATGGGGCTATGAGTTTCACCCAGCCCTACGACAGCCTCATATAAACATTTACACTAATGATAATGTAGTGACCTGGAAGTGCAATGTTAAATGTTCTGTGTTGTCCGACTGTCTGTAAAGCCGTGAACGTGTCAGCCTGAGCACTACCAGAGCTCTGCTATCTGAATTACGTTGGTATCTGCAGGTATCCCAATTTAGGTATCGAGATTAGATCGGAAGTGAAAACGTGTGGATCGTGCATCGCTAATTGCCACAACCTGCACGTAAATACAAAGTAACATTTAACATTAGGGATGCTTCGATCAGGGTTTTATGCTGTCGATTCCGATACCGATTATCCATGAGTGGTATTGACTGATACTGATCACATAGATTAACTGTACGTTTTTCAATTTACTTATGATGATCACTATTGGCAAGGGGCACCATTCGACAATTCCAAGGGCCCGTGGCAAATAGGTAATTATTAAAAAATAAACTTGGGCAGATTGTCTGTCTGTGTGTGAAACCGTTTTTGCACTATTTGACACTAATCTGAATTGAATTTGAATTTAAGTCACATTTGGAATCCGCAGACCACAAGCTGGGTGGCTAACTCTAGCCGCCAATGTAAAGTACAGCCAGTGATAGACAGGCAAAGCGCCTAAGGAAAGATGCAAGAAAAGTTGAACGGCAATATGTTTGATAAGGGAGTGATCAAACACGCTGGAATCGATTGGCGTAGCCTCCGTCAAGCTGTCCAAGTGAAGCCACTGAGGTTTTACAGACGAGTTTTGATTGTCGCTGCAATACGGGACAAAGAGACGTGTCATTTTGTTGGCAACCTTACTTGACACAGCAAACATGTCGGGTTTTCTGCAGCACGGCGATTGTTTTTTGTGATCAGCTTTTGAAAGGCGTTTATCGGCATATGCCGATCACGTTTTTCATGGAAATCGGACGATCGATGAGAGCATCCCTACTGAAACTGCATGTCTTTGTTTTTGCATACTATCGCTTTTAGTGTTTAGGTGGAAATGATCACAGTGTTTTCCCTCACTTTCACTTTGAGTTTGTTTTTTTTTGCATTCTGAGACTTGTGATGACTCCAGATAGTCTTTAATGTAACAGATTTGTATTCCAACAGGACGGTGGATTTGTAGTGAGGCATATGTTTACACATTATCAACACTTTGCTTAATTTACCGGGTGCTGCTCTTTTCAATTCCGCATGGAGCAGAAACGCTGTCGTACTTTGGAGGCAATTCATTTCTTCTGAAGGTCCGCCAAGGTGGGATCAATACATGCAAACACTTGTGGTGGTGGTGGGGGGAAGCCTCCCTAAGCAGTCCTCCAAGTTGAGCAGCAAGTCTGTGTTAGTCAGGATCTCATCAGATCATGTGTCACAGTTTCACCGTTCCTACTAGTCAAGGAATTCCTGGAATGCAACTGGGGTTTTGGTGCGCTGCCTCCCAGATAAAGAAGTCAGGTAGCTTGATGGATGGTCTGTGGAGGTTTGGGAATGTGAGGGAAGTTTTCCAGGCTACATCCCTGGGATCGCAGGCACACTACGCAATGGTGAAGTCATGGAAGAGAGGAGGAATTCACATCAGACAGGAGCTTTTCTCCTCATGGAAGCCCATTAGTTGGGAAGCTCCTGCCAGCTTTTGCTCCCCGGTTCCCTCTGTGAAGCGCACATTCCTCTTCTGTGATGTGGCCTCTCTCTTATCTATCTTTTCATTCCTTCCTCTTGTTCTAAAACAAATAGTGTATTGTATGTGCTCAGCAGAGTGGCCCGCCCTCAAAGATATAGCACTGTGTGTTTGTCCCGGCCCGCCTGTCAGACTGCGTTAATCCTCTCCGACGACCTGCTCCCCACCGTTCCCCCCCAACCGCTACCCCCCCCTTGGTTGATGTCGCACTCTCAGTCAGCTGATTCGCTCCCAACCTGCCACTTGCCAGCCGCCCCTGTCCATCTGGGCCAATCACATGCGAGGTAACCCCCCAATGACCTCACAGGATCAGACTGTGATCAGGGTCCTAGTCTGTACTGCAGCAGTCTTAGTCCTGCCCCTTTAAGGAGGGAAAGTCTGTCATTGGTGGAAGCAAATCAATGTGTTGGTATTTCATTCATACAAATGTGTGACAAATGTCTTATATTTTAGACATATATTAAATGTCTTAAAATTTTTGTTGATAGCACGGCAAACCCTTAGTGTTCTCTCAAGGAGCTTCATGAGGTAGTCATGAGGTAGTCACCTGAAATGGTGCCTTGTCAGGGTTACTTAGTGGAATTTCTTGCCTTATTAATGGCTTTGGGAACATCAGTTGTGGTGTGTGTGTGTGTGTGTGTGTGTGTGTATGTGTGTGTCCAAACTTTTGGCCTGTACTGTAGATCTGTAACCACAGCCACTGCTAAGCTTCCGGTGTGTGGGCGACCTGCTCTACCCTCTGAGCCACTGCCATCCCAGTAGTATGTAGTTGTGTATGTATAGTAGTATGAGCATGTTTACTTGGTTGTAGTGTGCCATTAGGGTTCATGCAGTTATGCAAGGTGTGCAAACATATTGTGTAAAACATACTTAGTAAAAGCATAAATTAAAACATATTACTACATTATTATATTAAAACATATTAACCATGATCCTTCGAGTACAGAAGTAGGATGTTATTGATGTCCCAAAGAGACGATGCAATGAGATCATCATGTTTCATTGAATTACTTTTGAATGAAAAGTTGACAGACGATATCCTGTCTTTTGTGTGTTTTTTTTTGTGTGATCAAGTGTAGAATTACTGCACTGGTGTGTTAGAAGCTTGTTAGCTTTGGCGCTATGTGCTAGCGCAACTGGCGCCGAAGTGACAAGTTTCCACTCTTGGCAGTACACATGAGTTTACTTCCCAGTCGTTAACGAGTTGGATGGATATTTTGTCACACTCCCATTTGTTTGCATTACTGGGGCAAAAAAGGACGCTATGCCACCCTTGTTCCACGAAGGTAAGTCCTTTCAAGTCTTACTACAGGAGAAATGCCGGCACGGTGTTTGGGTACACCACTCTAATTGACCCGTGTAGGTTTGTAGAACGCTGTGTTGCATTAGTTCCGCTTTTTATCTCTTATTGGCCGCCGGATTAAAAAATCTGTCAAAATGTTGAATACTGGTGCAATTGCCCAGTGGGTAGCTGCCCCAGCAGGCTGTTCTAGAAGTCATAACAGAAAGTGAAAATATTTTACATTTTTTTTCACACACGGCTGAAACAATGATGCTGCTAATTTATGGCTAAAGCAACTACAGTTCCCGTGATGCTTAGAGTGCAGAGTGAGGATGCTAACATCACGTTTGAAGTCTTACGCAGTGATGGTGTTGATCTGACAAATCTTAAGTAAGTTTGAAGTGTAGAATTATGACAGCTTCTGCTTGGACTGCAGCAGCTGTAACATGGAGTGTAGGTAGGATTGCAAAATTTATAGTTTGCCTTTCTTTACAACGTGGACACCTGTGGCTTATAGTCAAGTCCTATATATGTACAATTTTTTTTCCCCTACATTTTGTGGGTACGGCTTATATGCAGTGCACTTAATAGTCCAGAATGTAAGGTAATCCGTTCTAGGATCAGTTTTATATGCAGAAAACAATGATAAATGAAGTGGATAAATGAACATTTAACATCACTTTTAATTTTATTGAAGACTCTTGCAGGCAAAAACAATTAGCGACGAGCGAGAAGGGGAAGATGGAGCCACACAGACACCACCTTTGTGTTTTGCTATGAGTTATTTTTTTTTTATTCAATAGTGTTTGTCACCTTCCTTATCGAAGTACTGGCACTTGCAACGGAGCCTATCCTAGCTGACTTTGGGCGACAGGCGGGGTACATCCTGGACTGGTCGCCAGCCAATCGCAGGGCACATATAGACAAACAGCCATTCACACTCACATTCATACCTATGGACAATTTAGAGTCGCCAATTAACCTAACATGCATGTTTTTGGAATGTGGGAGGAAACCGGAGTACCCGGATAAAACCGATCACGCATGGGGAGAATATGCAAACTCCACACAGAAATGCCAACCAGTGATGATGTCATAGAGGGTGACACAGCTGGAGGGATTTTAGAGGATGCTTTGCAATAAAGACACGTTAGGAACACAGTTGGACTCAAGCAGTGTATTAATAACACCACAAGACCGAGCCACCAATGTGTGAGATTTTTGATTTGATCAGTTTGGATTGGTTTCTTAGGTGCAATGTTTGGCCGTACAACAACCGATACATATTTTGGGCAATCATTTTTGTCAAAAACCGAAGTTCTACAGTACTTGCATGTGCTTGCATCACAGATGGGTGCAAAGGGAATGGAGTGAGGTTCCCCAGGCTGGGCAAGTTAGCGGCTCAGTGTAGGCGATTGTTTTCCAGACAGACTCTAACACTTGGCTTCTGTGTTTGTATGTGACTCAAACTGTCGCCATCATAAACCTGAAGACTGCTACCCCTGGCTTCCTCGCAGACTGCAGCCAAACACAACATCCTGTGGGAGAGTACGTCAACTTGTATTTATTATTTGGCAGCCCAATAGGCCAGACACATTGTCACTGGTTGTTGAAAGAATTGTAGCCAGGCTAGTAAACAGTATGTGAGCTCCTGTCCTGCCCTGGTTCCCACCTCGGCAAGGAGAAGCAACAATGCTGTCCTGGTGACCTCAGCATGCTTTGACTTCCTACTCACGCCCCTACCTGCTCCCCCTTCCACAGGAGGAGCCTATACCAGCTAACAGGTCTGGTCTCCACTGTCGATGTTATCATCCATGCACAGCACCATCCGTGTGTGTGTGTGTGTGTGTGTGTGTGTTTTCAATAGGAGAGTCAAGTCCAGCATTGTCCCTGTTTGTCTTTGGAGGCCTCATCAGCAGCTCATGTGACTCATGATCGTTCAAACTGGATGAGCCACATCTCGTCCAGACTGTTAAAAGTTTCATGGGAGCAAGTGCAACAGGGGGACTGTGATGATCAAAGCAATTCAGGCTTATTTTTGAACACCGGTGTCATCAAAGTGTTTCCCAAATGACCAGTTTGACTTCTTTTTTTTAACCACTTGTTTGTCCACCTGAGACAGCTGAGAAGCAGGCATGTCCCACTTGAAACGCGACGCCCGGCCGACATGGTTGCCATGGCGGCACAAAGTGACACGGCAGTGTTGGGTTCCGCCCGTGGCGGGTCAGCTGTTTGCCACTTTAGAAAGAGACGCGAGGGACTCTGCCGCATGATGAGCTACTACTGGATACAGCAGCTGATGAATCTCCTCAGAAGTTATTAAAAAGCTCAAGTGTCCCTTGGTGACAGAGTTTAAGGACTCGATTAGCCGTCAGTTAATTACTTACTGTTGGAGTACAGAGTGGGACTTTTTTCCACACATCCTGTGGACCTGCTGACATCTTGATCACTAAATCATGTTGCTAAATGAGGGAGTGGAGAGAAACAGGATGTCACCCCCCCACTCATAGCACACTTGAGGATAAAAATGATGTGAGTCATATGGCGAAGGCGTTTTCAGGCACCAGTGGCGTCCATTATAATCTGCTGGTCCGTCCCATAGTGAGGAGTGCTTGTTGAACGTTTTGCGCAAGTTGCCGCGTGGGACCCGTGAAGCACTGCACGCTGTTATTGATCGTTTGTCAGCCCGCGTTGACCACCCTGAAGCATGTGACCTCCGTGTCTCGCTTTAGGACGACGGCTAAAGTGTCAGGAAGTGGAGCAGAAGTGAACGCTTCCTCTCATTCTCCTCCCCCTGTTGACCTACTGCACACACGTGACGTTTGGAAGACAGCTACAGAATGATACAGTGGACCTCCTGCCTACTGCTTTTATCAACATGGGTTTGTTTTCATGTGTAGGCACTCTTCCAAGGATATTCCCATTAAAATTCTACCGCAATTTAAGTCCCTCACTCATTCATTTTTCCAGCTGACAAGTGTTGAAAGGAGAGATCAAGGAGTGGTGTCCAAACCTTTTCCGCCAAGGGCTGCATACCGAAAAATCAAATGGTGCGGTGGCCACTTGCATTTTCTAAACCAACCCATGTTGATATAAATGTTTTATATTTAAAGGGGAAAAAAAACAGCCTGCATCTCAGCTTTGTGTCATCGGTGACAAAGCATATTAATATTAAATTATTTTTACAAAAAATTAAACTTTTTCCCCTGTACTTTTTTTGTCTGGTAATATTATGGCTTTATTCTCATAATATTTGGACTTTATTATCGTAATATTGTAACTTTTTCCTAACCTAATTTTCCAAAAATTGCAACTTTATTCTTTTTGTTTCTCATATAACGACATTTTTCCCCTTTTATTATTTCAAATGTATGCTGTTTTTTTCCCCTTCTTAATGTTAGGTGTAAAACAAGATCTCACGTCACAAGATCTTGCGAGATTTAAACTGTCTCGTGGGCCTGGTACGATGATAAAGAAATTAACCACACAATTAATGTAAATGAACTGGATAATTTTGCCGGCCTCAATATATTGCCATGTGCATCCGTTGTCTGTTTTCCTTGTTTCCCGCCTCCAAACCGTCTGTGTTTCACCTCGGCGTGTTTGTTTTGTAGAACAACAGCATGAACGGAGTGAGCCCTTTTGTCAGTCATACAGTCTCTTTGTCTCGGTGGGTAGATGCAGGGACGCTAGCATAAACACGTGCTGAAGAGTGTAATGTAGTCAAGCCTGTCACGATAAAAAATTGCTGGTCGACAATTAGGCTTTAAAATCGATCATTTCGACCTTTTTTTTAAGACCATATTAAGTCATTCAGTGATCACTGTGTCATGTCACATTTGAGCCACTAGATGGTACTCAAGTGTAGTGTATCTGTGTGAGGCACAGAAGATGCCTACTGTAGCACGTCGCAGGGCGTCACCGCTTCACATACCCTGGATATTGCGAGCTCTCGCCGCCCGGCACTATACAATCACATCGCCGATCAAACGCCAACCGCCGGGACTAATTCCTTACGGCACATCCACACCGGAACTGCTTTTGTGCTTTCATTCATATTAGTGTTTGCTTGCTAACTGCTAGCTAGCACTCAGTGTATTCAATCACTACATAGCTAGCCCCCGCCTCCACGTACTGTGACAAAGATGCGGAATAGCTGACAGGAGGCTCACACTTTCCCTTAATTTGACTATACAACCAATGTGCTCAGACACAAGCAGAGTGAACCCTCTTGTCATCCAGCCTGTGTGCTACAGCAAGACGAGGAAAGGGAATTCATATTTTCAGGGACACCCCTGGTCGATATGCTTGATATTGGCCTTTACAGCAAGATTTGGTCAGGCTGACGTTTAGGTTGACGGCACGTCTCTCACTTTGCTTGGAATAATTTACTTTGTGTGGGTGTGTGTGTGTGTGGGGGGGTATGTCTGGGTGTGTGTCAGCAGACCTTACTGGCCTTGTACTGGGCCGTTACGTACACACACACACACACAGCCTTGATCTTTGTGCGCTGTTAACGAAGGCAGCGAGCATCTGAGTTGTGGCCCGCTGTCAGCCCGACATGATTTGCAGCCTCACCTTCCCACAATGCATTGCTTGCATGAATTGCTGGTGGTTTAGAGGGTGGGGGGGAGTCTCGATACCGAGGCAGAAACTCACCTGAAACAAAGAAGCTTTGTGCATTCTCATTCACTCGGGACAACAAACTTTTGTAGAGCGATTTGGTCCTTGATGCTGGGTCACGTTCTTGTCGCTCTCATGGAGGTGAAGGACGCTTTCTTGGCAAACTGTCATGAAGATATTGCATGAAATTAATTTGAAAAATTAAGTTAAGTTGAAAATGTGTGTTGTGACTGTTGCTAAGTGAGATAGCTGTCAAAGTGCCTCCAGCAGCTCCTTAGAGCTGCAAGATGTGTGTGAAACACATGTTGCATAAAGTCAGCAGCCATCCTAAAACGCTGGGTTACATTAAGAAACACTAAAACACAACTCATACAGCCTGAGTGGCGCACACCGCCGCATTAGCATAGCTAACCCTGGCTATTGCTCTACGTGACCTCACGCTGATGCTCGGGGACAAGAGTTTCAAGTTTTTTTTAAACGACTTAGCCGATATTTCCGGTTGCCACCTCG